>NC_072794.1:47969752-48327877 GCF_028583425.1 Eublepharis macularius | reverse complement strand
CTTAAAACTCTTAAGCACGGTGCGGCCGGCTGCCGCAGGGCTTCAGGAACCTGGCTTCAGATTCCCAAAGCTAAACTGACCAAACAGACTATCGATCCCTTCACGTTTCCTCCGGAGCGGGGATTGAAGCCTAAGTGCTGGCAGGAACGGGGTTTGGACGGGCTTAGGAGAGACGGGGGAGGGCGGAAGAGAATTTTATATGTGCTGCTTCAGGATATATATATATAACTATAGAGCCTACTTCTGGGATCCCACCCACATAGACGCGTTTAGGCGGCCCGGAAGGTGGCCAGGAACTTCACCAGTTCAGAGGTCCTCACCCACAGTACACCGGTTATAACGGCTGGAGGGCCTCGCGGTGCACCACAAAAGGCAAGTAGTCCAAAGCTGGCTGAAGGAGGAAATGGGGGAAAAGCCAACCCACAAGATAGAAATGCTCACTAGAGCCACACACACTCACACTTTTAATTCCCTGAGCTAAAATTGCGCTCTTTACACTGAGGTCTGGAAAATTTCCCTCTAAGTCAGTTCGCCGAAAACACGCGTGTCGACTCACGTGTATTCACACGAACCGGGTTATGCCCGCATCCTCCACCAGTAAACTGTTACCAGAACTGCTCTTTATTGTAATGGGGAATTAGCTGTAGCAGTCTGTAACTATTAATATTAAGCGAGGATCATAACCTATGTATACGGAGGTCCTGATCCCAGACACTCTAGTGAAAAAGAGGCAGACAACGAGTCAGGTTCAAACACGTGTATTGAGTGTAGCGTAAGCCTAGCTTGCACAATCATACAAGGAACACACAAGGTCTAAGAAATACAGAGTAGGAAATACAGAGACGTTCGCATTAGCTGGTTCCCAACGATGATAAGGGAAATACTCACAATCCTGGAGCGAAGCAGAGACACGGCAGCGAGGGTGGCCCAATGCCAGCACTGGGACCACAGACGGACAGCAAGGAGGTCTGGATAGGGAATGGCCGAGGCACCGAGTGGTCTGAGAGACCAGCTTAAATACCCCAAAACGTACCCTGGGGCTGGTGCTTTACTTGGTGGTTCTCACAGATTAAAACAAAGGGTCTAATGGGCTACTGAATGGCTTGGATGGGCCACTTTGGTAATCAGATTGTGATAAGTGACACCTCAGGAAGAGGGGACAAAAGAGGGAGGGGGAAATCCAAGTGGGCTGAAAGGATGTTCCAGCGGACAGGGCTTGTCCTGATGTCATCAGCTTTGGAATGCGGAGGTTTCTTTGAGATGCATTCTTTAAGTGCTTGGGATGGTCGGCACTTAGTTCCTTCTCCGGGGCGGCTCCTAAGATATGCAGAGCGGGGCGAGGGGCTCTCGCTGCGGACGTGGTGTGCCCGCTTCGCCGAAATGGCTTCTCAAAGCAGTCTTCTTCCCAGGGTCTTCTGTCTGCCTGAGAACATGGATGCCGGCTGGGCATAGCTGGGGCTGGATAGCAGGCTGCCCGGTAGCGAGGGCAAGCTCGGCGACCGGCCCGCGGGAGGCTCCAGGCGGGAACTGACCAGGGAGCGCCTAGCCAGGCTCGCTGGAGGTTTCCCCGGCAGGCGCCCGGCTGCTAGCAGCGGCTTGGGCCCATATGAGGCAGGCTTCCATGGAGGCAGCAGGAACAACACTTTAAAACACAGTCCAAGGCAGGAAACAGGCACGGTCCGTGGCAGATGGCAATGCAGGCACGGGGCACACTTGTAACAGAGTCCAAACACACACTAGGGAGTCCAGATACAGGTCAGGGCAGGGCTGCCCAGAAAGAGAGTCCTTTGTGCAGTTAACCAAACATGGAGTCAGTAAACTACACAGTCTATAACAGCAGCAAGGTAATTGACACGCAGGCAGGAAACTGACACGTGCATCGGAGCACACACGTGCAAAGCAGTCTTTGGTGTAGCAGTAAAACAGCAACGCAGGAAACTTTAGCACAGTTCATGGCAGGCCTTAAAGCAGGGGAGGGGGCCTACTTGGCAACAGTAGTTGACATCTCATACTTCTTGTGACATACCCATCAAGACACAGTCCAACAGTCATCAGGGATATTAACTAATCAAAACCTTTCAAAGGTTTGGTGTGAGAGCCAGTTTGGTGTAGAGGGTAAGAGCACAGGACTCTAATAATCTGGAGAACTGGGTTTGATCCCCCACTCCTCCACTTGTAGCCAACTGGGTGACCTTGGGTCAGCCACAGCTTCTAGGAGTTCTTTCAGCCCCACACACCTCACAGGGTGTTTTGTTGTGGGAATAATAATGACATACTTTGTTAACTGCTCTGAGTGGGTGTTAAGTCATCCTGAAGGGTGGTATATAAATTGAATTATTATTATTGTTGTTGTTATTATTAAAGACCAAACTGAAAGCCAGTAATATAGTTATTCTAATCACTCCACTGGTGGTGGACAGTGCCATAACGTCATAGGTGACTTATGGTGACCCCACCCCCAGGGTTTTCAAGGCAAGAGACTGACCGAGGTGGTTTGCCATTGCCTGCCTCTGCATAGTGACCCTGGTCTTCCTTGGAAGTCTACCATTCAATTACTACCCAAGGCTGACTCTGCTTGGCTTCCGATACCTGACAAGATCTGACTTGCTTGGGCTATCCAGATCAGGACAGCCACTCCAGACTTGTGGAGAGGGGATGGGGGGAAGCAGTCAGTTAGATGTCTGGATCTGTTCCTTATTCTGGTGCCTGGCTATCTGCCTTAGCATGCACAGAAACCAAAGGGGGGGAGAAGAATGAGGAGAGTCAGCAGGTAACTGATGGGGAAGTTTCCTAATCAGTGCGGAGCAGTACACGATCTTGCCACTGAAGAGGACTGTGCCTCAAAAGATCTAATGTTTTCCGTCTGCATCAATTAAATTGCTGGCTTAATGGCTTGGAGAGGGCGTTGCTTCTATATAAGCAGAGCTATTCTGTTCTCTAGCGCTTCAGCTGCTAGGGAATGTTCATTTTGCTTGCACATTCTGGCATATAGTCTGCACTGCAGGCTTGGTAGAGGGGATGGATTGGCTGAATCCCGAAGGAAGGGGTAGTTCCTTAAACAAATGTAGATGGTAAAAAGGCACTCTTAGCAACAACGCACATTTGATCTTCAAAAATTTGTGCTGGGTCTGAGTGAATGCCTAGGCTCTTGAACTGGTTTGATAATTCTTCATCCCAATTTTTAAAAAGCAACCTAACCTTTTCAGAAACTGGCAAAACTTTTTGTTCCTTAATGGCTATCTCAGTATTTGCTCACTATTGATTAATGCATTCATTACTTTATTTTCAAAATTCTACAAGACATTCAGCACAGGGTAAGGAGGGAGTAAGAAAATCAACAAAATGTAATAGAAAAATACTGAGCTAATATGTATCATATAAAGCAAGCATTATAAGAGTTGACTAGAGCACACAAATGTTTTAGAGCAACTTTCTGGTATCAGGTGACCAATCTGGTTATTTAAAAAAAGTTTAATAGAAAAAACTTGTTCAAAGATATTTCTTTCCTGCTACAAATAGGTTACAGTAGAGGCTTTTAGGAATTTTGAAACATTCTATTTTCATTCCAATGGCAATAAAACTGGTAATAAATAAAGGCTGCCATCCCATGCATGCTTACTCAAGAGTAAGCACCAAAGAACACAATGGAATTTGGAGTCAACATGCATAGGTTTGAGCTGTAAGGCTTGTTCCCCAAAAGATCTAATAATATGTAATATATTGGTTTGCTGATTTTATTGCACTGTTTAAAAATATTTAACTGCTTCAAGAACACTGAATACATATAAGACATATTCATGTTTTAGAGGAAATTCATGTATCAGCTTTAGAATGTTGTTAATATTGCCTTCAAATGGAGTTTTGTACACCTATCATTGCTGAGGAGAGATTAAATTTGCGTAATGGTAGTCTAGATTAATAATGCAAAAAGTGGTAATTAATAAAGGCATGAACCTTAGCTCAAGTCAGGAACTGACCAGCATAACAGTCAAGAAATATGAGAAAAAATTATTTATTATTATTATATTATTATATTAGATTTTTAGTCCGCCCTCCCTACCAGGCGGGCTCAGGGCGGAGTACAACATTTCAATTTACATAAATAAGAATTAAAAACAGATAAAACATTATACAAATTACATTAAAACAGCTTTATGCAATAAATACAATACAGCTTCTCTTCAGATGGCGACAATAAAATACTGGTTTTCAAGCCCTGGCTCATATGTAGGCTCATATGTAGGGTGGTGGGCAGATCTTTAGTGTGGCCAGCTGGGGCCCAACCTAGCCTCCACCATATGCCTGGTGGAACATCTCTGTCTTACAGGCTCAGCGGAAAGATGACAAATCATGCCAGACCCTGGTTTCCTCAGACATAGAGTTCTACCAGGTCGGTGCCAGGATCAAAGAGGCCCTGGCTCTGGTCGAGGCCAGGCGGACCTCCCTTGGGCCAGGGACCACCAACAGTTGTTTATTTGTTGAACAAAGCATCCTCTGGGGTACATATGGGGAGAGGCAGTCCTGCAGATATGCTGGGCCTAGTCTGCATAGGGCTTTATCTGTCAACACCAAAACCTTGACCCGGACCCGGTACTCAACTGGTAACCAGTGCAGCTGGCGTAGTATAGGTGTTATATGTTCCCTAATTGGGACCCTTGCAATTACTCATGCAGCTGCATTTTGGACCAGCTGTAGCCTCCGGATCAGGCCCGGGGGAAGCCCTGCATGGAGCGAGTTGCAGTAATCTAGTCTAGAGGTGACCGTTGCTTGGATCACTGCAGTTAAGTCATGGGTCGATAGGTAGGGGACAAGTTGCAGGTCCTGTCTTAGATAGAAAAATGAAGACTGGGCAACCGCTGCAACCTGTGCCTCCCTAGTCAGGGAGGCATCCAGGATCACCCCCAGGCTCCTAGCTCTCGAAACCGGCGCAAGTAGCGCTCCATCAAGAGTGGGTAGCTGGAGTCCAGTGCCCATGGCCCCCATACCCACATGCAGGACCTCAGTCTTTGAGGGATTTAATTTCAACTGACTGCTTCAACCACCCAGTCACAGCTTTGAAGGCACACTCCAAGACATCTGGGGCAGAGTCGGGCCATCCATCCATCATCAGATATAGTTGGGTGTCATCAGCATATTGATGACATCCAAGTCTGAAACTCCGCACCAACTGGGTGAGGGGGCGCAAATAAACATTAAACGGTAATGGGGAGAGTATTGCCCACTGAGGGACACTGCACACCAACGGGTGGTGGGATGATAATTTCTCCCCAAGTGCCACCCTCTGGCCCTGGCCGTGGAGAAAAGAGACAAGCTATGGTAAGGAAATCCCACGTATCCCCACATGGGCGAGGCGGTGGGTCAATAGATCGTAATCGACTGTATCAAATGCTGCTGACAAATCCAGTAGTATCAGCAGTGCCGATCCACCACAATCCAGCTGCCTGCAAAGATCGTCCATGAGGGTTTAATTACATCATCTCAATTTCTAAGTAAACTTCAAGAACACAACTGTATATAGGAAGTATTTCTGCCTTCTATTGTCAAACAGAAGCCAGTTGAGAGCCAGTTTGGTGTAGTGGTTAAGAGCACAGGACTCTAATCTGGAAAGCCGGGTTTGATTCCCCACTCCTCCACTTGAAGCCAACTGGGTGACCTTGGGCTAGTCACAGCTCTCTGGAGCTCTCTCAGCCCCACTCACCTCACAGGGCGTTTTTTTTTAAAGAAGTTTTTATTGGATGAGGCAATATACAATAATTGATTAATACATTAAACTTATCCTAAACTCACAGGGTGTTTTGTTGTGGGGATAATAATGACATACTTTGTAAACCTCTCTGAGTGGGCATTAAGTTGTCCTGAAGGGTGGTATATGAATCGAATGTTGTTGTTGTCGTTATAGAAGTTATTTGAATTTTTACACTCAGATGTCATCTTTAGCTCACTAAGTTGGAAATTGAGACAGAAGTATATTTTTTGTCATTCATTCTTTGGCAACTAGATTACTATGATGTGATATATATGGGGCTACCTTTGAAAACTGTCCAGTAGCTTCTATTAGTTGAAACTATTACAGCTTTTCTGATGCCTGGTAAAAACAGGAGACAGCATATTTGCTCCGTGAATTACACTGGCTAGCTGTGCATTCCAGGCATAGTTCTAGATGATATCTTTGCTCTTTAAAGCCCTAAGGTCTTTTGGTTCCAAAGTACTTGTAGGAATATTTACCTCAATATGAACTGACCACTTTCTGAGATATGCCAACAATGCTCTTCTCCTGATTTCATCTGGGATGGAAGCAAAGCTTCTACCAGGAACCGGACTTTTTTGAATCATCCCTGCAGATGTATTTTGTACTGCGATGGTGCTCTAGAAAGGGTTTTTGATTTTAAAGTGTTTTAAAGTGTTTTCATACTTCTAAATTGATAGTGGCAGGACCCCAGAGATAGCATGGCCCATCTACCTCATGTGAACATAACCATGAGTAAGCCAGAAGTGATGCCATGTCACCAGCACCAAAAGAGGAGTCTTCTGCTGCTTGAGGCAGGAGACTCAAAAAGGGATCAGGAAGTGATGGAATGATGACAGAAGGGGAGGCAGAGTGTAGACTGCAGGCAGCAGCCCTCTGACTGTTCCATATGTAAAGCCCCATCTCAAGCCTCTCTCAGCCAGATGGTCCAACATTTGATGCTTCTACCTTGGAGACGGGAGCTCAGCATGCCAATCTGAGGAGACCCAAGATTGGTGTTCTGTTCCCCACTGGATAAACAGTGGGAAGAAATAGCTCTTACACCCTCAGTTTCTGATCTCCTCTTCCTTCTCCATGGGCAGTGATGCAGAACTCCCCCAAATTTCCTTCAAATTCTTTAGATGGCAGTTTTCTTAGTAGAAAAATACAGCTTAAGAAGCAGAGTTCTCTCTGGGTTTGCCAACCTCCAGGTAGGCGTGATCTCCTGAAATTACAATTGTTCTCTAGGCTACAGAGATAAGTCCCCCTGGAGAAAATGGCTGCTTTAGAGGGTGGCCTCTATGGCATTATACCCTTCTGATGTTCCTCTACTTTCCAACTCTGCCTTTCCCAGGCTGTACCTCCCAGACTCCAGGAATTTCCCAAACTGGGGTTGGCAACCCTATTTATATGATTTAGGTCCTGTTCTTACTGAGGAAGTAAAAATTCATCTAGGCTGTACTAGTTCAGATGGTAGATGCATGATTTTCCTTAAAAAAAAAAACTAAACAGCAAAAATTAAATGGGAAGAAAAAAGGTTAGTGTTGTCCAGAGTGGTGTGCTCCTTGAATTCTTTTGGTATTATACCTGCACAAAGGAAAAGGAGAGAAGAGTTACCATCATATGCACTGTGAAATTCTACATACAGATTTACTGAACTTTCCTGGTTACTCACCTTGTGGACTTGTTCTTGTGGAGACCAATCATGGGATGGGACTTCACCGGTTGGACTAATATTGTGTTCCTCGGAGCGGCTTGCCTATTTCTTGATACTTATTTAGTTGCTTTGACAGTGACTATGAATTTAATGTTATGCTATGATAGACGTGTTTGATGGTTATGTAAACTTGCTTGTACATATTTATTGAGCTCTATTACAGGTTTGACTTTGTATCTTCCCCCTCCATTCGCAGTTATTCTGCCCGTTTTTCCCTTGCTTTCATTGGACTTTCCTCTTTTTGTTTGGTAATTGGCCCTAGGAGTGTGCCAGGGAGGTGTGGTCCCCACCTTTCCCCTCACCAGCCCGATAAGCAGTGCCAGGGGATGAAAGGTAGGAGTGGAGGATCCCCTGCCCCCACTGGGGGAATGGGATCCCTAGTTCCTCCATATCTGTGCTCTGATGTGCAGTAGTCCAGATTCAGAATGACCATTGAAGCAAAAACTAGGTCTTAATCCAAGCTAAGAGACTATCAAACTGCTGTTTATTATGATGTTATTTATTGCTAGATTATACTATTTGAGACTGCAGGTGAGGGCATCAAATGCTTGAATGTTTCCTCATGGATAAACATTCCTTGCACATCAGCATGAATGCTAAGACAAGAGCTGCTACCTGACAAGTCAGTTTTGTAATTCCAGGGAGGTTTTTTTTAAAAATGTGGAGAAGCAGAATTCCCCCTGCACCCTGAAATTCAGACCAGCACAGGGTTGTCAGCTCCAGGTTGAGACATTCCTGGAGATTTTTAGGATGAAGTCTGGAGAATGTGGGGTTGGGGAGGGGAGGGACCTCAGCAGGGCTTAATTAGAGTTGCCAGATGTTTTTTTTTTTAAAAAAAAATACTGGACACAGGGGAGAGAGGGTCCCCCAGTACTCACCGGAGGAGAGTTCTTTGCACATGCTCGCTACTTACCCCAGCACAATGACATCACTTCTGGAAGTGACACCATCGTCCCACCCGATTTTGCAGGGGCCTCTGCTTCTTGAGGACTCGGCTGCAGCATGCTCCCTTGTGCTTGTCCTCCCAGCATGCCTCTGCATGCCCAGCCTGGGAGGGCCACTGCCACCACAGCAGCAGCTTTGCCAACTCATTTGCAGGCAAAGTAGTGGGGTGTGTGTGGGCTGGCTGGCCCCTGGTGCACAGGAGGCTGAGCAGGTGGGCTGGTCAGGTAGTGGAGCAAGGCGCTGCAGGGTGCCATGCTGTGGATGCGTTGTGAAGCTGGAGGCAGTCTCGCCAGACTGGACTGGGCTGGGCAAGTGGCTAGCCAGTGCTGGCTGTTCTCCTGTCACAGCAGGTGAGACTAGGGCTGCCATGTGGGCACAGGGGAATTCCCTGCTTCCAGCCTCTGCCCCCTGCTCACCTGGCTGGCAGGGGGGAAGGTCCCAGGAAATGGGCCTGGGAGGCAGGCTGACTTGCTTCTGCTGACTGCAACAACCTCACTTCCTTAAGTGATGTAGCTGGTGGTAGGCATGCTTCCGTCCTTCACATGTGCTAAATTATTCCCCTTCTGGAAGTGACGTCATTGCATCCTGCTTGGATTGTGAAGGTCATTGTGCTCTGCTCAGGGCTGGTGCGTCCATTGAGGCAGATCCAGAAGCTGCCTCGAGCGCTGAGGCACTGGAGGGGGCGGTGGGGGGGGGGGGGTTGCGCTGCAGAGCTGGTGGCGGCACCACTGGCAGCTGAGCAGGCAGGATGGGAAGCCGCCCGCGAACTGCCCCGGCCACCTGCAAAGCCTGGCCCAAAGCTGCTGCAGCTTCCTACCCCTCCTGCCCCGCACTGCCACCGCCACCAGCATGTGCTCCCAGCTGGGCACAGCAGCTGCGGGCCAGGCACGGCAGGCATCCAGGGTGGCGCATGGAGCAACGGAGCAGGAGGGCTGGGAGGATGCACGCGAGCCTCCCCGCCACCCGCCGTGCCCGGCTGGGAGTGTGCGCCAGCGGCAGCAGTGTAGGGCAGTCTGAGCAGGCAGCCTCCCAGCCCCCTGCCCAGCTGCCACGTGCCACCATCAGTACATAGCTGCAGGCCAGGCATGGCAGGCAGCCAGGGAGGCACAGGGCAACCAAGCAGGAGGGCTGGGAGGCCACCCGCGCACCATCCCAGCCGCCCACTGTGCCAATGGGGCCAGCTTGCAGCAGCAAGCTGCGTGATGATGTCACATCATCAGGCCTCAGGCACCAGAAACCCTGGCGCTGGCCCTGGCTCTGCTGGGATGGTAAGGGGACCTGGGAACCGTAGCTGAGACAGTGAAGCTGGCCTTGGTAGGCACTCTCCTGCATGCATGCCCCCAGGTGTCCCATGTACAAAAATACTTGACATTTTCAGTATTTTCAGTCCATTTCCCTGTCTGGATATAAACTAGACAGCTGGTGACCCTATGTATAATGACATAGATTCCACCTTCCAAAGCAGCTATTTTCTCTAGGGGAACTGATCTTTGTGGCCTGGAGATTAGTTAAAACTCCAGGAGATCTCCAGCAATCACCTGGAAGTTGGCAACTCTAGACCAGCATCAGCTATGTTACGGCACATGAGAGTGCTGCATGTACCATGGCTATAACTTTTGGTAGATTATGATGTTTGAGTACTGTAGGTCTTTCTTCAGAGTACAGGTTCAATTGGAGAGTTGAGCCGGGTGAATTCTGGCCCAGTGATTCCATTGTTTGGGCTGTATCTGTCATTCGGGGTCAGGCTTGAAAATGTCACATCTCTGATTAACTGAACTCCTGCCCTGATTGCATCAGTTCTCATATGTACTCACTGTTCTTTTTGAGAAGAAAACTTCCACTCTTCAGCCCCTGTAATCAGCCTTTCAGATTTATTAGCTATTTTTATGATACAATGTTTTACAAGATAAGCCTCTTTGATCAATTGCCAGGTAAGCATGTCAATCTTTCTGGACACCATTAATCCAGCACATTAGTTTCTTTTTAAAATTTAGTTGCTTGATTATTTAAAAAAATGCTCTTTACGGGGTTAAAATATTTTCAAATATTCTATTCAACTGTTGCTGAGAATGTATTTAGGTTCTATAGAAATAACTTTCAGCCTTCCCAATATGGAGGGAAACAAGGGAGGGTGGATTTTTGCTTCCTTATCAAGCAAAACATAACCTCTCATCATTTCTTATAGGTATTTATTTTGTAATGTATATTCTGATTTTCTGCCCTATAAGGGATTCCAGAGTGGTCCATCATGTTAAAACCAACTCTTTAAAATAAAACAAATAGCAACAGTAAAGAAAGAAGGAGAAACCAACAATCATAATTCATTCAGTGCGGCCGTAACCTCAGTGGCACAGCATGTACTTTACATGTAGAATATGTCTAGTTCAGTCTTTGGCATTCAGGGCAAGGAAGGTGCTTGAAGAACTTTTGCTAGTTGGAGAAGACAAGATAAGGTTACATATCCCAATGATTTGGGTCACTGTACCTCAAAATTAGGAAGCCAGGGTTGAGTTTCAGACATAGGATCAGTCTCGAGTTCAATTGTCCACTTCCACCATAAATCTGTTAGGTGACCTGGGTCCAGAGATACAATCTCTCAGCCTAATCTTCCTCAGAGTGTTGTTGCAAAGATTTTTATTGGGGGACAAGTTATGGCTTAGTGGAAGAACACATGCTCTGTATATAAAGACATGGGCTCAATTCCTCTAGCCTCTGGTAGTATGGCAGCATCACATGAAGATAAAATGGAGAAGAACTGTGGATCACTCTGTTGGAAACAAGTTTGATATGATGGATAGTGTTGGACTTGGACTAAGGAAACTACTCTGCTATGATGCTTACTCGGTGACCTTGGCCAGTCACTTTCTCTTAGACTAATGGAGGAAAGGAGAACCATGTATGCTGCTCTGAGCTCCTTGGCAGAATTGATAGATAGATGTACACTATCCAAAGAACAGGAGGGATAAAATAGAATATTTCAGTTTCAATAAAAATCCACCACATCTCCCAACTGTTTCCAGAAGTCTTGTGGAGTAAAAAAAGTGTCTGTTCCGTTTCTTAAAATCTGAGAGAGCTAGCCTGATCTTTCACCAACCATGTCTGCCCGCACAATAACCTAGATTCAGAAGGCGTACAGAAAGGAACACTTAAGAACATAAAATGTATCTTGAAGGAGATTGCCCTCTTCTGTTGTTTGCTCCCAGCATTAAGAATTCGGAAGTATACTGCCTTTGAACAAGAAGGTTCCATTTAGCTATCTCAACTAACAGCCAATGACAGACCCACTTCCATGAGTCTTTGTGGAATACATGTTCACCCTATGGATTAGTTTATGCTGCAGCAGTGGGAGGAATGGGTTGTAGAGGATGAACTGTAATCCAGTGACAGAATACATGCTTTTACATGTTGAAGGTCCTGAGTCTAATCCCCAAACAACCAATGAAAGAAACTCATAAGAAAAACCTTTTTCTTCATGAGTTCCTGGAGAGCCACTGCTGGTTAGGTAAGATAACAGTGATCTAGGCAGACTAATAATTTAACTTGGTATAAGGTGGCTTTGTGTATTCAGATGCTATGGTGATATATAGGGCTACTAGACTTAGTAGGTGAGCATGAACCATTGCTGTAGTGTCATGGCTTAAAGGACGAGGATGTAAAATAGGAACTGAAATGTTTAGAGAGATACTGGACACACTTTCTTACCGGTAATAAAAATAGCAGAGCAAACGCCATTTATATGGTCTATGCTTGGTGCCTGTAACTTTGTAGATCTCATGCATAACCCCGGTTAAGGCAAAGTGCTTGGATTAAGATACTGTGTTCATGTCAGTAAATTGATAATGAATGGCAGCATTCGTTGATTTGGAAACTTCAAAGAGTATTTATTCATTTAAAACATTTATATGCTACCTCTTTAGATTTTTTTGAGGCAGTTTACAAAATAAAACAAGATAAAATCATAAAAACAAAATCAAACCAGTAAAGACCCAGCCAATAAAAACCCTGAGCACAAAACATTCATAAAATCTCAGATCATAAAATGCACATAAAAAACCAGAGCATAAACCATTTGGCCAATAGTCCTCAGGCTAGAAGCAGACTATAAAATCAAACATATGTAAAAAGAAATGTTTTAGCCTGGAGCTAAAAGAGAGCAAGGTAGGAGCCAGGCGAGCCTCAAGGGGGAAGCATTCCATAGGACAGGGGCCACGTCTGAAAAAGTCTTGTCTTTGATTGTCTCTGCAAGTGGAGACATGGAGATCAGGGGATCTGAGGAGGATCTCAACTGGTAGACTGGATAATATGGGAGGAAGCAGCCTTTCAAGTACAGCAAATTGATGCCTTAACAGAGCAATCCTAAGCAGAGTTACTCCAGCCTAAACCCATTGTTTTCAATGGTCTTAGACTGGAGTAACTCTCCTTGGGATTGTGCTGTAAATGTATGAACCAGCACTTTGAATAGTGACCCCCCCCCCCACAAAAGACAGGCAACCAGGGCTGATCTTTTAGCAAAGAGATGATATGATTCCAGTACCCAGGAGGAATCCATAGTACCTGTATCCATAGTTCCTTGACTGCCACAGTTTGGACCAGCTGAAGTTTCTAGGCTATTTTCAAAAGCAACCACATGCAGAGCAAATTGCAGTAACTGAACCTGGATGTGATCTGAGCATTCATCACTGTAGCCAGATCATGCTTTTTGAGGAACTTGACATATTGATCTGGCTGCTCAAGAATGTTGTGAGCATGCATCTGTTTCAGTAGTAAAAACACTTTCTCATCCATTTGTGCATGTTCTGAAAAAAGATTCAACAGGAGAGACTAAAGCATGGTGTTAAATAGATGCCCTGATCCAAAGTTCAGGGGATGCTAAGTTCTCTTAGGAACACCATGTGAATACCAGAGCTTGCACATGAAAACCAATATTACTGGATGGCAGTCAAAATACATTACAAATAGCTAGGTTTATTGATGTTTAGAGGAATGCCCACAATAGACATTTCGCATAAGCTCCTTTCAAGGTACATGTTTTTATTCTACATTCTTCTTCTGCATTCTCTTTCCTTTGATTCTTTTTCTGGTTAAGTGTCATCTCTTCTAAATATTTATGATTTTTTTCTGTCATGTTAAGAGAGCCATACTTATTTCTTTTGAATGGCCTCCAGGGTATACACATGACTGAAAAAAGAACATCATATTTGAGGTGGCCTTAACCACATAAATCCTCCAAGTGCATGAAGTGGCCCACTGACTGACAGCTTCTGCAACAAGTAGGTGCCTTTTATAGTTGTGGAACTAATTTTGCTCAATCTGAATTGGTGGGTACGATACAAACCAAAGTAAGGGAAATTGGAAAATACTAAACTAAATCAAATGATGCAAGAGCTGTATTAGAGATGGGCCTGAACAGCAATACAAAAAAAAAAAAGCCACAAACAGCCCAGTTCAGAACAAGCTATTTGTGAGGCCCCATTCTAAACTAACAGGTGGTCTTTGCAAGCCTCATTCATTGCTGTTGGTTGATGTTCGTAAAGCCAGACAGTCTGGCACCTGCAATCAATTCCTTTGGAAATTTAGGTAGGGATTCTCTGAACTCCTGCTGTTGCCCTGGAACCCCAATCTAAGCCCAATTTAGCTTGATAGGCAGGTCTTCCTTTTAAGTGTGGAGCTCCAAATTTGTTACAAGGGAGCAAAGACCAGGGGGGAGGTGGGCTCCCAGCTCTGACTTTGCAGACAGTGGAGAGACAGTTGCTGTTGGCATTTTGATAGAGAGAGTGCATTGGAGCTTGAATTTTCTTTGTGTGTGGTTGGGATAGGGATCTACCCCTTCAAGGTCCAGGGCTGCTGCCAGGCTCTGGGGCCAAGCTATTATTTATTATTGGTACCTTTCCTGATTCCTGCTCAGGTCAGGTTTCTGGGAGCGGTGCAGTAGAAGTCTTGACTTGGATGATGGCTGGAGGAGAGCCTGCTGGCCCCCATGAACAGCCAACCACGAACATGTTCGTGAACAGGGCCATGTTCGTAGTTGTTTGTGAGTCCCTGTTCATGGATGGCAACGAACAATGAACATCATGTTCAGGGTTTTTTTTTCTGTTCGTGCCCATCTCTAAGCTGTATGTGCACGTCTCCCTAGTATTTACTTTCAGTCTGCATCTTTTTCAATTGTACTGTTAGGTTGATGGTTGTGACAGATGCCATGGAATCCCCAGTGTTTATAATTAATGACTTCAAGGAATTGTTTTAATCATGTAGAAGATCTGGGCAAGCTTAAGATAAGTAAGCTAAGTTCAAAGGATATCTGATGAGTGTGTTCAGCACTGATTAATTTCCCAGCAGCCATCCAGAAATAAGAACATCATTTCCTAAATGTAGGGTGCTTTTTTAAAAAAGTGGATGATAAGAAAGCAAGGTCAAGTGTACAAAATGTGTTTGTTTCTCTTTACATAGCAACTTCAATGAAACACTGTCAGCCTCCCAGGGCCCGTGTCCATTAATTTCTGTAAAGAGCACTATTATCTTTGCTTTTATTTTAATAAATGAATGTGTGACACAATTGCCAATTACTTCATTATAGTTGGCTGGTGTTTGACACTATTTAATGGGTCAGTTGACCCAGGTCTTTTGACCAGAAATGGTAACTCTATGAGATACAGTGTGGTTATTTTATCTACTGACAAATATTTATATTATTTAGAATGGTCTGGCCCCTAGTTTCAGTATTTACTTTGAGAGCCTATGCTGCTACCATGAATAGAAATATCCTGTTGAAGAAGGACCACATGAGCACATGCTGTGCCACAATGGGCTAAATAGTTCCTTCCCTGGACAATTTCTGTTTGAGGTAACAATGGCCTTGGACTGGAGTAACTTTGCTTAGAATCACACTGTAAATCTCCTTTTTCTACAGGTCTGATCTGGTTTGGATACAACATACAGGAAAAGAGGATAGCATATCACATACGACGGAGACAGCATTCATAGGTTTGGTCCAGGGTCCCCACCACGTAGGATTGCCAACACTGGGTCAAGAAATTCCTGGGGATTTAGGTGTGCAGTCTGGGGAGAATGGAGTTTTGAGTGGGAAGGAAGGTCAGCAGAGATGTGATGCCATACAGTCACTTCTGAAGTTGCCATTTTCTCCGGGGTAACTGAACCCTGTAGTCTGGAGATCACTTGTAATTCCAGGAGGACTTCAGGCCCTACCTGGAGGTTAGCCGCCCTACCACGTTGTGAATGTCATCCCATGGAAATTGGCTTTCATGTGAACTTTCTGGTTTCTAAGATCTCCAAGGAAGACTCGGTTTCAGATCTCATCTCCTATGAGATAAATGTACTACTGAGAGTGTAGGTCTTTCACCTTTACTATGCCTCTGTTGCAATATTGTCCTTGGAAAGGTTCACCAAATCATATCACTTTGTGAACTATCTTTGCTCTCACAGTTCATTACAGTGAACTTGTAAGATTTATTTTTTTTAAAATTGGACAGCTTTTTAAAGTGATGCTTATGTTGGACATTTAAAATAATTTGTTTTTATTATACATTATTTAAATTGATTGATTAATTTTAAGACTTTTATGTTTTATGTTGTTATATATTTATCCTGCTGTTTGACTCACAAGTAGAGATGGGCATGAACAGCAATACGAACAAAAAAAAAGCCACGAACAGCCCAATCTGCTGTTCATGAGCAAGCTGTTCATGAGGCCCCATTCCCCACGAATGTGTGTTCATTCCAAGCCCTGTTTGTGGCGTTTGTCAGCCAGTCGTAAAGCCAGACAGTCTGGCACCTTCAATCAATTCCCTTGGCTATGTAGGCAGGGACTGTCTGAACTCTGTCTGAATTCCTTCTGTTGCCCTGGAAACCCCAATCTAAGCCCAACTTACCTTGATAGGCAGGTCTCCTTTCCAAGTGTGGAGCTCCCATTTTGTTACATGGGAGCAAAGAGCAGGGGGAGGGGGTCTTCTGTAGCCATGGGAACACCAATCTCATCCCTCCAGACTCTGTTAGGCTGTTCTGACTGCCAACTACAGGCCTCCTGTTTTTCTCTATGGGACCTCTGGTTATAAAAGGCACTGTGCTCCCAGCTCTGGCTTTTAGTTTTAGCAGACAACGGAGTGGGAGAGAGCTGTTGCTGGCATTTGAGAGAGAGGGGGAGAGTGGATTGGAGCTTGATTTTTTTTCTGTATGTGGTGGGGCGGGGCTCTATTCTCTCAGGTTCCAGGGCTGCTGCCAGGCTCTGGGGCCAAGCTGTTCTTTATTATTATTACCTTTCCTGCTGCCTGCTCAGGTCAGGTTTCTGGGATTGGTGGGGTAGGGCTCTACCCACCCTCAGGTTCCAGGGCTGCTTCCGGGCTCTGGGGCCAAGCTATTCTTTATTATTATTACCTGTCCTGCTGACTGCTCAGGTCATATTCTTTGATGTTCGTGAATCACTGCCTGTGGATGACAACGAACATCATGTTTGGTTTTTTTTCCTGTTCGTGCCCATCTCTACTCACAAGTAAAAAAGAAAGTACAGTCCATACATCAAAGGAAAATATGGGCATTGTTGGAACACAAAGGTAGGATACAACCTGTAGTGTTAGAATTTACAATTTAGAGACATGTCCTTATAATAATTTATGACCTAGCCCTAAGATTATGTGACCTTTGTTCTGGAGCTTATAGACTGCTGAACGAGATGTTTTGGCTTCTCTTCATATTAATGTTGATTTAAACTATCCCTTTGTCTGTTTTCTGTGTATCCAGAAACTTTTCATAACTACTGTAACTATATCCCCATTTCAATTCAAAAGCTTAGTTGCCAGTGTTCTTTTGGAAGTATGATTTTGGTAGACATGATATGGATTTTGTGGCTAACACAGGTGAGAAAGGTAAACTGTGGAGTGTATGTCTCAAGGGAAAAAAGAACCCTAATGCAGTTTAACCCTTACCCTATTTGATTAGACATTTGTAATTCATTGTTTTAGACAACTACTGTAGCCGTTTCAGACATACTTGAACATACATCTTTAAGGAATAAAGACAATTTGATTTCGGTTTTGCTTTGAAGTGAATGAAATCACCTAAACTGTAGTTAGATTACACTGTAAAATTGATGGGAAACCCAGGTTCTTTTTCTTTAAGACTGAAACTTCACATTACATGTGCTATGAGAATGCTGCTGAAAATATGACATGACATCATTTGTGAATTTCCCTGTTCTCTGGCAGCCAGTCATATGGATCAGGAGGACAGAGAAAGTCCTAGTATGTTGATTCCCTATAATGGGATGATATTGTGCAGGGGAGAAATCAGCAAAAAGGATGAGGGATGGTGGTAGTATTATCCCTGTACAATATGTCATGTCCCCAGCCTGAAAACCTCCTTGAGGCAAACATTTTTTGCTTTGCTTTGTAAGTTTCTTTTTCTTAGGCTACAGTTCTCAGACTGCTCTCTCTGGAGTAGCTCTGTGGGTGTTTGGATCCATTTCAGTGCCATTATGGATGTGCTAGGGATGAGCATGTTAATTTTCCATATCTAAGATGGCTTCCAACTGCTCTGCCATAAGAGCCCCTGATTGAGAGCCATTTTGGATCAGAGTGAAGTAGCTATTGTGTTTTCCCTCTGAGGGAAAAAAGAAAGGAAAATTAAGCTTTATTTCCTTTAGTGATATAAAAAAGTTATTCAGTTTGAAAATTACACATTGCTTTTAGTGCAATGTCAAACACTAGGTAATCTGCACAAGGCTGGGATGTTAAGTATTTTATACCTTGTCCATAGCATATAAATTAGCTGGTTAAAGCAAGCTGGGGAGTCTGGCTGTCTTCTTAGCTCAAAATGAACACACTGATGTTGTTAGATACAGATATCTCTGTTCTCTCTCTAGCATGTCAATCAGGTGGCAGCTATCATAGTAACAATATGCCTGATGATAACATAAGATATTTCAAATTATTGATTGCTGTGGCCTCTGACTGTTTCTTGGCTACAGATCTCAAACCAAGACACTAGATGGTCTCCCTGGAAAGAGGTTCATTGCCTGGAAGTATGTTGTTTCAGGAGAAGTCACAGCGCATTTTGAGCACATTGCCATCTTCATCCAATTGGATGCAGAGAGATTTGTCAGATGGGTCCTATTGTCTTAGAAGTTCTGAGTGAAGACTTTGTTGGTCTGCATCAGAGCTAGGCTGTGACTGTGAGCAACTGGTCCTGAACTGAGATTGTTTTCTCTAAGCCAGAGTCCCTGAAGTCAGTTGCTGGAAGTGGAAATATGAACTAGGACTGAGCTTGAAGGAGGACTCTAAGCACCTATAGTCTCATTTAGTTGCCTAGTCTAGAGCCCCACTTCAGCCATGAGACTTGTGTTCAAGGCCTGAGGTCTCTGGCAGTTTCTTCACTTCTTTGGTTTAGCTCAGTTCATCTGCTCAAACTATGAAGCCATCTATAAAGAGAACAACAAGGCATATTAAATTAGTTGGTGAAAGATCTTACTCTGAAAGTTGTGGTGGATTAGGGTTGCCAGGCCCCCTCAAGCTCCTAGCGGGGGGGATTGGGGCCTGGCTCCTACCTGTCTTCTGAGGGAGGGGGTGCGCACACGCTCCTGCAAAGTGTGATGATGTCACTTCCTGGAAGTGACATCATCACACAGCACCCCCCTGAGCACCCACACTTTGGAGGGGCTTGTGCTGGGGGCTGCTGCGGAGCGCAGGAACGCTCCTGCACTCCACAGAGGCCCAAAATGCGCCCACAGATCGGGCCTGTTTTGAGGTGCAGCAGAGCACAGAAGCATTCCTGTGGTCCACAGCGCCTCAAAACAGGCCTGGATTGTTTTGTTTTGGCCTGGATTGGGCCCGTTTTGAGCTGCTGTGGAGCGCAGGAGCACTCCTGTGCACCACAGTGTCCCAAAACGGGCCCAAATTGTGCTAAAACAGGCCCGATCCACAGCCATGGTGGCTCAAGACGGCCCAATCTAGGCCAAAATGGGGCTGTTTTGAAGCGCTGCGGAGTGCCGGAGTGTCCCAAAACAGGCCTGAGCCGCGGGAGCTCGCAGCTCCACAAGGGAGCGCGCACAGAGCATGCACCCCCCTGCTGGCCAGGTAAGTGGGGGTGGGGTGTAGGGGGTGAGGGTGGGGGATTCTCCACCCCCACCGGGGGTCTGGCACCCCTATGGTGGATGTTAACAAATGTCAAAATGCAGCGGAAACTGAGCTAGATCCTAAGATTACTAAACTGATATCCCAGTTTTGGTCACTGGTATTCACCTGCAAAACCTGGAAGGACAGTGTTTTTCTTACCCATGAGCAGGCATGCTTAGAGAAGCAAATAAATAAGTAATAATTCACGTTTCATACATTACCAATATAAAAGAGTTATTCCCCATCTAGCAGAAGAGTCATGTTGCGCTAGGGGCAGTAATAAACTGTCTCATTAGACTTTTTTCTTTCCTAAGAATTGTGCTCCATTTTGATCAATTTTTTTCAGCCCCACAAATGAAGGAAAACAGCCATTTGTAAGCACAGGAATTTTAAGAGGAAAAAGATCTAGTGCCGACAAGGTCGTGAAGAGTCTATTTGGAAGAAAGAGTATTTAATTTGGTAATAGATCACACTGTTTTATTAGAGTTGTTTAATCATCCAAAACCTACCTCTGGGCTAATTAGGAGAGTATAGAGGTTGCAGCAAATTTACCTTTCATGGGTGTATTGGAAAGGTCAACTGAATAAAGTTCTTTTCATGAGCATTACCTATAGCTGGTAAATCAAGTATTTGTATGCTCATAAAAAGGATATTGAAAGTATCCCGAATATCTTGTTACTCTTTATGGGACTGTGTAGTGAGAAGTGGACCCATAAGTTAGCAGATGTTGTGAAAAAAACCTGCAAGTGCAATAACAGTAAATGCTACATTCCATTCTGCAGTGGAACAATATATCTGTGCTTGTTATAAAAGTGCCCATTTTAAAGGATTTTTAAAAATAATAGTCTCCAGTATGTGTCCCTTTTTCTTTAGGAGTTGAGTTGTCTTTCCCAACTATATCTAGTCTGGCTAATTTGCCTCAACTCTAGGTGTAATGATTTTCTTTATTTAAAAAAAGTTTTTAAATCTTTGCCTTTGGACCTTTAACACAGCTCCTCCTTACTTTACCTTAAACTTATACCTCAGAAGGGCTCTGTTCACAACGAAACCTCTTTTTATTTCCTCACACACAGTCAAGTGTTCCCTACTTTACCCAAGCTTTTACCTCAACAATACCTTCCCTTTTGTGTTTGTGCTTGTGTGACCTTTGTATTGCTGCTTCCCTGACTCCCTCAAAAGGTTTTCATGGCCACCAAAAGTTTTATCTTAGACTTCTTCAGTTTAATTGGTAATATAGTAAGGTAGTTTGACAGAATGGTCAGCAGGTGAGAGTAGTTGTGAGATAAAAAGGGATCCTTCTTGCTTAAACAAAAGCAGAATTTATTTAGAACATAAGCATGATGTTTGCAGAGTTTTGATGTGTATTGGTTTCCGAATAGTTCTTAAACTTGGTGGTTTCAAAAATAATTATATTCTCTTAAAGATATATTCACAGACACAGTCACATAACGTAATTTTCCACTTAGGTCTTCGCTAACAATAAATTCTCTTCTCCACACAGACATAGACTCACTCAGGCCTTTCCACACAACTTGCCTGACCTAGATGGACTCATCTCTCACTCAGATATACCCAAACAGAGAAAGGCACACACACAGTTCATTTGACTTAGACAGAATTAGGCTATCAGGCTTTCACACATTTCTCCTGATTTAGTCAGAATCCTTTCTCCAAGACACCCAAAGACTGATTTAACCAGAATCTCCTAACTGGTCAACTTTTTTTCAGAAACACACAGATTCTCTCAGGCTCCACACAATTTGTCTGACTCAACTAGAACAAACACTTTCCCTCAGCACACTGACTAAAACCTGCAATTCACCCTGCCCCCAGGGTACAGCTACCATTCAATCACTGCACACTCCACTCACCCATCCAGCCCACCTCCTTTTCTCAGAGGCCTGCATTTAAACATACTCCAGCAGGCACAATTACTTGTGAGCCAATGTCCTCCCCTACCATCACATTAATCAGCAGAAATAAGATAGGTTCCGCTACATTTTCAACAATTGAATTTTTGTTAATAGTGTAGCAAGAGTAGAGCAACAGGGCCACTATCCCAGGGTACCATCTGGACAGTTGTGAAAGATGAATATCCAAACGTCATGTAACCTTTTGCAAATCTACATAGAATGTTTTTTTAAATTAATTTGGAAGAATGAGATATATTTAAGATGATAGATATTAGCTTAAAAGTTTTGGTGAAATTAGCAACCTAAACCAAGGGCATCCTTGCCGTTTTTCATGGCTTCCGTGCTTGCAGCTTATGATGATAAAGTTTTTTCAGCTACTGCAATCATATGCAAAGTTACCCCATTCTAAGCCCATTGACAGAGTTCTACTGTGAATGTTGCTAGCAGCTGGGGAGACAATCAGTATCCTATGGCTCTAGCCAATTGATTGGACAGCAGCAGCCACAATGTTTTTGTACATGGCTTCTGAGCTAATTGTAGAACAGTCTATCTGATCAGTGACAATGTGGAACTGAAGCGGTGGTGTTTTTTAGTGAAATCCTATATGCAGTTTATATAAGGAATGTGGTAGTGCTTTAAAATAGTCAAAAAATTAGTTTGTTTCTTGCATAAAATGCATCATTCACAATAAAAAGTTTTGATTTTTACCTGCTGTGTATTGCATTCTTTTTTAAAAAATAACAAAATGCAGAGATCAAATTTTTTACCTTTTGCTCAAGTGATTGCTGCTGAAGGGTGCCAAATGTTACTGAAAAATCATCCTGAACACTACTTAGAAAGCCAGCACCGTTGTGACACTAGTGTCACACACTATACATTTCTTCACCTCTGAAAAGTGTATGATAATCTCAGGGAGGATGATATTTCCCTTCCTTGGTAGTACCTGGCCTACGGTTATGCAGTGCATGTACTGTATTTGCTAGGGCATCAGCAATGGCGATCGTGATGTATTCCTTTTATCACTAGAGGAGACACCTGAGCCAGCTTCTCGATTCTACCCAGCATGCAACAAGGGTGCAATTTAAGGAGGTTGGAGGGAGCAGTTCTCTCACGTATGGTGTTTCAGACCACGATTGATTATTCCTCAGGAGCACTTGTTCTTCTGCTTACTGTAGGGCATCAAAGGTAGCTCTTAAAATACATCATATTTTCTTGCAATTGAATCTTGAATATATTGAAAAACAAGCCTTTGAGTCTTGCTTTGAATTTCCTCTACCAACTGCAATCTCCACTGTCTCCCCGAGACAATGCCTTTCTGACAGTGCCTTTCTGACAAGTCTAATCTGGAGAGTCATGATGGTACAGATATCTCTTGTCCACATCATTGCTTCTGTTATATGTATATTTTATACATATGTATAAATGTATAAATATAAAATATATGTATACATATATGTTTTATACATATAGATATGTAAATACATATATTTATACATATATTTTATATACACATATGTAGGCTACGGCGGTCAAGTGGACACTCCATCACATGAAAGCATCTGTAGCAAATACATTCTCCTGCAGTACGAAATGATTCTGAGACATAACAGTGATGTGGATAGCCTTGCATGAGTCTTAAAGCAGCTTTGGGCAAATGCTACCAATTGCCTCCATAGTGATCTCACCACGTGAAAGCGTGCATCTGACGAAGAGAACTGCGGTTCTTGAAAGCTTATGCTACAGTAAAGTTGATTAGTCTTAAGGGTGCTAGTGGACTCTTTTCTATTTTGCTATTACAGACTAACATGGCTAACTCCTCTGGATACAGATGAGGGAGATCATTCTACAAACTTGGGGAAACCCTCAGGTTTGCAGAAAAATTGTAAAACAATAAAATTTTAAAAAGACTTTTAAAGTGCTGAAATCTCACAGGGTTTCTGCACAAAATCGTGGCAGCCATTTTGAATTGCCTAGACAACACTGGTATTCCAAAATGGCCTCTGTGACTTTACTTCAATACTGGAGTTAAACTGGAGAAAGAAGGAATGAACAGGCAAGTCAGACATGGCAAAGAAAGGAGGAAGATGGGGTGGATGGGAAGGAAAAAATCTGGAGGAAATAAGTCCTTGCTTGCTTGTCCTGTTTTAATTCCTGCATTCAAGTATGACCTATATATGTTTCTATGGTTTCTATATGTTTCTATGGTTTCTATGGCACACTTTCAAGAACCACAGTTCTCTTTGTCAGATGCATCTGATGACAACTATGGTTCTTGAAAGCTTATACTACAGTAAAGTTAGTTAGTCTTAAAGGTGCTACTGGACTCTTTTCTATTTTCCTCATCTGTATGTTGCCCAAATCTGTAAATTTAAAGATCCACATCTAGGGCCATGCCCAGAATTTGATAAAATGATATGATTTAGGATTCCGTTGATACATGTTTTTAGTAGCCATGTATAAGTCTCAATAATATCAGGGTGCAAATTTGTTTTCCATATCAAATGGCATTCCACTGTTTCCATTTGTTGAAGTTTATATAAAAAATTCTTTCAGATATGCACCTAGCTGTATCATATTGTGAGATTAGCAATGATCTATGGGGCTTAGATCCCCAAAAACACTATACTGAATATTGCATTTGTAATCCCATGTTTCAAATGTTTGGAACTGTGTGTTTTAACAATGGAAATAAAATCAAATAATTGCAAAGGTGTCAGCAAACTTTTTCATCCAGCTATTTCTAGCTTTCTCAGCTTAATACAAAGCCATTTAAATGAATCTGCATTGGAATAACCATTTAAAAACAGAAACATAAAACAGATATATAAGGTGGTCTGATATCTGGTGGTTGTAATAAACAACAGCCAGGCTCAAATCACCCTGAATAGAATAGTATTTATAAAGGAAGTGCACAAAACAGCCATAATGGCACTGTTTTGTGTACTACTAGAATTACTTTTATGTTTGCATATGTTGCATTATTATGATTCTGTCCCACAGACCTCCATTCTTTCAAATGGAGATTTTCATTCTTCTTTAGCTACTGTTATGTAGAATGGCAGAAGACCAAATGAGAGTCTTTCATTCATTTTCACTGACACACAATGATTGGGATGCTGGTTTGGCTCCCAACCATCGCTTTTCAGCTGTTGTCATGGACCAAACATTACATCAGTGTAACTTTTGTGTATGTGTAAGTAATAGAGATCTGCCTTGGGTACTGAGTTATCAGGACAAAGATGGGCTTATAATTATTTTAAATAAATACAATTAATTAAATAAAAAGAAATACTAAGGTTGAACAAAAATGTAAGGTAGCAATTGTATCGACCCAGAGCCTCTCATCTCCCATCCCTGCCAGTTCTCCGGACTACACAGGAGGACCCTAGGAGTCTCTAAGAGCTCTGATTGTTAGTTTGAAGCACCCTTGCTTCTGGGTTTTTTTCTGAGTGTGTGTACCTGTGTGTGTAAACAGGCTGATAAAATATAGAAGGAATCTATTATGAAGAGAACATAGGAGTGTATGCTAGGCAGAAACCACTCATAAAAGCAGTTAGGCAAGGCAAAAACAAATAACAGCTTGCTAAACTATCTATGCTCCATCTAGCTAAAATACTACTTTGCTGGTTAGATGTCTAAACATTCTCTGAGCTGGTTCCAAAGCAGGTTGTTCCCACCAAAGTCCATCCATGCCCACTCACTCTAGGCATCCCAGAGTTGGTATGAAGCTAGAAGCCCTCTTCTTCCATTGCTGGTAGCTGTCAGTGATTGCAAGGTAGCATAGCTGGTCACAACTGGACTGAACGGTGTAAAGAGGTAAACTGCTGAGAAACAGTGAGTGAGGCTTCTTCAAAGTGGTGGGGACCATCAGCTCACTCAAGGAACCAATCAGCGCTCATTACTTAATTGGACATTACCTCAGTGTGAAAGTTTAGGGAGTATGGCTTGGAGCTGAGAGCAATGCTAGGCACTGAGCTTCTCAAGGCCACTTTCTCAGGAAAGATAGGAATGCAGGTGCAGCTAATTAACAGTGGCTGTGCCTCTCAGCAAAGAGGCCTAGAAAGATCTCTTGCAGGCATGAAGCCTGAACCAAAGTTTTACTCTCAATATGGTGGAACAGGGCCTGCTCCTTACAGCAATAAACCAGGAAGAGATTAGGATTAAATTTCCAATACAGTTTCTAATGCATATCTGATATCTCAATAAGATCTGAGGGAAATGACTTAAACAGGGCAAGCTGCATCTTTGGAGGGGTTTTCTACAATTTTTTTTAATGCATTACTATTCCAGCTTTCTTTTATTATTGGACACAACTGGCCTGCATAGAACTCCTAGGGGATCTCCCATCCATACCCTAATCAAACCCAGGTCTTTTTAGCTTCAGCTGTATCAGACGTCTTCCAGCCATCACAACCTGGGACTCTGAAGCCATGCATTAAGATGCACAACCCAGATTTCCAGCATTGTGTAGTGGTTTGAGTGCTGGACCAGGAGGACCAAGTTTGAAACCTCATTCTGCCATGTAAGCTCACTGGCTGACTTCAGGCCAGTCTCCCACCCTAATTTACCTCACAAGATCAAGACGGGTAACAATGTTAGTCTGTCTGTAGCAGTAGAAAAGAAGTGAGCTGTGGTTCACAAAAGCTCATACCCTACCACAGATTTTGTTATAGGTGCTACTGGACTCTTGTTCTTTTTTGCTGCTACCTCACAAGGTTGTTGTTAGGATAAAATGGAGGACTGGCATATGATGTAAACATTTTGGGTCCTCACTGGGTATAAATGGCTAAATAAATAATTTCCATCTCAAAAACAAAACTTCCTGTTGTTAAGTTCAGAGTGCTAAAAATTGACTCTTTTGCGCCTTTCCCTCTGTGTCTATCCAATGTGCTTGTATGGGAAGTGACAATGGAGGATTTTGCTCTTTTTATGTATATCAAGTAGCAAATGGAGGGTGAGGAGAAACTAAGTTGATGGAGTGGTATTCTGAGCTTGCTGTGAGTAAAATCTGACTCTCAGGACTCACTGTAAGTTTTGGCAAGGGGGCCCTGGTAGAAATCTAGCAAAGCTCTGCTTGGTAGAAGTGGGATGTACATATCAAGTAACGTTGCATCAACAAGTCCAAGCAGAGACTGAAGCACTTCTTATACAGAAGAGTGTTGGTGATATCACCTGTCCCTGATCACAGATTTGCCAATCTGTACTGGTGCTTGATGTGCTCCTGGTGATGAAAAAAATGTAGCAGATCTGCTTTCTTAGGGCTTGACTGAGCCCCTGAAGATCAATCTAATGACATATTATGCATAACATATTTTACCCACCCACAAGGAAAGCCACTTTGGCATGAGGCAGTTTGGAGCAGGGAAAGAACTTGTTGGAGGCTAGTGATATGCATTTTTGTGTACCTTGTAATGAAATTCTGAGTTTGCTGTACAAGAGTGTGTAAGGCACTTGTCAAAGGTCAGGTATGGCCTGACCTGTCTTTTCTGAATTGTTTGTGGGCTTGGGCAGCTTTTGCATTTCATTATATCTTGAGGAAAAGGGACAGTGATAAATAGTTGAGTCTTATTGTTAGAAGAAGGACTGGTGATGTCTCTTGGTCAGGACTGGTTAGGACTACCAGCAGAGAAGAAGGAAGGCAACAACCATAGAGTCAGTTAGATAGATAGGCTGGTATCAGTCTCTTTCCTACCAGGGGAACTTCTTTCCTTCCCTTCTCTCCCCCTCTTCTCTCTCGTCTTCCCTGCATGCACCAGGAGAGGCAGCATGGTATCTCCTCCTGAGAGAGATGGCCTACTTTCAATCTAAAGCCATCCTAGCTTGTTAGATCATTTACTAGTTCTTTCTCGCCACTAAACTTATGTAAATATGTTTCTTTAGATAAACAGTTATTGGTTTTCTAACTTGGATGAGAGCTTTCTGCATGCAGTTTGTTTAGTTAACATGCCTTAACTAAAACCCCTAAGTGGTTATGGGCCCAGCCTCATCAAGTTAATTATCAGAACATACTATTTGAGTTCTGATTAACCAAGTAGAACCTCAAAACTGTGGAGAGAGAGAAAGAAAGTATAAGGCATAATGGCTGCTTCTATAAAGGATCAAGACACATGTCTTTGTTCTTGAGGACGATAACTTTGCTAAATGGAAAATGAGGCTGAAGTTTAATCTCAAGAAAAAGCACCTGGATAAACACCTCACAGAAGGCCCACCAGCTGAGGGCGATGAGAGAGTGAAGTAGAACCAGGAAGACGATATAGCACAAGCAGTCATTATAAGTTCCGTCTCTACCAATTATCTAGAATTGATTCAGGACTGTGAACACCTAAGCAGGTGTATGGCCTTATACTTAAAGAGCATGTGACAGATAATTGGGCAACCAGGTCACTTTTGCAAGATCAATTGCAAGCATTAAGATATTCAGATAGACAACACTTTAAAAGTCATGTGAGAAAACTACAGGACCTGTTCTTTCAGTATGCCCAAGCAGGGGAAGAAAAATATCATTCTGCCAAGGTTGTAGCTTTGTTTAAATCGCTAGACACCATGTTTCTGCCAGTAATCTCCCACCTTGAAATAAAGGGAAAATTAAATTTTCGAGAAGCAGTCATACAAATGGAAAAGGAAGTTGCAAGACATAAAGCTGACCAGTTTGTTCATAAAGTCTCCCTAAGAGCAAAAAACGCAAGTTGCCACTTCCAGCTCTGGAGAAAGACATTTCTCAAACTATCAAACTGGCAAGCATCCTAAGGGATACCATATTTTGTATGCTGCTGAATTCCAAAGCAATGTGTTTTCTATAAAGCAAATCTGTAAACAACATAACCTAAAGGGACACTTTGATAAAGAGAACCTTGTACTTGCAAAGAATGGAAAGGTGTATCTCTCAGGCAGTACCAAAAGTGGACTTTATATATTGAACAAAGTATCAGAGACTGTCCAAAATAATTTTTACATGGACAAATATCAAGAAGAATCAGACATAGAGGAAGAATAATGAAGAGAAAGACTTTACTGATATGTTGCAGCAAGAGTCCTCTGATTATAAAAATAGAGAAGAGCAAGTACATTTCACTACAACCTGCGACCATAAAGAATGCACCACCCTGTGGCACCTAAGCTTTTGTCACAGGAACTTAGAAACTATAAAGGAAATGCATACAAAGGGGCTTGTCAGAAATATATGTATTAATGATTGCAAAATTAACCAAAGCTGTGTTTCTTGTTTAGCATGGAAGGCCGTGCGGTAGCCTTTCCCAAAGGGAAGTCAGGAGAAGACAAATGCCCCAATCTGGCGGGTTCACACAGACTTATGTGGACCACTCCCAACCACAGTGGGAACAAAACAGATATATTCTGAATTTTATAGATGATTTTAGCAGGTGTAATGTTTGCTATCTCTTAAAGGAAAAGTCTCAAGTGTTTTGCAGGCTCAAAGAATATATAGTGATGGGGTCCAACAGATTCGGAAGAAAGCCAGAGGCAAATACATGTCCAGTGAGCTCCAACAGTTCCTGAGAGACCCAGGCATCATTCACCAAAGGACCGTCCCCAGAAGTCCAGAACAAAATGGCATAGCTGAAAGGAAGAATCGCTATCTACTGGATGTGGTGAGATGCATGATTAAAAGTTCATACCTAACACACACCTTTGGGGGCAAGATCACCCTTAAAGTTAGTTATACACTAAAGCCAGAGGTGTTACACTGTACCAACTTTGGTTTAACTACAAACCATCAGTTGAGCACTTAAAAGTGCAGAGCTGATGCACATGTTCCAAAAGAATATAGGCACAAGCTAGATGATGGAGCAGTGGCTGATATATTCATAGGTTATGCTGCCAGCTGCAAGGGTTACAAAATCCTGAATCTTCAGACCAAGGAAGTGATAGTAAGCAGATCAGTTCATTTCGAAGAGAACACAGAAGCTCCTGGTTCAGAGGGGTTATCTCCAGACAAATCCAAGATGCACCTCCGATATCCTGCCATTCCCAATGTCCAAGACACAAGAGAAGAGAGCGAATCAGGTAATCCAGATGTAATCCTGACAAATGAAGCTGCCCAACAAGCAATGCCTGAACCAGATGTTCTACCAAATGTACCTGAAGAGCAGAAATGTACCTGAAGAGCAGAGGGAACCTGAAAAAGCCACACAGTAGATGCTGAGATGGTGAGAACACTCCAACAAATGTATCCCGGCTCCAAAGTTAAACCTGATGATTAGGGCCGAGGAAGAACTGGAGCCCAGATCCTGGACAGACATCTCAAGCTTGCCACCCGCTCAAGCATAGGAATGGAAGCAAGCTGCAAGAACAGCTTTAAATGTCATGTACAAGAACAACACATGGACACTCACTGAAGCTGTGGGAAGCAAGTGGATTTTTAAACTGAAACAAGACAATGAAGGTAAAATCCAATGTTACAAAGCCAGACTTGTTGCCCAAGGCTACACACAAAGGCTTGGTGAGGATTATGATGAGACATTTGCACCTGCAATAAGAACATTCCTTAGTGTTGCAGCATACAAGAGGATGCAAGTGAAGCACTTAGATGTCGCGACTGCTTTCTTACACAGTGACCTAACAGAAGAAGTCTACATGAAGCAACTGCCAGGTTTCATCAGAAAAGGCAAGGAAGATCTCATATGCAAGCGTCAGAAACCAATCTTTGGCCTAAAACAAAGTGCAAAATGCTGGAACGACAAACTAAATAACATCCTTCTAAAGGCAGGCTACAAAGAAGTGAGTCTGACCCATGCCTATACACATGATGTAAAAATGAACAATGGGCTTACATTCTAGTTTATGTTGATGATCTAATTTTGGCCTGTGAGAACTCAAATAACAGCAAAGAAGTTGTCGATCATTTGAGTAAGGAAGTCACAATCAAACAGCTTGGGAACGTGACTAACTATTTAGGCATTCAAATACAGAGAGAAGCTAATGGAAGCTTCCTTCTCAGCCAAGCACAAAAGATCAGAGATTTATTGAACGACCTGAAATTGGAAGACAGTGCTCCCAAATACATTCCAATGGAGACTAACTGTAAAAAAAATGAAGCATCTGAAAAACTACCCAAAGAGAACAGGTATCGTGAAATCTTGGGTAAGATCTTATACATTTCAACCCTGACATGACTAGACATTAGTTTGGCAGTAGGACTATGGTGCAGAAAGTTTACGAAACTCACAAAGAAAGACTGGAAAGCCCTAATGACTTTAGTGAGATACTTAAAGCAAACTGCAAGCCTTAAACTCAGGCTACCAGCAGACAACATGCCTAAACTGACACTTTACGTGGATGCAGATCACGCTGGGGACAAAACTGACAGGAAGTCCACAAGCAGCAACGTAATCTTCTATGGTGGTGGAGCCATAAGCCAGGCAAGTAAGAAACAGACCATCACTGCTGGATCTACTGCAGAAGCTGAATATGTTTCAGCAGCGTTAGGATGCAGAGAAATTCAGTGGCTACTCAAAATAACTGAAGATCTAGGCATAAATATACCTACACCTGTCATCATATATAAGGATAATGAAACATGCATTCGTATGTCACAAACCGAAGACGTTAGTACATCTTCAAAGCACATTGACCTGAAGTACCACATAGTTAAGCATCTGTACAAAGATGGGACTATTAAATTAGTCTACTGTCCTAGCAATGAAATGATCACTGATGGTTTAACTAAACCTCTCCAGAGAGACCGTTTTGAAGCTCTCTGAATGAAGATGAGCCTGGTACACTGAACCAAGATCTATTGAGAGGGGGTGTTAGAAGAAGGGACTGGCGATGTCTCTTGCTCAGGCCTTTAGGACTGCCAGCAGAGAAGAAGGAAGACAACAACCATAGAGTCAAATAGACAGACAGACAGATAGATAGGCTGCTATCAGTCTCCTTCCTGCCAGGGGAACTTCCTTCCCTTCTCTCCCCCTCCCCTCTCTCTTCTTCTTTGCATGCACCAGGAGAGGTAGCATGGTGTCTCCTCCTGAGAGAGATGGCCTGCTTTCAATCTAAAGCCATCCTAGCTAGTTAAATCAGTTACTAGTTCTTTCTCTCCACTAAACTTATGTAAATATATTTCTTTAGGTAAACAGTTATTGGTTCTCTAACTTGGATAAGAGCTTTCTGCGTGCAGTTTGCTTAGTGCCTTCACTAAAACCCAATACTTATTGATCTACTGTCTCCTGTACAACGATAAGGTTCCAGAAATTTAAGAATTAGATCTCTCCAGGTTGTGAACATATTTTAAAGTAATATTTTCTACTCGTGTAAAATACATCAAAAGTACTACATCTAGGTCCCCATGGATTTTCCCAGACAGATCCATGAGCAAGGCACTTCATTCTTCAAGGATCTTTTCCTGCAATGTTCACATGGATTTTGTGTATATTCTACTTAGGTATTCATTTTACAGAAGAAAAAGGTGTCTCAGATTGTGTCTCAAGAACCATTTGCTTCATTGAGATGGCATTTGCCATGGACTGGGACCTTCCTATGTATGGAGAGTATTCGAAGGCCTCTAGCTCACATACCTCACTCTAAAGTGCCTGGCACCAAGTGTCCATTTAGTGGTCAAGGAGTGCATGGATTTCCAGTACCTTGTGGTCAACTATTAGTCACTTGGGGTTTTCCACAAGTCCTTTTAACTTAAAATATCGAATACCATGTAAACTCTAGATTCAGGTGGGTTTGTGGTAGAAGAGCATGATTTGGGTCCAGTTGCACCTTAAATACCAACTAGATTATCAGAGAATGAGCCTTCAAGAGTCTCTGTTCTAGTCCATGTTTTCTTGGTTGTGCTCCTTTATCACCTGATGCCATGTGTAGTTATATATAGTTTAGTGGTTATGAACTGTGAGCCAAGAAGTTGCCCGTTCACATTTCATCTTAGACTTGAATATACTAGCTGACCTTACACAAGCCTTATTCTTAACCCCCCTCTACCCCCTTACTCTTAACCTCCATTTGTTTTGTGTAGTGGTTAAGAGTAGAGATGGGCACGAATCGCATTACGAACTTCAAAAACCCATGAAATTGGCGATCACGCGATCGCGATCTGGCAGTTCATGATTGTTCACAGCCAACGAACCAGCGTTCGGGAGAAGGCCTGGTTCGGTGCATTTGGCTGCAGTTCAGGAAGCCAGACAGTCAGGTGCCAGCAATCAATTCCCCAGGCAACGGAGCCGGGGGAATGCCTGAACTCTCTCTGCTCTCCTTCTTCACCCTGGAAACCTGAATGGAAGCCCAACTTACCTTGATCGGCAGGCCTTCCTTCCAACCACGGAGCTGCAAAGCGGTTACAAGTTGGGAGAAGACACCCGAGGGAGGGAGGGGGAAGGGAGTATTCTGTAGCCACGGGCACTCCAATCTCATCCCTGCAAACCCTGACAGGCAGCTCTGATGGCCAATCACAGACCTCCTGCGTTGCTCAATCGGACTTGTGCTTATAAATAGCCGTGGGCTCCCAGGCTGGGTTTCACTTCCAGCAAGCAGTGGAGTGGGACAGAGCTCTTGCTTGCCACTTGCTATCCTTTGGGGAGAGAGACTGAGAGTATAACTGAGCTTAGATTTTTGTGGGAGTTTCCTGGGGGCCTTGGATTGCAGAGGGTATAACTTCAAGATCCCTTTTGCAATCTTGTCCAAACTTGGGTGATGGCTATAGGACAGCCTGCAAGAGACTCCCCGGGAATATGGGCTCTCTAAGTGCCACAGGTCCGTGCCCCACAAACCAGTTTGGTAACGGAAAACATTCATTGTGGTTCACGATCTCGGGATCGTCGTCGGCACTGAACTGCGATCCGCTGGTTCATTAAATTTTTAGTTAAGAGCATGGGTCTCTACTCTGGAGAGCTGGGTTTGATTCCCCACTCTTCCACTTGAAGCCAGCTGGGTGACCTTGGGTCAGTCACAGCTGCTAGGAGCACTCTCAGCCTCACCCACCTCACAGGGTGTTTGTTGTGGGGATAATAATAGCATACTTCATAAACCACTCTGAGTGGGCGTTAAGTTGTCCTGAAGGGCAGTATATAAATCAAATGTTGTTGTTGTTATGATATGGCAATACATTTCCAAACATTACAGACATGATACTTATGAACACTACATTAAAAACAATAATTACCATAAAAAGGTCTTAGAAGTTTCTGTTTATATATAAATTCTAACATTACATGTTCTCGCTAACACCCGTGATCCTATTTCCCATGATCCCATATTTTCCTACCTGTTGAATAATTGAACTACAACCAACCAAGATTTAACCATAATTACAGTCTGATCTTAAAGGAAGTTAAGCACATTGAAATTTATTGCAATATTAGAGCTCAAGTCAATGATCTTAATTTTGCTTCAGTCTTCTCTGTGTCCATGGTATACAAAATCTTGCAATACCTATCCATGTTTCAGGAGCTGTTTATCCACTGGAGCAATGCTTACACACTGAGCCCCTTATGTGGAACTTGCATTATTGCACAGTAGTATAAAGCAACTGTACTGCAACCAAAGAATTATTTGATGCCTATTCCAAGAAACGACAAGGAAAGAGCCCATCTCAGATTCTAGTCTCTCACATTTCTTAAGACATGAGACATTTATTAGCCATTCCACAGCAAAGTAAATTCTTGTAGGGGAGCTGAGATTACCCTACAGGCTTAACCTTTTACAATTAATTAACATACTATTATCTAGGCAATAACCCCCTTCTGTCTTTTTCCATTCCATGGGCTTGCTTGACTGATTTAATATAAATCATTCTTCATTACCGATGCTCAGTTTAAATAAGTTCCCCAAGAAGAGAGGTCCATAAATGACATGATTTGCATAGCTCAGCTCCAAGGCATGAGGATCCATTTATGCCTTTCTTTGCTTTTGTGAGGACAACAGTATAATTTTTTTTTAAGTAAAAATAGTCAATTCGATATTATCTAGGCCTTTTAATATGGAATTTTGACAGGTATTCTGTGTCAAAGACTCCTTAATGAGGTGTTATGAAATAATTACTGAAGAGCTCTCCATCTACAAAGGTGGACTCCAAATGAGATTCACGGGCCTTTTCCCCATTTCATGGTAATGACTAGAGTCAGTGTGGGATAGGACCCATTACGAAGGAGCCAGCATTTTCCCACTTTCAGTTCAGTAACTGGAATTTTATTATGGTTATTTCCCCTAGTCCTTGCCAATAAGGCCAACAGTACTCTTTCTGAAAAATGTTCTTTGCGTTTCGTGGCTGCATTACTCTGTGGCATATATTTATCAGGGTTGGCCAACTCATAAGGTGGAGGAGGCCTGCAACACCAATGTCATCAGAAGCCATGCACCCCATTGTACATACCATTGAGCTTACTAGGGGCTCAAAAGTCTACTATTTTTTACGCCTAAACTGGAATGCAAGAACACAGTGGCTGCACAAGCCATAATTTATGACAGGCAGCCTGTGTTCAGCTTGATGGATCACACGTTTATAGGCCAGAGGAAAAGTGAAGCTGCTACCACTCTTATTGCCATGCCAGGATAATTACAATAATTAACCACATAATTAGTTTCATGCACCTAAGTGGGCATTGGGCTTGAACACCAGACTCCACCACTATGATTATATAGTAAATTGCTTAGAAACTGAGTGGACTTTGGAATAGAGTTTGTAATGTGGCATGGTATATCTGTATTGGTGTATGAGCCGTTGTTCAAAAAGCTTCCTGAAATAATATCTTTAAGCATATGCCTAGGGCATATTTTTGGATCAGCAGCTCTTTGGGTCTCTGCTGATAAAATAGGTGACACAGCATGCCTTGGACATTGGGGGGCGCTGCACGTCTCTCTTGTATACGTGCAACTCTCTTGATAGTAATCTGCTTCTCTTTGTCTAAGGTGGGAATGACTTCATACTCCTCTGTCTCTGTGTCTCTAGGGAGATTCTTCCTCCTTCTTGCCTTATGGCATTCCAAGGGTAAAGATTTATTTTTCGGAGCTCTTGCCATGAAGGACTCATATGCACACCTGCATGCAGCCTTAATGTCAGATGAGCTGGCCATTGGTAAATAGGGAAAGTAACTCTTTACACTAGGGCTCTTTCTTTCTACTCCAAGATAGTGCTGTGAATGGAATCTACTTCAATAAACGGTTAGTTCTATCTTTTCTACAGTTGATTGCCTGAAGATTAATTACTGCAGATTGGGAAAACACTTCTGACTGAATGACTCTGCTACCATTCTGCAACCAAACAAAATATAACTGTTTCAAATATCTTCCATTTCCATACTGCAGGGATTTTTTCCTTATAAGTGGGACTGCTGAGGGTCCAGCCCTGGCTACCTCAACAGAGGTGAGACTGGAGCTGAGCCTGGAGATCTGATTCAAGCAGTTTCTGTCAACTCAGGATGACTACGATCCATCAGAGACTGTTTTCCCAGGTCAAGCCATCAAGAACTAGTGTGATTACAGAAGAAATGCTACGCAGCTGCTGCCTACCAAAAAGATGATGATAACAACAGCAACAACTTTCGATTTATATACCACCTGTCAGGATGACTTAACAGCCACTCAGAGTGGTTTACAAAGAATGTTATTATTATCCCCACAACAACAAACACCCTGTGAGGGGGGGTGGGGCTGAGAGAGCTCCTAGAAGCTGTGACTGACCCAAGGTCACCCAGCTGGTTTCAAGTGGAGGAGTGGGGAATCAAACCCAGCTCTCCAGATTAGAGTCCTGCATTTTTAACCACTACACCAAACTGGCTGTCTGGATAAAGGTAGTTGCATTTTGTGTATGACATTAATCAATCAATCAATCAATTATTTAATTCGTTCATTCATTCATTTAAACACTGCCTTCCTTCTCAGTGGGGACCACTGACCGCTTACATTGTTCTCCTCTCCTCCATCTTATCCTCACATGTAAGGTAGGTTAGGCTTAGAGTTTGTGACTGGCCCAAGATCACTCAGCAAGCTTCTGTGGCAGAGCAGGGATTCGAACCTGGCTCTCACAGATCCTAGTCTGATACTCTAACCACCATACCCCACTGTACTGTGAAAGTATTTGTTTACAGTAGATATTTTTCAAAGTGTAATTTGTGCCTCATAATTTATCATATTAGAAACTGTGAAATAAATAATGTTATGCAACTTTTATATCGTAGTTTACACAACATCTGGTGTTACCTGACCAGAAAATAAAAGTAATAAAGTGAAAGAAAAGAAAGACTGAGGTAGCAGTTAAATATGGACATAGTTTTGTAGTAAGCCCCACATTTTAGGTTAGCTTCTTTTCCCTCTTAGATAGGTTGGGTGAATAGTGAATGGAGGAAGAAGATAGCTTTGTAGGAAGCATTGTGGAACATACATGCACAAAACATTTGTAATATACTTTAGTGTAATTCCAAGTCCTTGATAAAAAGCGAATGATTTTTCAGGTGCTGCTCACAATTTCCAATGAAATTGTTTGAGAAGAAGTGGGATATCCACTAAACACATATATCCTGTTTTAGTTCTGCCTATGAAAATGTACAGTTAGTGCACATTTCTCTGTTATGCAGCAGGCAACCACCAGTTCAACTATGTTTGTGAGGTCCTGCTTCAATTAATGTGTTCTCCTTTCTGGCTGCCATCGTGACCTACTGCCATTACGGTCCATGTGAGGGAGCCAGACATCAGAAAGAGAGTGTGAGGTGGATTATATAATCACCTGTTGTCCTCAATGGACGACCTCCCTCTGAGCTCCACCCACCCCACCTTGCTGAGCCCAGCTGGGGGGAGGCAGCAGGCAGAGCTGGTTCCTGCATGGCTGCTTCCTTCTTCTTGGATGCCCGGAGGGCATGGTGAGTGGGGCTGGCCACTGAGGCTGCTTCCACCATGCTGCTCGCCTATGTCCCGGGTTGCTATGCTGCCCCCAGGATCAGGCTGCAGCAAACATCATACGGCTGTTTGCCATTGCATCCAGTGATTCTGCAGCCAGGCATGGCTTCCTTCTTGCCTGGGTGCTGCTGTGTGCTGGCCAGGGTGCTTGTGCTTCTGTTTCATTGGCTCCTGGGGTTTTAATGATTTCCCTGCCAGGTGAGTGGGAGCTGCTGGCGAGACGGTGAACAGCAGTCTCAGGGCCAAGCTACAAGTGACGAATGACACTTAAATGGCAAGTGGATCAAGTGGAGCACAAGTGGAGGGCAAGTGAACAGGGAGAAATACACTTGCCATTCAAGTGCCATTCGTCACTTGTAGTTTGGCCCTAAGTTCCATGCTATGAGGGGGTGGGGGACCCTGCCCAGAGTCTGGCTCAGGTGCTGGACAACATTCACATCCTGAACAAAGTGAATTTCCACTTCCAACAGAACATGTATTTTAAAATTGCAAATTCGGCAGATATATACATTAAAAACACAGTAAAACAGTATCTATTAACTAAGTCACATTCACCTGATTATTCAAATAATATCCTTTACAAAGGACAGGCTACTGTAATTCCATGTAACCTGTCTTTTTTGTTCATCTACACATTGGATTGTTCTGTGGTTGTTGTGGGTACGGCAATACAGCCTGGAAAACCCACAACAACCATCGTTCCCCGGCCGTGAAAGCCTTCAACAATACATTGGATTGTTCTGCCTATTTTGATCTCTTCCCTGGATGAAGCAAGCGCTATAATATATATATAATCTTACTGGAATTACTGCTAGGTTTTAGATGAAGAATGGAACTGCTACTTTCCCCTGGAATACACTGTTTATAAATGGCAACTGGGTGCATTCCAGAGAGGACTAATGATATTATAGTATAAACCAAACAGCTAACTTGTTGATAAATTGGGTGGTTGCTAATTCAGAGTCCCCATTTGTATCATATAAAGTGTTTGAGTTATTTACTACTATTAGCAACAAATAATGCTTATCTTACTATATAATTGAGTAAGCGTGTTTCAGACAACTCACTTTATACCCTGGTGCACCACCAGAGGGCGCTGCCATGGAGGGAAGCCTAGGCAAGGCACCATGTCCCTCCAGAAAATGTGCCATGGAGGGAAGCCCAGGCTGGGATCAGGATGGGAACAGGCGGCAATGCCTGCCTTCCACTTTTACCCAGCTGGTATTAGGAGAGAGGCAGGTGACAATGCCCACCACTGAACCTAATCCAGCTGATATTAGGAGTGGAGCAAGTGGCAATGCCCACCCCCTGCCTTCACCAGGTGGTATTAGGAGCAGAGCAGGTAGCAATGCCCACCCTCACCTTAACACAGCTGGTATTAGGAGTGGAGCAGGTGGCAATGCCCTCCGCCCTGCCTTAACCCAGTTGGTATTAGCAGTGGAGCAGGGGGCAATGCCCTCTCCCTGCTTTAATCCAGCTGGTATTAGGAGTGGAGCAGGTGGCAATGCCCACCCCCCACCTTAACCCAGTTGGTATTAAGAGCAGAAAAGGTGGCAATGCCCACCCACCTGCCTTAATCCAGTTGGTGTTAGGAGTGGAGCAGGTGGCAATGCCAACCCCCTACCTTAACCCAGCTGGTATCAGCAGCAGAGCAGGTGGCAATGCCCTCCCCTGTCTTAACCCAGCTGGTATTAGTGTCAGAGCAGGTGGCAATGCCCACCCCCACCTTAAATCAACTGGTATAAGGAGCAGAGTAGGTGATAGTGCCCATCCCCACCTTAACCCAGCTGGTATTAAGAGCAGATTAGGTGGCAATGCCCTCCCCCTGCCTTAACCCAGTTGGTATTAGCAGCGAAGCAAGTGGCAAGGCCCTCCATCTGTCTTAACCCAGCTGGTACTATGAATGGAGCAAATGGAATTTCCCCTCTTCTTTAACACAGCTGTTATTAGGAGCAGAGCAGGTGACAATGCCACCTCCGACCTAAAACCAGCTGGTATTAGGAACGGATCACTTGGCGATGCCCACCCTCTCTTTCACCTTGCTGGGATCAGAAGCAGAGCAGGTGGCAATGCTCGCCCTCCTTCACCCAACTGGGATCAGGAGTGGAGCAGGTGACAATGCCCCCCCTGCCTTATCCCAGCTAGTAATAGGAGTGGAGCAGGTGGCAATGTCCACCCCCACCTTAACCCAGCTGAGATCAGGAGCAGATCAGATGGGAATGCCTGCCCTCCTTCACCTGACTGGGATCAAGAGTGGAGCAGGTGACAATGCCCCCCCTGCCTTATCCCAGCTGGTATTAGGAGCAGAGCATGTGGCAATGCCCATCCCCCCACCTTAACCCAGCTGTTATTAGGAGTGGAGCAGGTGGCAATGCCCTCCCCTGCCTTAACCCAGCTGATATTAGTGGCGGAGAAGGTGGCAATACCCATCCCCGCTATCACCCATTTGGGATCAGGAGAGGAGTTGGTGGCAATTCCCTTCTTCCCTTCACCCAGCTGGGACAAGGAGCAGAGCAGGTGGCATTGCCTGCCCTTTTCAACCTACCGGAATAAGTCACTGAACAGGTGGCAATACTCACCCTGTTGGAGTCAGAAACCAAGCATGCAGCAATGCCTTCCCCCCTTCAACCTCCTGGAATCAGGAGCAGAGCAGGTGGCAATGCCTGCACTGCCTTTCACCTGTCAGGATCAGGCATGGAGCAGGTGGCAATGCCTGTTCCTCCCTTGACCCAGCAGGGAGCAGGCAGCAATGCCTGCCTCCCTTCACCCAGCCATAGTTAGGTGCAGAACATGAGGTAATGCCCCCCTTTACCCAGCATGTATCACACATGGAGCAGTTAGCAAAGCCCACCACCCCTTCACATGGCAATGATCAGGCAGATCAGGTGTGGAGTAGGTGACAATGCCCACCCCCCTCCTTCACCAGCTGGAATCAGTAACGAAGGAGGAGCAAATGCCTGCCTGCTCACCCTCCACTTTCTAGAGCCCATTGTATTTTTTTCCCACAACGGGCTTTGTTGCTAGTCTACCATAACTTATATGTACTAGCCCCTGAGAATATTGGTTCCTGAGAATCTGGACCCTGAGGTACTCTTCTTTCCCCAAAAGACTTCTGGGAAATAGGTAATCAGTGGCACATCCTATCTATTGCTATATGTATCTGACTAGGTTTTAGTGGTGCTTGTTTTATTAAATTATATATCAGCAAGAAGTGATGCATTATAAAAATCATTCCTTTAAATGAGGCTTTTTTAATTGCAAGCATTCAAACGATATGAAGCAAGGAAGCCTGGTTATGGTAAACTATGCTATATTGTATTATATTTTATGAGCCGTTTTACTTTATTCGAGTCAGCTTCTTCTACAGGCTTCAGCAAAGGATCCAGCATGATATTATTTTTGAGCAAGCTGATAATAGATCTAGGCACAGAATCATGCTGAAGAAACTCAGTAGAAATTTCAAGGCGGAGTAGGGGGGAAGAAACATAAATATGCTCATGAACACCTGATGGAACGTGCTCCAAGACTGCTTGAAACTAGATGGAATGAGATGTTCTGGCCATAATACGTTGCTGCTGTAAAGGGAATTAAGACACAACAGCATCCTTTACTGTGGATCTTTCTAGAATCCCTATGTGCTGAATTTAGTGATGGAAGAATATTCCTTGGCTTGATTCCATATTAGCCCAGTAATGAAGGATTTTCTCAGTTAGCCTTAGAAAAGCACCATTTTCTAAGCGAGTTTGTTTGGTTTGTGATTTTGGCACCTGCATGCTGATAGTGTTGTGTATATTATTGCTCCTAGAAACTGCAGTTTGCTTTGAAATTCAACTTGTTCCCCTTTCCACAATGAACACAGATGATATTGGATAGTGTAACAATCAAAACATTTGCAAGGAACAGTTGAGCGTGAATAGGACAGATTCAGACAGATTTATTATGGTCAAAAGACCAGCCAAGTTAAATACAGATAAAAGAGACATTTTTTAAATATTTAAAATGAATTAATACATAAAAGATAAGATCATATATATAAAACAATAAAACTCACTCACTTCGCTAATTCACTTCCCAGCATTTAACAGTTCTTTAGTCAGGCAATTCCACTTTGTGAATGCTAATACACAAAATTTTGCAACAACATAAGGTACAGTTTTCTGGCTATCTTCTAAAAGATATATCCAAAGAGTTTCAGGGCTAAAGCCAATATAATATTGTAATGGTTTAAACCTGGAAAGTAGTGGGATAATTATTTGTAGTCTTTCTTCTTAATAGACTTTGCAGTACGAAAGTATATGTGTAATAGACTCAACAACTTTATTCAAGCAGGAATAACAGCGCTGCTGCAAAGGCAGGTGAGAGAATCTCCCATATAGAACTGCAGAGGGGAATGCATCAAATCATGCTCTTCAAAGAGCTGATCTACATCTCTCATTTGTGATATCCAAAAGATATGGGGATACAGTATAGCTCAGTCCTTTTTTAAAGCTCTTATAACTTAGAGGGAGTATTGCCTTGTCATTTTGGGACTCTATGTCAATTAATCTTTGAGTGATTAGAGTTTTTGCTTTGCTGAGCCCCATGTCAAACAGGGCTTCTGGGTCCAGTCTAATCAGTTTAATTTTATCGGCTATCTTTGAGCACCATATAGGATAAGGGTCGGAAGCTAACAGCAAGGGAATTAAACCCTTCAGTTCAAGATGAATTCTTAGCCAGTAATAAATTACATGTTCCCAGATTTTTAATCCAACTTTGGGCAAACCAGCCTCTTGTCTACGAATAATGTTAGAGGTACATCTACGTGCATTACATAGGTGCATCTATAGGGGAAGGCTACCTGCTTTTCTGTAAAATATAGTAACAATCAGGTTTATTTGAGCCCATTTTCTTTTCCGTGACCAATGATTTGTGACTTGCCTCTTTGCCTGCTCTTGTTCTTATCCAGTTACTCATATGTTTAAACCTCTGAATTGTCCCAGCTGTTACTTTGATCTTTGCTCTAAGAAGACAGTTTCCTACTTTAAAAATATACTGTGTCTTTTCTTAGAAGGAAAATATAAAATGCTGTCTATATTTTGTTTCCATTGGAGGAAAGAGCATTCGGATTCTTTGACATTTTTGTAAAGTTTGCTTTTTTACAAACAGACAAGTAGTGCTTAACTCAGAGAAGTCTGCCCCTTTATCTCTTTCAAATAAAACTTGCTGTTTCTTCATGTGCACACACTCTCTGTCTCTTATGCATGCATGCATGCGCATGCACACACACATGTACACATACACAGCAGTCCTTCCCCGATATGTTCAAGGTCTGATAGATATTTAATCAAGCTATAGGGACTATTTCCTAATCAAACTGATTCAGGAAACATTAGCCAGCTATTCTGAGTAATGAAATAAAGGAATGTCAGCTAGCGGTTTATAGCATTACGAAAAAAGCTGCTTTTAATCACACCCTGAACCTTGGGGTCAGGTAGCAATTTTCCCCAGGCCAATTTGGCTAGGGATCCTGATGGAGTTTTGCCATCTTCTGGGCATGGAGTAAGGGCATGTGTGTGTGTGTGTGTGTGTGTGCACGCGCGCGCGCGTGTGTGGGAAGGATTTTTGGAATTTCCAGCATTTTGAAGGGGGTTGGACTAGATGACCCTAGAGGTACCTTCAAACTCTATTCTATGATTCTAAGGGTCACTTTGAGTCTCTCTACACAAGATATCTTATATGGGAGCACTCAAGTGACTTATTCATTGTATGGTCTTATATTCAAGTATATTCTGTCTCCCTAGTAGTGCATGCATATCCACAATGGGAGAACAAGTGTAAGATCTTTCACTCTTGTATAGAGAGACTCTTTGGATACCTATTTTTCTATTGAATTGTACTATGTTTGGGAAATTGATGTCTAGATTTTCTTCCCAAGTGTGTAGAAAACACTACCGAAATCTGGGCTTTTGAGTCAAATCAGAGTGGCTGTCCACTAATTTCCAGCTAGAAGTTAAGTTCAACATTTACATGTTGTTAATACTAGAACATTCCTTAGACATAACAGCATTCAGCTGGCAGAAGAGGGGTTCTTGTTGGCGCAAGGCTCCGTACAGCAGCAGAATTCTCCTTTTATCAAAGGAGGGCCACACTGTTAGTGGAACAGATATGCTGGTTCCAACACTAGGCAATTACAAAATTCATCATCATCACCTGCTAAAAGTTATCTTAGATAATTTTCTTGACCTTACCCACCCTATTAGCTACATACATACACCTATGTAGAAAGTCATGTTAATAGAATGAGCTTATATGAAGATAGAAGTTTGCACCTAAAAATCTGGCTAGTTATTTCAGATCAATATGTGAACTTCAGTTTTCTTCTGCTTTGCCAGCTTTTGGTCATATGCACTTCACCCCTCTGCCCAGTCTTTCGCATAGCTTTTCTTTTCACTCAAGTACTTGCCTCTTGCCTTCATCTTCTCCTGAGTTTTCTAGAGAATCTCGTGGTTCATGTTTGATGTCCTAAGTACCATTTCTAGGATTAGACATGGGCACGTTCCAAAAAAAATTCCAATTAAGCCGTTTGTGAATCTGGGCTGCAAGTCACCGATTCTAACTGATCAAGTCTTGTTTCCGGTGCGGAATCGGGAATCGGGGAGGCCAGCGCCCAGGGCAACTGTAGTCAGGCTCTTGCGCATGCGTGTGCGCGCGCGTTCCTGAGTCGCCCCCGCAGCAAGCTGGCTGTCCTGGTGTGCTGCGGAGCTGGCTGCAGCATGAGTGGCTCGGAGGCTGCCTGCGCCATTCACCTGCCCCGCAAGACAAGGGGTGGCCGGCTTGCCTGTGTGCCCCTTGTCCTGGGGAAAGGCGAATGGCGCAGGCGGCCTTCCAGCCTCCCGTGCTGCCTTTTGCCTTTCCCCAGGACAAGGGGCGGCTGGCTTGCCCACACGCCCCTTGTCCTGGGGAAAGGCGAACGGTGCGAGCAGCCTCCCAGCCTCCCATGCTGCCTTTTGCCTTTCCTTTGTGCCCATGGCTTTAGAACACCCCCTTCCCCCTTCCTCCCCTGGGTTGCTGCTCCATGGTTGGAAGGAAGCTTGCTAATCAAGGAAAGCTGGGCTTCCATTGGTGTTTCGAGGGCAACAGAAGGAGGGCAAACACAGGTCATTCCCCTGACTCCGTTGCCCCGGGAATAAATTACTGGCGCAAGAGTGTCTGCAATTCCGAACAGAAACTGACCCATCTGATCAAGTCCTGAACAAGCAAACTCCTGACTGCTGGATCAGTTGCCATGGACAGAACCGATTAGCTGAGTCACGATGGCGCAAACGCCAAAATCGGGTTTTTTTTTAAATCGTAATTCAGATCGGGCCCATCTCTATCTAGGATCATAATGTGAATTGGGTATGTTCAAGTGTACAGTTCATATTTTGTTGGTGTTTGTATGGCTTATGGCTTCGGCCGGAAAAGCAATAAACATATTATTATTATTATTATCTAGGATCATCTTCTCCCCCTTCCCCTCTAGGAACAGAGAAGCTCTGCTGGTCACTACCAAAAAAAGCTCCTCTGTCTATTAAATTCCTTTATGACAGGGAGGCAGGCAAGTCTATCATTACCATAGGCTTCTACCACAGAACCCCTTACCAAAGCACAAAATAGATAAATCAAATATTTTCTGTTCTTAGCTATTAGGCAGTTGGTAATATTTTACCATTCTAAGGTGCATATGAAAACGCTATTTAGACAGACTGTGTGTCAAAAGAGCGACATATTTAAAGTCGGGCAAGCAACTTCTAGAAACTATTTTTGAATAGATTTGCCTTCAAAGACCGAATCACACAATAGGCCTATGCACTCTACAAGCTATTCAGAGAATAAAATAGAGCTGTCAGAAACTAGCACTTTTCTGCCCTAACATGATAGATAAAGCAGTGATAAGATAAAGCAGTGATAAGTGATACATCTCTTACTTTGTGTGGTTGGAATCCAATAATTAGGGTAGAATGTTGTCATAGGATCAATGGGTTTGACTTAAAATATAAAATTTACAGTTCCTCCTTAGCATTTACATTTCAGTAGGGGACTGTTATCCTGTGGCAGCATACTACTACTTTAACATTACTGGCTACATTATGCAACTATAGTTATTTTTGTATTTTATATTTTTGTGTGTATTTGGTCCTTAGTTGTAGAAACCTCAGTGACCTTTGCAATCAAGGTCTTTTTGGATGGGGTAAAGATTTTATATGGGTATGCAAGAAAGCTTTTAAAAGCTGTTGAGTTGCTTACTAGACATGTGGCCCTGTTCAGTTGGATCTAGCACTAAGGATCACTAAGGATCATTCTCATGTTCCCTCCCCTCTGCAATACTTTCTGACCCCAGGAAAGCTTCACTGCTGGAAGAGAGAAAAGAATGATTTGTACACCGTATTATTCATAAGGCTGACTAAGCCAAGCCTCGGGGCCCCGTTGAGGCTAGGGGCCTGTCAGGTTTTTTTGTTGAGGCTCATCCCCAACATAACTTACAATTGATTCTCTTATATAACCTCTATTAATAAGATAATTAACTGCTTCCTTATTGAAGTGAAACAAATTGTCTCTTATATTAAAACAATAATCCATAAATTATATATTTTAATAAACAATAAACATTTTATTCAATTCAAAATATTACAGTATTGAACAATTATACACCAAAAATGTGCTTTCCTGAAGAATTCTACCAGTACAATAAAAATATTTTTAAAATTGTGAATAGAATTCTTCAGGAGACCCTCAAAATGGCTATGTACTGTGGTCTAGTGCCTACCGTACCAGGCTCAGGCTGTCAGCTGTAGTGAGGTGAAGATTGAAGTGCTGCAGGGGGGCTGAAATACCTGAAAGCCTGGGGGGCCGGCCATGGGTTAATACAGCCCTGTTTGTACTTTTTCCCTTAATACTGTAAACCCCACCAGTCCACATAGCCGTTAGGTCTTGTGGATCCCACAACCCCAGGAATCAACATTCTTGGAGCTGGAAGGGACTGGTGTGGGGAAGAGGGATATGGGAATGCTCTACAATCATGATCTTTTCACTGGCAGAATGCTGGATCCAGCCCTCTGTGTTTGGTTTTGTAAAAAATTTGGTGAAAGTGGATTTCAAAACTCAGATTCTACAAAACTTGCCTGATTTAATTCTGGAATACTTCCCATCCTTCTTTTTTAAAAAATCTTTGATTTTTAAAATGTAATTTGTTTCCATTTCCTTTAGTTCCAATGATAAACACATTTCAGTGGGGGCAGGCACATAGGTTAGATCATTCACTTCTTCTACGTGAGATTTTTTTTCCCTGAATGGCGAGCAGCAAGCCCCTAGTCTTCCCCATTTCTTGGGAGTTTCCACATGATGTTGTCTTCATTCCAGACATGACCTCTGGAGCTCCTGGAGGCTCTCTGTTTAAATCAGATCAAATATAATGATAAGCGGGGGGGGGGGGGGGTAGAGCTAAGATCCATCTTCAAAATGATGGGGCACTTTTGAACTCTTGTCCTGTTTTTAGCCCTATAACCTTTTTTTCTCTTTCCCCAGCTAAACCAAGGTGCAGCTTTGTGCTACTACTCAGGGATGAGAAAGGGGTATGCAGGTTTCCAGGCCATTGGGGTGGTGGTGGTGGATCTGATACAATTGTCACTGTATTGATATTTATGTAGCATGGTATGTCAGAAAAAGAATGCAGAGTTTCAGTGGGCACAAAGACACTAGGGCAGATTGCACTGTACTTGCACCTTCAGGGTTCAGGCATAGCTAAGGAATGGATAAAACAGACATTTTGTAGCATCAGAAAGGCAGAAGTGGGGCAGAGTGGAAACAGCATTCTGACCTTGCCATTTTTTCTCCGTGCTTTGACTACATTCACACATTCTTGTGCTGCTGTTTGGGAACTGTCATTTGCTCCACTAAGTTCTGAGCATACACCAACATGATGAATACTACCCATGGTTGAATGCCACCAATGGTGCAGACACAAATGTGCTCACATAGCAGAACTTGAATGATGCATTGCCCAAGAAGAGAACTCAATGAGAGAGTAGAGGCCAAGAGCAAAGGCCAGCAGAAATTATCCTGCTTTACAGTTGGTGCATGGGATATACACAACAAGAATAATACTGGGACTGCTCCACCTATGAAATTTCATTGCAGGAAGAAAGCATTCTGTGACATGCAAGTGAATGGCTACTGGTGATTTGTTTGTATAGAATTTTGCAGGCATTCAAACCCTTCATGCACACCAAGCCATTAATGCAGAGCAACATTGAGGACAAGGGAAAAAGAAGAAAACAATAGGAGAAAAAGGCATTCATTTAAATGACTCAGGTTCTCTCAACCTTACCCCCAACCCGCATTGTTTTCCCAATCTGAAATTATTACAGGGGTTATTTGCCCCATTTTTTAAATTAAGTATTCTATATAATAAAAGACAAAACCTGAAACTACAATTACACAGAAACTAATCAAACAAACAAAAACAACTAACCAACATACAAGAATAACAAAATGTACAAATAATACAAATAAACAACATAGAAAGAAAAAAACAAACTATATAAACTAAAAACAAGGTTCCCAATTTTCTCCACGACAAATATTGGTATCATTTTCAAATTTACGCTTACTCTAAGTAATGATTAAAAGCTCTCTTTTTTTCTAATGCCCGAATTCCTTAGCCCATAAATCCAGAACTTATCTCATTATTATAGTCTGTTTCATGTAAAAAAGGGCTATTAGGAGTTTCCATTAACCAACAAACGAGCTTATTGACTTTTTTTCCTAATCAGTGAAGTAAGTTTTGCCATCATTGCAAATTCCACCACCTTTGTCAGCCATTCCTCCATTGTAGGCAGTGTCAAACTCTTCCAGTTTTGTGCATATAATAGTCTTGCTGCCATAATCATATACAAGAACAGAATTCTGACACTTTTTTCCAACTGAATATCCATCATTCCCAATAAAAAGGTCTCTGGTTTCAGTTGAACTTTAATGTTTAAAATCTTCTGGATTAATAATTGTATTTGTGTCCAAAAGGTTTTTGCTTTCTTACAGATCTATTGCCAAAGCTTTTTTTTGAGTTGATTCAACAAGAGACTCTCGAAGACGTATGGAGGAGAGAATATCCTAAAACCAAACAGTTTACTTTTTATTCTGCAAGGCATCTTACATTATCAAGAATTGATATGATCTGGGCCTCAAAGGACTTAGCGCTATGGACTAAGGAGGTAGAAATAATGCCGATGGTAGGCTCAGATCACAACCCAATTATGTGGAAATTTGGAAAAAGGAGAAAAAGGAAAGCCTGGGGAATAAATGAGGACCTGTTACAGGAAAGTGAGAATATGGAAACACTGAGAAGAGAGACTAAGTTTTTTATACAATACAACGTGAATAAAGAAGTACCAACCAGTAAAGTTTGGGACGCGTACAAGGCGGTTGTAAGGGGCATACTAATGGACTTAAATGGTAGAGCAAGGAAAAAGAAAGAGGAGAAAAGACAAGAGATTGAGGAGAAAATAAAGGCCAAAGAAGTACAGTTAAAAAAGAGACCAGGGAAAAAGAAAATACATCAGGAAATCAAAATTCTTCAAGAACAGTTAACAGCAATGAGTAACAAAGAATTGGAGTGGAACCTTAAAAGACTGAATCAAAAAGCTTTTGAGGGTGCTAATAAACCTGGGAAATATTTGGCATGGCAATTAAAGAAGAAAAGGGAAAAGAAAATAATAAATAAAATTTGTGAAGAAAACAAAACGTATTTGGAGCAGACTACCATTAGCAGAGCCTTTTATAAATTTTACGCTAAGCTGTATAATAAAAAAGAAGTAAATAAAGAATCAATAGCATCATATTTGGAGAAAACCAAACTTCCAGAGATCTCGGAAGCTTGGAGAAATAAGCTGAATAGTGAAGTAACTGATGAGGAAATAAATATGGCAATACAATCCGCAAATCTAGGAAAGGCGCCAGGGCCAGATGGATTTACGGCTAAATTTTATAAGACAATGGCCAATGAACTGGCACCATTCCTAAAAGAGGTGATGAACGGAGTTTTTAGGGATCAAAGAATTCCAGACACTTGGAGCGAAGCGAATATATCATTGATCCCAAAAGAGGGCCAAGATCTGACTAGCGTGAAAAATTATAGGCCTATATCACTACTCAATAATGACTATAAAATTTTTGCGAAGATATTGGCGGAGAGATTGAAGGGGTGGCTCTCGGAAGTCATAGAGGAGGAACAAGCAGGCTTTTTGCCAGACAGACAAATAAGAGACAACTTAAGGACAGTGATCAATGCTATTGAATACTACGACAAGCGTTGTGACAAAGAGGTTGGTTTCTTCTTTGTTGACGCTGAAAAAGCGTTTGACAATTTAAACTGGGACTTTATGTTTGCCACTATGGAAAAGCTACAACTGGGAGAAAGATTCGTCAGAGCAATCAAGGAAATCTATAGAGACCAGACTGCAGCAATTGTAGTGAATGATGAATTGACCAAAAAATTGACGATTAGTAAAGGAACAAGACAAGGTTGCCCGTTATCTCCATTGTTGTTCATTTTAGTATTGGAGATTCTGATGATACAAATTCGACAAGATGAGGAAATACGAGGAATAAAAATAAAGGACTATTCATATAAGGTCAGAGCATTTGCAGACGACATAATGTTAATTGTAGAAGACCCACTGGAGAACATGCCAAAAGTGATAGACAAGATTAAGGAGTTTGGAGATTTGGCAGGTTTCTTCATTAACAAAAAGAAGTCAAAGATATTATGCAAAAACATGACTAAGCAGAAACAACAATTGTTAATGGAAACAACGGATTGTGAAGTAACTAGTAAGGTGAAATACTTGGGAGTTGAGCTGACTGCAAAAAATATAGATTTGTTCAAGAATAATTATGAAAAATTATGGACTCAGATAGAGAGAGACTTGATCAAATGGAATAGATTGAACCTGTCATGGTTGGGCAGGATTGCAGCAGTTAAGATGAATGTGTTACCAAGAGTAATGTTTTTGTTACAGACAATACCAATCATCAGAGACTCTAAACAATTTGAAAAATGGCAGAGGAAAATATCAGATTTTGTTTGGGCAGGCAAGAAGCCTCGAGTGAAAGTAAAAGTTTTACAAGATGCAAAGGAGAGAGGCGGAATGCAACTGCCCAATCTGAGACTTTACCATGATGCAATCTGCCTAGTTTGGCTAAAAGAGTGGATGACATTAAAGAATAAGAAACTATTAGCCCTAGAGGGATATAAAAAAATTTTTGGATGGCACGCATACCTATGGCATGACAAAGTAAAGGTCAACTCGATGTTCCTGCATCATTTTGTAAGGAGAAGTCTATTTACAATCTGGAAGAAGTATAGAACTTACCTACAAGAAGGAACCCCCTTGTGGGTGGTTCCATATGAGGTGATAGATCCGAGAGCTGTGGATAATGAACAACAATGTTTAACGTACAAAGAAATAACTAAGATTGAAGTATCTAAACTTAGAATAAAGACGCAAGAGGAACTATCACCTAACTATGATTGGTTTCAGTATAGACAGATTAGAGACTTATACAACTCAGACTTTGCAAAAGGGGGCATACGAACAGAGAACTCGGAACTAGAGCAGACCCTTCTTAAAGAAGACAAGAAAAGAATATCCAAGGTATACCAAGTATTGCTGAAATGGTATACTGAGGATGAGATAGTTAAAACACAGATGGTGAAATGGGCTATAAATTTCAATAAAGAAATAACAATGGAGGCATGGGAATACTTGTGGAAAACTACAATGAAGACAACGACATGTATCAATATTAAAGAGAACATTTTCAAAATGATCTATCGTTGGTACATGACACCAAAGAAGATTGCGCTAGGGAATTTGAATACTTCTAATAAATGCTGGAAATGTAAGAAACATGAGGGCTCCCTCTATCATATGTGGTGGTCGTGTGAGGTAGCTAGGCAGTTCTGGGGGGAAATAATAAGAGAAATGAGTGAAATTTTACAGTTTCAAATAAATAAGAACCCAGAACTCCTGCTGCTAAACTTGGGAATGGAGGGAATTCCAGCCCATCATAGGACGTTGATTTTTTATATGACTGCAGCAGCTAGACTTTTGTATGCGCAGAAATGGAAAGTACAAGAAGTACCAACTATTGAAGATTGGATCTACAAATTGCTGTATATGGCTGAAATGGACAAGATGACAAGAAAACTGAGAGATCTGGACTCAGGGCAGTTCAACACAGACTGGGAGAAGCTGAAACAATACCTGGAGAAGAAATGGGAGGTGGGAGGAAAACTGTGGCAGTTTGAGAACTACTGAAATATAATAAAAGTATAAAAGAGAGGGGTGACTTTACCGGGGGAGGAAGAGAAATGTGAATTTATAAGCAGTTAGATTAATTGATTGAGATATATATAGATATGTATAGGTCAACTGATAGAGAATAATTAATGACAAGGTTTAAACATGAGGATTGACTAACTAACAATATTTTCTTTCTTTGACAAGATTTATATGCACCAAACTGAATGTATAGAAGAGTTAAATTGATTGAGTATCTGAGGAGTTATATAGAATTACCATAAAAAGTTGAAATGAGTAATATATAGAGAACAAATCAAATTGTTTGATTTAAATGTGGGAAATTTTTATGGTTTATGATATATAGGTTTATATAGAATTATTCAAAACTGGAAAATGGGATAAATTGTTTATCTAAAGACGTATAGTTTGGGTGTATAATAATTAAAGGAGTTAATGATGCACTGCTTAATATAATGGAGAATGTATATCTGTTTTAGACAGAGGAATTTAATAGAAGTAAGGGAAAAGGGACAGAGGGTGGGAAAGCTGTTGGAAGTCAACAAAAGGGGGGGAAAGGGAGGGGGTTAGAAACGAAAAATTAGGGGAAAATTGATTGTAATGTAAAAATAAAAATGTTCTAACCCAATAAAAAATTTTTCAAAAAAAAAAAAAAAGCTCTCTTTTTTTCTAATGCCCGAATTCCTTAGCCCATAAATCCAGAACTTATCTCATTATTATAGTCTGTTTCATGTAAAAAAGGGCTATTAGGAGTTTCCATTAACCAACAAACGAGCTTATTGACTTTTTTTCCTAATCAGTGAAGTAAGTTTTGCCATCATTGCAAATTCCACCACCTTTGTCAGCCATTCCTCCATTGTAGGCAGTGTCAAACTCTTCCAGTTTTGTGCATATAATAGTCTTGCTGCCATAATCATATACAAGAACAGAATTCTGACACTTTTTTCCAACTGAATATCCATCATTCCCAATAAAAAGGTCTCTGGTTTCAGTTGAACTTTAATGTTTAAAATCTTCTGGATTAATAATTGTATTTGTGTCCAAAAGGTTTTTGCTTTCTTACAGATCTATTGCATATGAAAAAATGATCCTTCATGTAGAGCACATTTCCAATATAAATTTGACACATCCTTATACATTCTAGCCAATTTCTCAGGAGTATTATACAAACAATACATTAATGTATAAAAAAATTTCCTTAACACTTGAACTTAACGTAAATTTCAACCTCGGCTGAATCCATATTACCTCGGCGCGTCCCGTTGTTGCACTAAATGTTCGCTAAACACCCGGAAGTATTGCATCTTTCTAGAGCAATTCAGAAATCACGCTTGAAAGACGCTATACTTCCGGGTGTTTAGCAAACATTTAGTGCAACACTGGGACGCGCCGAGGTAATGGATTCAGCCCTCCTTTAATCACATATTTTCTCATTGTTTCATTATATTATAACCGAAATTTTTGGTCCCTTTAATCATACATTCTTTGACTTGCTCTTCCTCTGTCTCAAATTTCAATACAAGTTTATACATTTTAGCAATAACATGTTCATCATTTGCACATAATTCAAATTCAGTCTTAGATTGACCAAATTCATATTGCCTCTTGTTAACTTTAAACTTTTCCACTATTTGCATATAAGTAAACCATTGGCAAGTGTATCTCTCTGTTAAAAGAACTTCTCTTGATTTTATTTTAACAGTACCCTGTGAAAATACTAGCAAGTCTTGATATGTTAGATAATTAGAAGTACTTACCATTTCCCTTCTAAAATACACTTCTTGTGAAGATAGCCACATGGATATTTCAGGCACAGATTATTTGCCCCGTTTTGGAACTGTGTGTGCACTGAATTCTGGGTGTACAGCTCCAAATTGGGACAAGTAACTTCCACTGGAGCCATTTTGGCTCAGGGAAATGGTGTAAGGAGAAGGCGGCAGTTTCTCCTTCCTTCCATGCTGCATTTCCAAGCTCATCTGGGCACCCACAGACTTTGAAAATGTTGTTCTCTGTAGCTGTTATGTGGCTGGGGAGATTGCATAGTTTGGCCCTATGTTTTAAAATAATTGGCAAATGTAAACCTACCATAAACCATATAAAAGAAGTTTCAGTTTTTTGTTTTAAGGGTTGTATATGCAGGACATCTGAATTAATGGCTCCTTGTACAATGTCCTGAGAAAGGTCACCACAACACCCTTTTGTTTAATGTTTAATATTGTAAGTGTCATTTGGGAGTCTTGATTAGCATTCCACTTGCCTCGTAGTGTCCATAATGTCATGCTTGTTTCCAGACTTGATATTTCCATGGATATTTCCATGGATTTTTCCAGACTTGATATTTCCATAGATTTAGGCTTGCATCCAGACGTGATATTTCCATGGGCTCAAAAATTTCTACCCAGGGAATGAAATTTTCCTGACCCCCATCCATGACCCCCCACATCACAATGACCTGAGAAAGATCACAACACCTTTTTGTTTAATGTTTAATATTGTAAGTGTCATTTGGGAGTCTTGATTAGCATTCCACTTGCCTTGTAGTGTCCATAATGTCATGCTTGTTTCCCCATAACATTAACAATATTGGATGGCAATATAATGACTGTATCAGGTCTGATATTCAACTTTGCTAATTCCATGTAGGATCTTAAAGATTCACTTTCCCATTTACCTAATGATGCTCCTTTTCTGACTACAGGCTATTCTTTCTGGCTCCCATCCCCAAATTTTCAACTGCTGTTTTTGAGATCTTCTCTGCTGCTAAAAATGCCACACATACTTTCATGTCCTACAGCAGTTGCATATGTGGTTTCCTCATGCACAGTACATGTAACCAAAGACCAAAATGCTGAAGCAAAGCAAATTATTTGAATTGGAAACCACAGATAAGTAAAAACATTTGAACAGATTTAGGCTTGCATCCAGACTTGATATTTCCATGGGCTCAAGAATTTCTACCCAGGGAATGAAATTTTCCTGCCCCCCATCCCCAAATACCTCCGAAATTCTGTTTTCAGGGAAGAGGAGATGCCTAGGAACAGAACTGGGCTGGGGGGCGGGGAATTCCAGTCTGTCATAGGAGGTGGGAGGCAAGAAACTTGGGCTCCATGGAAACGTGTATGGATCCAACCCTTTACAGAGTAACATGAGCAAAAACATACTCTTATAAGCCCAGTGACTTCAATGGGTTTAGAATTGTGCAACATAAGTTGGTTCCAACAGTACTGTACACACACAACTTTGCTGACAGCACAAATCCCATGTCGGTGAATGCACATAAATCCAATAGGAGTTACTCTCAAACAAATATGGATAGAATTTCTGATTTAATAGTCCAGATTTTTATTATAATGCAATATGAACTTGTGCATGGACCTGATCGTTATACAAGCTGCAGTACTGGATTCTGGTTAAAAACAATGAACAGAAGGAGACAAAAGAATAGGTATTAATTCAATAAACTTCTGTGTCTAATTCTTAACCTTCACTCAAACTGACTTTCTTGGAGAAAGGTAGATTTCATTCCCTATCGATGCACTAAAATTGAAAAGAAAGTGGTTACGTGTGGAAGTGCAAATATATTTTCCAAGTAAGTTATACAATTCAATTGAAAAGCTCATATATTGTGCACAAAAGAGCTATCTACAGCATGAACATATATCAGCTTAATGTGTCTTGGGCTTTCCTCAAAGAATCTGAAAATTGTGGTTTAGTGCAGTGTGGAAGTGCCTTCATGCCCCCATCCCATCAAAGAATTACAGTTCTCAGGCTTCCTTGAGAAAAACTGATACACCAGTTCAAATCTGTAGTATGTTTATTATGATGGCAGAGATTGCTGTTGAGTCACAGCTGACTTATGGAGACCCTTGCTGGGGTTTTCAAGGCAAGAGACTAACAGAGATGTTTTGCCGTTGCTAGCCTCTGCATAGCAACCCTGGACTTGCCTGGAGGTCTCCCTTCCAATTATTAACCTTCCAAGGTCTGATGAGATTGGGCTTGCCTGGGCTATCCAGGTCAGGGAGTGTATTTATGTCCCACCTTATTTTCACAAATGCAAGGCGGCTTATGAAACAGCAAGAGTTGTAAGGACAAAACTGTCCAGCAATTTAAAACTAATATACACACAAAAAAAATCAATAACTGTAGTTAAAAGCCAACAAACACAGCTGAAATACAGCCTTAAAATGATTTACTGTCTGGAACAGGACAGTCTCACATGCCTTCCTGAATGTGACAAGTGAGGGTGCCCACCACAACCACTTCTGTAGATCCTGAACGAACCTACCATAAAGAATGCCCTTGACTTAATTGTTGCTAAATCCTAGACGAGAGTACCACCAGATGAAGGCTGTCTGTGAAGAATAACTGGGTAGGTATAACTAGGTATGATTGTCCTAGGACATGAAGGATTTTAAAGGGTATAACCAGTACTTTGAATTGGGTCCAGAAAAAGGCCACCAATGCAGTTCATACAGCTCTGGTATTCTATGTTCCAAATGGCTGACCTCAGACAGAAGACTTATAGCTGCATTTTTTACCAGCTGAAGTTTCTGAGAGGTCTTTAAAGGCATCCCTACATACAGCATGTTGCACTAGTCCAGTGGAACTCATTTCTGAGCACCATTCCCTCAGTATGGTACCCACATGATTTTTCTGGGAAGGCTCTTGCCTAGTAGGGATGGTGGTTGATAGTTGGTCCCCACCTTGAAACAGCTGCTGCCAGAGGAACAGAAAAGCGCTGAGTCTCCCTGAGGTACAGGCCACATGCTAGGAAGCAAATGTGGCTGTTTTGGTTGATGGTAATTGCTAATGTGGCTTTCAGTGACCCACAGAGTGAGTACCAGAATCTGCAGGTTATGGGTTGGGATGCTGTGAAGGTTGCTGTGACTGTTAAAATTACTATGCTTCAAGATGGTGATTGGATGTGAACTGATCACTTGGTCTTTTCGATTTGTGCTGAGCAGCTGTGAATGCCTGCCAAACTGGTTTGTGTTAGGTTTTCTCCAAGACACTGCTGATTCAGATTGATTGGCAGCCATTAGTGTCACTAAGGGCTATTTAGATGAATACCGAAAGGTAGGATTTTATTAAAACATGGCATTTATTGTTGTCTGATTTATGTGATTTGTGAGTGATCTAATTGTCTATTTAATCAATTGCCTGTTAAGTGGGGCAGTTTCACAGCAATGATGGCGGTGGAGTAATAGAACTTGGTTGGGCTGTGTGAAAGCACGTATGCATCAAAAGCCAATTGGACTGTACTGCGTGGTTAGCAAGGAATACAGTCAAATAACCTAGTGAATACCCTCAAACAGATTGATGAACTGATCATTTAAAAGCCAGGTCTCTGTTTGTAACCAGCAAACAGGATGTGAGCTAAACTGGTAGGTATTCAAATAGCCCTAGTTATGGTAGCATGGATCAGCCAGGTTGACAGGATCTAGATAAGGGGCCAGCTTACAAACCAGGTGTAATTGAAAGATGGTCCTCTTAGAAACAGCACCAACATTCAAAGCCATTGACCAAGTCATCCAGGAGCATTCTCAGGATCTCAGGAGAGCCAGTTTTGTGTAGTGGTTAAGAGCATGGGACTCTAATCAAGAGAGACAGGTCTGATTCCTCACTCCTCCACTTGAAGCTAGCTGGGTGACTTTGGGTTAGTCACAGCTAGAGGTGGGCACGATCCAAAAAAAATACTGATCAAGCTGATCATAGATTGGCGCCGGCGACGATCCCGAATTAACGATCCGCACCAATCATCTCCCATTTCCGATCGTGGATCGTGGAGGCAAAAGCGGAAGGGCGCCCCGCTGTTCCCAGCTGATGCCGGCGACATCTGTTTGTGTTTGTCTGTCTGTGTTTGGCCGTCAGAGCTGCCTATCAGGGTTTGCAGGGATGAGATTGGAGTGCTCATGGCTACTCCCTCCCTTGGGTGTCTTCTCCCAGCTGGTGACTGCTTTGCTGCTCCGTGGTTGGAAGGAAGCCCTGCTGATCAAGGCAAGCTGGGCTTCCATTCGGGTTTCCAGGGCGACAGAAGGAGGGCAAATACACCTCAGGCATTCCCCTGGCTCCATTGCCAGGGGAATAGATTACTGGCACCTGAGTGTCTGGCTTCCCGAACCGAGCACGATCGCCCCAATCAAGCCCTAATCCAGCCCTCCTCCCGACCACTGGATCGTTGGCCATGCCCAAGCACGATCCGCTGGATCCCGATCGTGCAATCACCATTATCGTGGGTCTTTTCAATCATAATGCAGATCATGCCCATCTCTAGTCACAGATTGGCGCTCTCTTCTAGCCCTCTCAGCCCCACCCACCTCACAGGGTGTTTTGTTGTGGGGATAATAATAGCATACTTTGTAAATCGCTCTGAGTGAGCATTAAGTTGTCCTGAAGGGCAGTATATAAATCAAATGTTGTAGTTGTTATTATTATTAACTTGACCTACCAGATAAACTTTAACCCCACCTAGGGCTAGTAGAGTGACCCCAGCTAAGCACTTGGATATGTCCAAGAGTATTTGCGTAGGTACGCACCGTCAAGTTGCAACCAACTTACAGGGACTCCAGGAAGGTGCTTTCAAGGCACGTGAGAAGCAGAGGTGATTTCCATTGCCTTCCTCTGCAAGTCTTGGTGGTCCCCTATCCAAGTACTGACGCTGCTTAGCTGCCAAGATCTGATGAGATCAGGCTATACCATCCCACCTTCCCTTCCCCAAGAGAGATTACCTCATGATAAAATCCCAGTGAATGCGACTAGCCATGGTGGTCTACAGTTGCTAGTCTGCGTGAAGGAACGAAAATTTATTCCATTATTATTTATGGTATGCATAGACCATAGCAAAGCACTTCCAACTCAGGCCTGCCTACCCACTCCTCATCAGGGGACTGTACAGGCCCTGGTGTGAAATATGTACGTATGTAATACAACAGTCTCAGATGCTGTCACATGCAGCACCTGTAATTCAGGTTCTGAGTAGTAGCTGTCTCGATGGCTTTATTCCTCTCCAGAGGCAAAAGAAGGTATACATTAATAGCAACATTATCTACTAGGCCTTTCCAAATAGCTGTCACTTGGTAAATATGCAAGAGAATTAGGGAATAAAAACTTCATTAATCAAAGGTCAGGTTTATAATTAAGTCTCTATCCTGGCTTCCTCAGACAGGCAAAGTCTGCATATACCAGAAAGAGAAAATTGTCTATTCTTATTTACACAGATGTAAAACCATTGTGAATGGTATTGCAGTCAGTACGTTTACCTGCACTGTTATACTGAGGTATCTGAGACAAGAATCTTAGGTAATGGAAGGAAAGCTGATGTAATGCCTCTAGGACTGACCACAATATAAACCTATATTAGGAACATTCCTAAGTTTAGATAAGAATTCTAAATTAAATGGATCGAAATGCACAATAAACCACATCTCTGAGGAGGACTCATACTATATTATAAAAGTTATTTCAACAACTGAATATGTGGGAATTGTGATAATAAGGAGGATTTAAATCCATGGATAATTGGATTGTGAAATACGTACATAAGTTTTGTAAAAATGGGAATTGTACTAACTTTGCAATCAAAGTGAAAATTAATGAAATGCCAATAGCATGTTTTATATTAAACGTTACTTCAAAATACTTGCTAATGTCAGGTTATACAAGAAAACGAGTTAAGAATTCCCTGCAGCCTACAACGCCATATTTCTATTGTACCTTTTTCACAAATGGTGAAACATTAATGAACAAATTTGAAGCAGTCCTGGAGGACTTACACGCTACAATGGTCTACAAATATAAATTTATAAGATGTATAGCCTAAAAAATGAAATTCTGTGGAGACTCTGTGATCCATTCTTTTAACAAGTTTTCGATTGCTTTTAACTCATTAGATGCCTGATCTCTTTTAGTTCAGTAGAAGCAAAAGAAACTGCATCGTTTCAAGTTTTGCTTCTTTTTCTCAGCATGCCAAGGATGCAATCTGATAGCACCTGACCACAATCTGTGTGCACTGAGGTCTGCTAAGCATCCTATAGAGGATAAAGACAAAGAGGCCTTGATATCATGGCCTGGAAGATATGTTTCCTCCCCACCTTTGTTTTTTCTCATTCAGCCAGAACAAGGATTCTGGAGAACACAAGCACATCTCAAAGAAATAATGCTGCTTGCTTATATAAGTAATGTCAACAGGCAAGCAGGTTTGTAAAAATTGTGGTGGATTTCAGTACAACCAGGATTTCTGGAAGAGGTGAATTGCTGGGCATCATAGTGTTCTATCTGAAATACAGTTTTTCTGTTCTGAAAGGCTCTGGATCTTATTGATTGTTATCTTTGAGGTTAAAAGTAGGGATGCTTGAACACACCCTGCAGTTCAGCTCATATTCTGATTGCCAGTGGCAATCAAGAAGCTGATTATTTGCTGGGCTGTTCAGCTGTTTGCATCTGTTTGACACAAACAGGAATTGTGTTGCATCTCAGCTTTGAAGGTATTCAGTGACAGTTGGAGCTGGGGTGTGTGTGTGTGCATCCCTGCATGGCTGAGATGCAGGGAACTGCTGGGGGATGGACCACAACCAAATGTCTGCTAATAAAGGGAAATAAGCTGAGATTTCACACCTCGACCCCTCACCCCTGCAGAATTTCCCTGCATCTCAGTCTTGCTGTGATGAAGGGGAAAGCTTGAATGTGTGTATGCAGTTGAGATCCTGCTTTGTCCCACTCCCTGCAAAGCTGTAAAGCAACAAGAAGCTTGGAATGGAGAGAAGAGAAGCATACTCTGTGTCCACTTTCTTCCTTTACCCAAAAAATGTATTTGTATCTCAGTCATGTTGGAATAAAGTGAAAGTGAAGATCAGAAGTCCAGAAGATGGCAATCAGAGCACAGATATTTCTGGGGTGGAGGGGGTGGAATTCCCCCCCTCAAAAAACAAAAACATTTGCTGCATATAATCCAGCTCAATTGGCTTAGTGCAGGAGGCTAAGATTGGGGAGCGGAAGAACAAAAGATCATGTAACAGAAGTCCACTCTGGGAAGTCCACTCTCAATCGCATATACTCATTCAAGTTTTTCCCTCCATCACAAACATGCAAAGCAACATCAAGGTGAGGATGCATCCCCCAAAAGACAGTAAATGGTTCTTTCCCCCTTTTGAATCTTCACCAAGCATTTTTTGCAAGATGAATGGTCTGCATCTGGAGATTAAATGAAATGGGAGGATTCGTGAAAGGATTCCATAGCTTTGCTGAACAATGTATAGAACTTAATATCCTGTATGCTTGGGGGAAGAAGAGGGCCTTCCATTCAAGGGAACAGACGTACGCTGAGATGCAGTCTGGTGGGCAAGCAGGTAGGGATTCGTGTTTGTCTTGTGAGGATCTGTTTGGGCACAGAGGTGCACCAGCAGGGGGATCATGCAGGAAATTGTATGCTACTTTTTTAAAAAGTAGCAAATATGCACATGCATTTTTGTATAAAATAGGATTTTAAAACCAGTTTCATGCACTCAGTCGAGGTGGTAGCCAAACTTAGTGCCACCCAATCTGATTTCCATCGCAGTCAAATTAAAGGACAAAAGAGGTAGGGAAAGACCCAAGATGTATTACTCCATAGATATACGAGGTGGGATCTTATTTAAGGAGTTTCTTCCTGCCTAAAGAATAGGGATGTAACAAAAATCCCAGGCCATAAAAAACACAGAAATAACATTCTGGGGACCTTACTTGTTACTCTGGTCCAGTCTGCTTGGTAGTCATGGAAACCCCTCCCCCAACATTCCATGACATTTTTCGATTTCAAGTACTTTCGAGTGCCACTTCATCACAGCAGTGCTGTCCAAGTTTGGAGGGTCCGCTGCCCCTGGACTTACAGGCTATTTGGGGAAGCTCTTGTCACCTGGCAGGCAACCTAGCCCCTGAGTGCAACAGCTCCACTCCAGGCTGGGAGGGGCCAGGAGATGACCCATCTGGCTGGCCAGTCCACACAGCTCCAGACGCTGCAGAAACAAAAAGGCTCTCATTGTGGCAACAGCCAGAAGAGTTCAGGGACAATACTGGTTTCAGCTAGCTTATCTGACCCCCAGGACTGCCTCAAATTGTTTGTTGCAATCTCAACAGAAAGAGCAATACAGGACCCTGTTCCTAGTGTGGGGAGACGGGAGTGGAAGAGCTGGTAGTTCATCTCCCCATTGAGATTGAAAGAAAACAACTGCAATGTTCCTCTCCCCCAGAGATCTTGCATGGCTCTGTCTTTGAAAAATGCCTTTGAAAAGCTCTTCCCCTCCCTTGCCTCCCCTCGCCAGGGACATAACACTGTTTTCAATTACAGTTCCCAGGTAAAATTGCGTCCCTGACACATTAAAAACACTTCTGGTGTCGCTTGTAGCTTACCTCCCAGTGAGTTGACGGTTCAGAGGGAAGACTACATTCTGTATGAATTGGTACTGTACAAAAATAGCTGCCCCAGAGTCTCCAATTGGTCCCCCATCTCCCCATTGAGAAAGAATGGCCAAAAAAATCATGAGAACAAAAAAAACACACCCCTATTACATTTCAACCTGACTGGTAACACCCCACCAGAAATCTACCATTCACAATAAGCATTTCACGCAACAGCCACAGATATGAAACTACAACGAAATTTTTCGAGATGCATGCCCCTATTAAGGAACCTTTGCCTAGCCTTGGAAATCTAGTTCCAACTTAAAAGGCTCTTCTATAAGAGGAAAAGACATTGAAGGTTGAGGAAGCCTCCTTAACTGGAGAAAGGCTTCAAACTTTCCTTATGGTAGGATACAAGCTGCCACATTTTTCCTGGCTGTGCTCCTGTACTTTAACAGCTGCCTCACTGTTAGAAATTAAGTAGATGAAGCTTTTTTATTTTCTGTAAGACAGGCCACATTTTAAAAACATAGAAACAATGACTGTAAAAAGTAGGATCTAATATAGCAGCTCCCTATATTCAAATAAAAGGATAATTGCCGTTGGCATATAAATATACTATAAAGCATAAACTCATCTCCTTAGGAAACAGTTTATGATATTTAGATGAACAAATGGGAGTTGGAAGCCAGAAAATTATATTAAGGTAAATGGTGCCTTTAAGTAACCAAACACGTTTCCAAATATTATTGCTTTGTATGATGATAATGACTATACGGCTGGATCGTGGATTTGATGGAAACACTCTTATTAGTGAACTCCTCAGCTCAAGAAAGAAGGGCAAATACTAATTCTACATACGTGCCATTCATTGTACATAAGAGGATAGATTCTGAGATGGCCAGACTTTAGAGCACTGGCCCGATGAGAACTTTTGCAGATCGAGTTTCATTTGATTTGGTCCCTTTCTCCTTTTCCCTTTCCAGTCTGTTAGGGATGTAAATATAGTGACCTTGCTGAATGACTGCAGCAAGTTGTGAATAATGTATGAAATGCAAAGCTGCTGCCCAGTGCTGGGAGAATACAGATAGTGATGGGCTGTCTTGCTTATGTTCAACCCCCTTTATGCTATGCAGAGGCTTGGATGTAGACTTCACCTATGAGGCAGGGCAACCACTGTTGCTCTGCAACTTTTGGAGAGAGTATAAACATAGCATTGGAATGAATATATTTGCCCTGCAACTGGTCCTTTCCATATGAAAAATCCATAGAAAACTCACTCTCTTTCCCCTTTTCAATTTCATAGCATTAGCAGTAATTAGCCACTTAATGTTTAGAGAATGTCATTCCTAGGACAGAATTTGCCTTGAACTCCTGTGCCGGTTAATGCTATTCTTAGATAGTATTTATGTAGAGCTTTAAGTGTTCAGAATAATTCTAAAGAGGTAGCCAGGTTTGTCTGTTGCAGCAGAATTAAACAGAAGTCTAGTGGTGCCTTAAAGATTAACAAAACTTATTCCAGCCTAAGTTTCTGTGCATCAGAGCTCACTTTATCACATACATGCCCTTGGTAATCCTGCAAATCAAGTTCATTTCACCTCTGATCAGTCCTGATGCATCTGGTTATCAGTCAGAGGAAGATGCTGGCAGATGTGGATCTTTTCCATGTTCCTCTTCTAACTCTGGAAAAGAAAAGCCACCAGTGAGGTCCAGCTGTCATGCACACTGCCTGGTTCAGGCTGGCTGGGGTAGAGTTTGACTAGTCAAGCAGATGAGGAGGATGCCAACACAGACAGAATGTCATGCTACTATGCATCACTTCAAAAACAATGTTTTTCAGTGGAATCTGTACCTACCTTCAGTTGACAGTAAAAAGGATAGTAATCAAATAGATAAAAGAGATTTCATCTGTTGCATTCTTGTATACTTCCATGGGTTCACTCTGTCCTGAATTCCATTGCTTCTGAATTCCAGCTTAACTATGAAATTTCCTCAAAAGAATTCCAGAACTTGAGCTTGCACACAGTTTGCTGCAGCATCACGGTCCTTCAGATCACGGTCCTTCACTATTCTATGGTACTGATGTACATGCGTGCATGAATAAATCACTAGATAAAACACTGCAAAAAAAAAAGAAAAGAGAGAGGTCTTGACATGTTATGATTGTGTCAAGAGTTCTTTAATGGAATGGGCGGGAGTACACGTGTGTAAATCTTAACACAACCATATGTATAATCACAACCATATGTATAATCACATCAAGATTGGGTTTTTGCACTGTTTTGTCAATACATGTGTGAGTTGGTAATAAAATGGCAGGAAAATGATATGAAGGAAGTGAAGGTGTAGCAGACTGCACAAATGCAGCATTGTACAAAATTCAGACATTCAAAAGAAAAATGGACCAATTTGCCCTATTACGTCCTTATGAGGAATTCTTTAAGAACATATGAAGACCCTTCTAGATCAAACTAGTGGTCCATATAGTCCAGTATTCTGTTTCACTCAGCAGGCAACCAGTTCTGGAGGGCAAACAGGGCATAGTGGCCAAGGCCCTCTCCTGCTGCTAGTAGTCCTAGGACTTCATCTCTCGTCACCTCAATTTTACTCAGTTCTTCATACACCCTTGCCCAAAACAGTGACTCTGGTGAGGCTACATGCCTCACATTTTCCACAGTGGAAACAGACGCAAAGAATCCAATTTCTCTACCAGTTCTTTGCCTCCCCTGGTCGGTTTCCTGTTCCTGAAGTAATGCTTATTGTATGTCTTAATATTTTGGGGTGATCTGTGCCTCAAACTCTCTTTTTGCTCATCTTATTGATGCCTTGTTTTGCCAGAACTTATGTTTCTTTTTGTTCACCGTGATAGGGATAATCTGCTTTTCAAAAGAAGCCTTTTTGCCTTTTATGGCTTCCTTGATCTGAGTAGTTAACCATGCAGGTATCCTTTCAGACTTCTTCCTACCTTGGCCGATTCCAGACGGCCCTCCCCATTCCGAAACGTCGTGCGTCGTCGTGCGGAAAACGCGAAATACCGCGTTTTCTCGCGCGAGTTTTGCGCGACGTTGAGTTTTGCGCGACAATATTGAGGTATGCATTCTAGCAGGCCTCAATCAGCATGATTTTAATTTGTTTCCAGACAGTCTAGAGAGATCTGACTGTCTTAATTCTCTATCTTAACTTTCTTTTGACTAGTCCCCTCATTTAAGCAAAGTTCCCTTTTGAAATCAGAAATAATTGTTTCGGACTTCAGGAGCAAATTTTTGTTGACGTGAACGCTGAAGTTAATAGCATTGTGGCTACTGTTCCCAGTTGATGCAACAATATTTACATCTCACACCAGGTCACAAGGCCTTCTCAGAACAAAGTCCAGAGTTGCTACACTTCTAGTTGGCTCTGTTACCATCTGCTCCAGTGTCTAGTCATTTATGATGCCTAGAAAGCTTGTTTCTATGGCATGATTTAAGCACACATTTTTACAGTCAATATGTGTGTAGTTGAAGTCACCCAGTATTACAACATTCTTCCCTTTAGTCTCCACATTTATATTCCTTTCTGTCTCAAAAGCTACCTCCTGGTTTTGGTGAGAGCGATAATAGTACATCCCCATTTTTAATTAATCCTTAGTGTTACGACCCTCTTTCTTTTTCTGTTAGATTTTGCCTTTAACCCTTATCTTACACCTCTGGGTAGATTGCTGCCACCAGGAATTATATTCCAAAATAATTTAAATTTTCTCTTTAATAATGTGCCCAAGCATCAGGCTCCTCCATGGGACTATGTGGCTCTGAGGATAGTAATGGGATACATAGGAATGACAGAAACCTGGGATAAAAAAAAAAAACCAAAATAAACTTTTATTTTTACAAGAAGCATATGAGTTTCACTCTAGTACTTAAGCTTGATGGTTTCAAAGGTAGTCCTCAGTTCTTAAAAGTTTCCTCATATAGGCTCAGTCACACAGATCTTCATAAACTTTCTTTCTCAGGTGCAAACAGTTTGCCTGCTTCAGATAAATTAATCTCTCACTCAAATACACATAGTCTTTCTCTCAAGCACATACACAGTTTGCCTCTCAAAAACAAAGCAGGATGGATCTTCTCTCTCAGACACACAGAGTTCAGGCTTCCACACAGGTTGCCTAATTGAACTAGAATGAGAATCTCCTCAGGCTTCCGCACAGGTTGCCTGCTCTGCCCAGTCTCAATCTTTTCTCTCCACTCAGAAACTAAAAACTGCAGTTCACTCCACCCATACTCTCAGACATCAGCCAATCATCTCTCGTACTCATCCTGCTCTTTCACCCCCACTCTTCATCTGTACCACACCAAACAGTTAAAGACACACATACTTAAAATCATCACATTTAGGATTTGATATTTCCACCCATAGTGATTTTGTGGGGCAGTTTCTCTCCTTAATACTTTCTTGCTTTCTTTGTGCTGTCTTTGATATATAGAGCAACACCACCCCCAACACATCCCTGGCAGCCCTGTCTATAACGGTTATATCCAGGGATAACAGCGTCCCACTGATTTTCCTCATTTCACCAGATTTCTGAAATGATGCCACCATATCTACATTGTCATTTAGTACCAAACTCTCTAGCTCCCTGATCTTGGCTCAGAGACTTCGAACATTGGTATACAGGCACCTGTACCTTATTTTCTATTCTAAAGATCCATGCCTCCCTTGGATTTCCAGTTTCCTCATATGGTCCCCCTTTACTGGATGAGTCATTCTGTTACTCTTCCCCTAGAAGTTAGTTTAAAGCTGCTCTGCCACCTTTTGGATATTAAATGCCAGCAGCTTGGTTCCCCTTTGGGCTATTGGTTCCAGTTCAGAAACAATACCAACTCCAAAATCTGGAGAAATTTGGATGAAGCAGATTTTGAAAGTGTTGCTAATTAAATATAGAGAAATAAAGTGTGTATTGATGATGTGTGAACCCAGTGGGTATAGCATTAAGACTGCTTCTATACCAAGGATTTCTCATGCTTCAGCCACACAACTGGTGTAGTCTTTTCATGTTTCCACAAAACATCATCCTGTGTTTGTGCACAGGTAGCTCATTCTGTCACACAACAGCCCATTCTTTCCACAAAAATATCTCTGGTACTTCTCAGGCAGGATGCTATTGGTGTGAGCAGATTTTTGTGTCCGAAAGGGACACAACACAATTGCAGGAATTCCACGAAGAGCTAGCCAGTTGCTCATTAATTACTTTTCTTTCATTGATAACTGCAAGGGATTAGTCCTTGGCAACAATTAGCATGACAACTTGCTTTTTAGAAAGAGAGGCGGGGATCCTGGAGGCTATATAAATATAAGGAGGTTTCTTAGAAGGTTATTGAAGGAATTGCATAATTCCTATCCAGCTTACCTGTGCTTGTTTTAAAAAAAACAGAAGAGAATCACCCACAGCTCAGCCTGCTTTTTAGGAACAGGGGGGAAATCATTAGAAGTGTCTGCAAATATGATGAGTTTAAAAAAATAAAGATTTTAAAAAGATTGCATTATTTCTATGTAGCAGTATGTTTCCATGCCTCTCAAAATAAAAATAAATTAAAACAGAGTGGGTGGAGAATCAGGAAGGTCATATGAGAACATAGCAGAGGGGAGCTTCAGTGTATATCAAGTCTAAAAGTGAAACCACTGATAAAAATGGAGAGAAAGCAGATTAGCCTGGGCCTTCTGGAATCTCCATTACAAGGGCGATTTCACACAGAATCACATCAGCAGCCACACTACCACAGAAAATAACCCTGGAAGCAGCCTAGGTTAGACTACTGCTTTGTAATTAATGGCTCTCACCAGCAGTGAAAAAATTGTACTTTTTTGGGGTATGCCTCTCTGACCTTAATTTAGAGTGTTGGTTTTACCTGTAGAGCCTTGGACATCCTGGGACCAGGGAACTTAAAGAACTCTCTCCTCCCATACAAACTTGTATGTTTTATTAAGATCATCTTCAGAACTCATGTTCTGGGTGTCCCCATGATCAGAGATGTAGCATATAAAGACCGGTAGCAGCGTAGCAAGGCCTTCTCAGTTGTGGCTCCCCAGTTTAGAAACATTTTTTCTGAGGAAGTGTACCTCTCCTTACACTGTTTACTTTTAGTCACTGGGTGTGCATGCATGTAATTTTATTTGGTTTTCTTCTCTGTGTTTGTTGCTTTTCCCTGCTGATGATTTCTTTCCAAAAATCATACCATTTCTGTTTGTTCTTATTTGTTTTACGGGATTTTGTCATTCTTTTGCTATTTTTGTTTTAAAATGTTGGCCACGAACTCTTTGACTGTAAAACCAGCTTCTGTAATTTACTTGGAAAATGCAACGATGTGTGTGAGTGTGTGGATCTCTAAATAAACTAATATAACCTGAATGGGGATTCTTTTCTTTTACCTCCTGCTTTTTTAATGGTGAGATCCTTTGGGAACTGAGTTTCTTGTAAAGGATCTTACATAGGTACAAATGATGGCTAATATGAGTTGAGTGATGTTTGTTGAATTTAGGATTGCCTGCAGTTGAAGTCTGGGCTGGCCCTTTCACATAACTCCATGGGATGACTGACAAAAATACAAGAAAACAAATAAATCCTCTCAAGTCCATGCTGGAAAAGAAGAGTTTGCAATTATAGTGGCAACAAAAAATATTGAATCCTCTTACCTTGAAAATCATCCATGCAGGCCAAGTTGTAAATCTGAATCTAAATATATCCTCCAAAAGGATATTACAAATCTGGTGCCATTTAATTGACTTTAGACAGGTTTCACTTGAACAAGCAATTGTAAGTATGACTAAGAGATGTATTGGTCTCTAGAGACCTGTGCCTTGACTAACTGGCAGTGCTCCCATTTACTAATGAAATAATCAAACAGTTATGTCTATTAAAGATTGCTTTGGCCTAGAAACCAAATATTGGATTCCGAAAGTAAACTTTAAGAATAACTCACCGTTAACATTGTTTGGGGGGATGAAGTGCTCCAGAGGTGATGCATTCTGCTTAAAATTCAGAGGGAGACCACACTGCTGTGATAGCACAAGTGCCACCTGTACTGCAGCTTCAAGGAATTTCTTTAGCATCTACATTCACATTGAATGTAAGACAGGCTTTGTTACAAAAATATTCAGCGTAGGTTTTGATGGTAGAAGGAACAGTATTCGATGAAAAGTTGTGTAGTAATTTGTTTTAAATTTGCAATGTAGCAATAATAGATATTGAATATGTCATACACAGGGCCACTGAAATATTTACTTTAGGGTACTGGCTGGCTGCAAAACTTTCTGCAGGTACTGGAGATTGGCATGGTGAGTTACAATTAACCTGTAAACCTGTAAAAAGGTAGCTAGTGGAATTTGTATCTTCAGGTCTTTTTTTGTGGTGGTACTCACTAGTAGAGATGGGCACGAACCGGAAAAAAACAGAACCATGTGGTACGTCATTCGTCAAATTTCATGAACCACGAACTTTCACAAACCTGCCCCTGGTTCACGAACCAGTTTGTTTGGTTTGTGAAAACGTCACATCCTGGTCAGAAAACCATCACTTCTGGGTCAGCAGAAGGTCACGTTCAGGCCAGCAGAAGGTCACTTCCGGGTCAGCAGAAGGTCTGCAGGAAGTCCATCCCCTGTTGCCTAGGAAACTGATTGATTGGCGCCAGGCTATCTGCAGTGACAAACCAAAAAATGAACCAAACGAACCAGCCTAAAAGTTTGTGGCAGTTCATCAGAAATGGGATCTGACAAACCGTGGTTCGCGAACCACGAACCAGCCTGGTTCGTGCTTAATTTTGGTTCGTATTTCAGTTCGTGGCCATCTCTACTCACTAGTACTGAGGCCAGACTCCGAATGTCAGCACTCTATCCCTTGAAAGTCAGGATGGAATTACACATTAGGTTCAGTATCAAGATGGCAACATTTCTCCTTCCCTTTTATCATGTAGTAAAACTTACCCCATCATATTATGCATTTCCCTGATTCTACTTCACATTACTGGCTGCTGCTAGCAGGAGCAGGGAAGTGAACAGCACAGCGACATCAAAGCATGGCAGGCAGTGTAATTGTTGATGTTATTTATTTATTTATATTCAATTTATATTCCGCCCTCCCCACATCAGCAGGCTCAGGGCAGATTACAACCAAGTTTAAAATCATGTTCACAGTATATACAATTTAAAACCATAAAACATCTTACATACATAGATTATTATATTATATATATCTTTATTGCTTCAGCACAGCCATAGAAAATAACAAGGAAATTACAAAATTATTAATACAAATTACTACATCATAAATTTAAACCAAAAATGACAAAACTCCATCAAGACATTTAAATCCATAAAATCCATAAGATCATGTAATGTATTTAATACCACTAAAGGGAACTTATTAATACCTTCAAGTAAAATAAAACTTACTTCCATAGTCTTGACTGTATTTTGTTTACTGATGTTACAAACTTTGCCACTTGCATTGTAATCCATTTATCCATATCTGCCAGCAACACCACCAATTTATCTTGCTCTGACCTCCCTGGCACTTGTTGCAGAATATTTCTAAGATATTTCTCCTGAATAGTTGCAAATCTCGGGCATTGAAACATAACATGGGCCATATCTTCAAACATACATAGATTAAAATACATGTATGTATATATGTAAACACAGCGGCACATAGTCTAGACGACCACCTTTCCCCCCATCTCTGGAGCATTTTTGCAGGAAAATGTGAGAGGTGGAGGTGTCACTAGTAGGGAGGGCATATGTTATAGTCCCCTGGCTAGGGGGCACTGCTTTGCATCAGCCATATGCCTGGCGGAACAGCTCTGTCTTAGAGGCTCAGCGACCAACTCTGGTAAGGAAATTCCTGGAGATTTTGGAGCGGAGTCTGGGGAAAGCAGAGTTTGGGGATGGCAGGGAGCTCATCAGAAATGTGATGCCATAGAGTCCATCCTCTGAAGCTGCCCTTTTCTCCAGTGGAATTGATCTCTGTTGTCTGGAGATCAGATAATTCAGGAGAAACTCCAGGGCACACCTGGTGGTTGGCAACCCTAGATGGAGTACTGGACTAAGCCAGGGGAGAACCAGGTTCAAATCCTCTCTTGCCATGAAACTCACCAGGTAATGTTGGGCAGTGATTCTCTCTTTGCCTAACCTACTTCACACGGGTCTTACAAAGACTAATGTATGCTACCCTGCAAAGAGTAATGTATGCTACCTTGAGCTACCGTGAAAGAGCAGGACTGCCTCTTTCCCTGTGTTCCATGATGGCAGCTTCACTCATCTGAGCAAGACCTCCTGTAGGTGCCAACCTGCACATTGGCAAAATCAACAACTGCCTGTACATGTGGATTCTCTGTTGTAGCCCCCACCTTATGGAATGGCCTCTCTGAAAAGGTCAGGAGAGCCCCACTCTCTCAGCTTTCTACAAACTAAGCAAAACTGAATTATTCAAGAGGGCTTTTTTACACAGGTAAGAAATGATTCAGACAGTAGCTTAGGTAAAGGTATAGGAACTGTAGACTATACTACTGTATACTGTCTGTTGCTCTAAGTTTGCTCCTACTAAGTAATTTCTGTATCATTTGTGTCATGTTGAAATGCTCGTGCTTTGTTTCCATATTGTTTTAGCTCTGCATTAGATTTCTGCTTGTTTTCAAATTGCCGCAAACCAAACCCGATTGCATTGTTTATTGAATGTCCTAGCCTGTTGAATGTATCGACTCACTGCCTAAAGTCTCAGTGAGAAAGGTACGCCATAAGTAAGTAAGTAAGTAAGTAAGTAAGTAAGTAAGTAAGTAAGTAAGTAAGTAAGTAAGTAAGTAAGTAAGTAAGTAAGTAAGTAAAGGAATCGTGGGAAATAGTTGACTCAGTTGCAGAAGCAACTCCATCTTTCTTGTAATATGATTCAACTTGAAATTCAAACTGAGCGCATTCGGTAGCATCGTTTTCCTACAACTTCTTCTACAAAGTAAAGAAGGCATAATAGCCCTTCAGGGGCATGTAGTACTATGCAAAGCCCCTGATAGTTAAGAGTGCTTTGTAGTACTTTAGGAATAAATAAAATGATGTTCAGATCTGGCAGAGATGTTAAACTATACCCCCGGCTTTGTGTCTAACGACACATCTTAAAATTAAGCATTGTAGTCTCTCTGTAGCATGTTTCCACTGACACGCTATCACAAGAGTTTCTAATGGCACTCAGTGTTACGCCTTCCTTTTAATATAGTTTCAAAGAAATTTTATTTCCTAGATCAGGACAACAAGCTGCACATGGTAAAGACAGCAGAAATGACAGAATATTGAGGAGTCTTTGCTGCAGATCATACAAATAAGTTGGGAATAATAATATATTTTGTCCCAACTATTAGCCAACAATATATATTTTCCAGTTTACTTCTTTGCAGATCCTTGTCCATCTTTTGCACTTTTTCATTGCTTCAAAACAACCAGTCCACCCACTCCCATCAAACATCAGAACTAGTTGCATGGATGGCCTGTATTATTACAGAATATCTGATCTCCCATTAGTGTAGAGTTAAATCGGGGGGGGGGGGGGTAGGTCTGTTTTAAAGGTAAAATTGATTGGGTCCAATACCTACCTTGTACTAACCAAGCCGAATAAAGGCCATGTGTGATGGATGGTGATTCACTGGAGACCAATAAGCTTCCCAGTTTTATTCTGCCTAAGATTGGAAAAAACTGGAGGCCAGAATGGATGAGTGGGTGATGATCCTATCTGAACGTTGATGAAGCAAGAAGGAACTTTACAACTGGCCTTGTCCTTTGAAAGACATTAAAAGATATTAATTAAAACCAGTATTAAAAACCTAGCCTAGCATAAAAACAAAGACCATAAAAACAAAGCATTGGCAGGTTAAAATAAAAGTTTTCAGACTAAAATGGGATTAAAAGATCAACCTTAATTAAAAGCCTTGATGGATAGCAACATTTTGGCCTGATGCCTTAAAGAAAGCATCGAAGGTACTCGATGAGCCTCAAGGGGAAGGGCATTCCATAAATGAAGCGTCATTATTGAAAACACCCTGTCTCTGGTCGCTAACATCTGTACAATTCAAGTATGTTTTTCAGGAGGCTGAAAATAAAGAAACAGGTAAGAAATTAAAAAAAATATATATTCACCAATCTGAAATACAATCAATTGTATATATTCTATACTTCCTCAAAATGATGTTCTGAGACAAACTATATTGAAATCAGTGACAGCATAGGGACAGCAGTTTTAGTAAAGACAGCAGTTTTAGAATATGTTAGAGGCAACAAAATGCATGCTAAATGCAGGCTGCCATCCAAAGCCCACTTTCCAAATCCGTACCATTGATTTTAATAGGGCCACTCTGCTCCAGAGCAAATGAACTGTAGACTGCAGCTTTAAAGAAAAGATAGAAAGTCAGTTAATTGCTGTTCCTGGACAAAATTTGAACATCATCTTGAATATAATAATTGCGCCACTGCTGTTGATTCTCTGTTTGTCACAGGGAAAGTTTTCTTTCACTTTAACAGAATTACAAATAGAGCTGAACAAGTACTGACCTGCAAAATGTGTGCAGAGTGATCTTTTATCTTCACTCACAGCCAATTCATTCACACAAGTAGAATTCAGAGCACTGAACTGTTCATGTCACATTTTGATTGTTTGAATTGTGGCTTGGCAGATGGGGAACATGTTACCTCCTCATGCACTCCCATCTTGCATTCCAATTCACTCCTCCATTTCTGCTTCCTCTAACTGCAGCTTTCCATGACATTAAAAATGAGTAAACTATAGTTTGAAACGATGGTTTCAAGAGGGTTGGAAAACTATAGTTGGGAGGTAGGCGCTAAATGCCCATGTAAGACTTGATAGGAATTGACAAGGGAATCGGCACTAGAGGCGGGAAGGAGCAGGCAGAGGTAGAGTTTCAGCCTTTGGCATGTTCCTAATTGTCCCCAAAATATGAAGATACAATTATATTCCTGTGAATGGATTCTTAACAGTAAACCTATGTATTGTGTAAATCCTTAAAAAATAAAACTCGTGGGCATTAGGGAGCTTTCCATGAGCACATAGGTGGCAATTTGAGTTTATTGTCTTAACATCAGCCAATATGAATGGTTGTTTTAATTACGATATCTCTTTGTAAACAGCTTCTTTAAACCTGAAAACATTCGTATCAAAAATGCTTTTCATTGTAATGTCAACAGGTCTAAATATCATAAAATCTGCAAGCCTGACAATGGCTTCCTAAGCAGAGTTACGCCCGTCTAAGCTCATTGACTTCAGTGGACTTACAATGATGTAATTTTGATTAGGATGGCACTGTGAGCATTGGAATTTTCAGCCTAAGTTTTACTTACGTTTCTATACTGGCTGTATCTAGGCAAGCTGCTATGAAGGGCTTTAGTAGGTCTCCTGCCGTCCTTTTATACTTTTTACAAGGAATCCTAAGCAGAGTTACTCCGGTCTAAGCCCATTTATTTCAATGGGCTTAGACTGGAGTAATTCTGCTTAGGATTTCACTCTCTAACCCTCATATTCCTGAGTGACTGCATCTTCAAGAAGCAGGTTTCAGGGAGAGAGAGAGGCCTGCATATTAACTGATTTTCTGCTTATAGACTTAATTAAATTAATGTTTCTGAATCGTTGTTTGGGATGAATGGAAAGAACTGCACAAGTTAAATAATTTGTGAATCTTGTGAATCAATTGTAATCCCTGTTTAGTCCAAATTCCTATTCTGAAGGGCTGCAGAGAAGGAGCAGTCCATCCTGGGAAGTCTCACCTTTCCATAGTGTGCAAAGGTTCAACAAGGCCAGTTTAACTAGTGCACAGACAGAACCATTATGTGGCTACACACTGCATTAATTAATGGCCATCAAGTGCATTGAAGGTTGGGATGAATGAAGGATGCTCTAGTGTATTACTGATGCAGAAACTCTTTGATAAAAATTATTGTAGTTGGCAAAATTCCCAGGTCTCCCAATTTATTCCCTGTATGTGATCTCACATTTATTTGAATTAAAAAAACATGACAAAAGTGTGGGTTTTGCCCTATCCCTGAAGTAAAACTGAGAAAAATGAATGACAGCGGATATTAAAAGCCAGAATCAAACTCATTTCATCCTTGTTATGTTTGAGTTTAAAGCTTGCCTCTGCTTTATTGCATTTGCTCAAGTAGAGTTCACAGCTTCAAGTTACTGGAGTGGGGCAAGGAAAGCTAAAAAACAGACACTGGTTATTTAGATTAAGTACACATAAAATTAATGAATTAATGCTATTTAAATTAACTCAAGGTGTCTATTATAAAAGTTGCATGCAAAACCAAGTAAGAAGTACATTTATCTTTATTTTGAAAATGTTTATATTTTTTTCATTTTTATGAGAAATTCTTTGAAGGTGCAACATTAAGTAAGGTGGAGTGATGATGACATCAGTTCCTCACTGCTCCAGAGGTACTAAAGGTAAGCACAGTATGGGCCATAGATGGCTTAGACTGGGTTTATTCCTCCCACGCTTATTGCTGAAACAGGTCCAGAATCTACTGGAATTGAGCGAGTATCAGAGCCATTCTAGAGAGCTTTAGCCTGGAGTTCTACAAGGCTTTTTTCTGGGAAAAGAGGTGGTGGAATTCAGTGGGTTGCCCTCGGAGAAAATGGTCACATGGCTGGTGGCCCTGCCCCCTGATCCCCAGACAGAGGGGAGTTTAGATTGCCCTCTGTGCCGCTCAGCGGTGCAGAGGGCAATCTAAGCTCCCCTCTATCTGGAGATCAGGGGGTGGGGCCACCAGCCATGTGACCGTTTTCAAGAGGTTCTGGAACTCTGTTCCACCATGTTCCTGCTGAAAAAAAGCCCTAGAGTTCTAACCATGATTTTGGTTGGATTGGAACTCCACCTCTTCCCTATGTGAAGGTTCTGAAGAATAAGAAGCATTTGACTGTAGCATCTATCAGAAGCCTGCTCCAAACCCTGCTGTAGTAACAGCTTACTCCTTTTCAATTAGTATCACACCCAATTTACTCCAATGGATGTGAACCTGCCTCCAATAAAGTAAGCATCCTTTCTCATTGTCTTTGACTTACATGTTTTACTAAGTTTCCCACCCAAGCTTCACTGCTACATAGCTCTGCTATATAAACAATAATTCCCAACACTCATGTTCTGCATCAGATTATCAAGCCAATAGGACTGAATTGCCTGCTGTGGGGAAGTCGGAAGACTACCTGCACTTAATTGTAACCAGACTTATTGTGATTCATAGGATCACATTTAGATCACATTTGTATGTTATGATAAGTCACTTAAATATAGTTCACTTTCAACCATTTGGCCACAGCTGTCAGGCAGCATTCCAAGGTCTTTATTACATCACCTGGTGATTTGAATAGCAAGATGTAAAGCCAAGTGTCATGCACACATTGATGACATCCAGTTCTATATCTACAAATGATTTCTCCTAAAAACTTTACATTGAGGTTGAATAAAATGAGGGATAAGATTGCACCCTGTGGAACCCTGCAAGACAGGATAGCTGGTCTTCAACAGCAACCCTTTGACTCTGTCCCATGAGAAATTATTTAAATCAGTGTAGAGTACATCCCTTGATATCTACTTCTGCCTCTAAATGCCTCAACAGAATGGCATGGTCTACCATATCAAAAGCTTTAGATAGATCCAGGAGGAGCAATAAAGAAGCATGGCGTTTGTCTACTGTGATGGATTGCACGTTTTAAAAAACCCTGGAAGGGCTGTACACACACAGCTGCAAGACTGTTAAGGGTTAATCCCTAACAGAATCAGAGAGCTTTGAGTGACAGGGTAGCATGAGCTGGTTGGGTAGCATGAGCTGGAAAGAGGAGGGTCAGTTTTCAGTCAAGATTGACCATGAAGAGTTGGGAGAGGGAGTCCTAATGGACCACGATTTAACACTGGCAGGAGAATTGGGGAAAGTTAGCAAGGAGGTTTGGAAAGTAGGTGCAGACTCCCAAACGGGCCAAAGAAAGGGGATAGATCTTCTAAGGAGAGGAGATTTTCCTTACCCAGTTAAACAGGGAGGTAGCTCTGGAGAGTGAAGAGATCCCTAGTTAGTTGTGGTTGGAAACTGCCCATGGAGACCTTCAGTTAATGACTGAAGGAAAGCACTGGTGTGTGAAGAGAAGGAGATTGGGGTACTAGAAAGTGGGTGCCAGCATTCCTAACTTCAGAAGAGAAAGAGAATACTAAAAGAAAGTATACTAGAGTGCTTGGGGGAAAACAAGGGAACCAAAGCCTCAAAACAAAAGCCTTTAAGTATCTGTGAAGAGCATAAGAACGGAAATCTGTGCAAGTTCAGATTTTACCTCAAATTACCTTAACCCCTGATTTCAACTTTTTATTTTCAATTCCTGATTTCAGGAGTTGGTTTGACTAACCAACGTCAACTTTGCTTAGCTTCCAAGATCTGTATTTCCATCTATGTTGCTTCCTTCTACATTGCATTCCCCTGTTTTCTACTTTATTTGATTCTATGCCCTCTTTGATATACAAAGCAATATCTCCCCGAGTGTGTCAATCCCTGTCCTGCCTATAGAGAGATAGAGGATTTCCCCTCTAAAGTAAATAAACTAGTTAGTTATTTTTGGAATTTTAAAAATGCCTCTGATGCTAATTCTGCTGTTTAAGGACAAGGGAACATCATAGCATCATCTAGGGATTTGATACTCTTGTGTTTCCCTTTCACCTTTCTTGTAACTATTCCACTCATTTTTGTAAAGTTCGCTGTTTTAAAATCAAATATTTAGTTTTTTAGGGGTAACTTTTCATTGACAAAAATGCTGAATTTCATAGAATTGCGGTCTCTGCTCACAATTGGTGCAACAGTATCTACAGTTCTTACCAGGTCTTGAATCCTGTTCTGTACCAAGTCCAATGTCGGTAGATCTCTGTGACCAACGGTTCCAGTGCACAGTCATTTATGATGTCTAGGAATCTCATTTCTACAGCTTGCCCTGAGTACACGTTTACCCATTCAACGTTAGGCTAGCTGAAATCAGTCAGTATCACAACATTATCTGCTTTGCACACCTCTTTTATTTTCTTCTCCATCCTCAAGGATTTGATCAGATGGGTGATAGTGTGTATGGTGGAGAGTGTCATCGAGTCGTAGCTGACTAATGGTGACTTCTCCTGGGATTTTCAAGATAAAGAGACTAACAGAAGGTGGTTTGCCATTGCCTGCCTCTGCGTAGCAACTCTGGTTTCATTCATCCAATTACCAACTAAAGTCAACCTTGCTTAGCTTCCAAGATCTGTATTTCCATCTATGTTGCTTCCTTTCACATTGCATTCCCCTAATATTTTCTCCTTTATTTGATTCTATGCCCTCTTTGATATACAAAGCAAAACCTCCCCCAGTGTGTCACTCCCTGCCTTGCCTATAGAGAGATCTACCCCCATCCTGGTATGTGTATTAATGTATCGAAAGCAGTCTACCTTAAGATCTAACATCAGGGTATCATCTATCTATTGCTATTTTCCTAAGTGTATGCATTATGCTTCTTACAGTAATAATGATGCTTTATATAGTTACCGGGGGAATGGGCAAAAAAATTACCAGCCTTAAAAATGTCCCATCTGACAGAAAGATGGCTACATTTCATTAATTATTATGAAGGAAGGGGCTCATTTAGAAGGTCAATGCTCTTCATGAACTTTTCCAATATTCTACTAGCTGCCTTTGCTTCATATGATGTATACCTTACCATATAACTTGGCGGCATGACCAGTGTGCCTGCCTCATTTTTTTCATGTTCCTTGTTACATTCCAGTCCTAAGAGCTTCTCACTTTGCCTTGAAACCATGTATTTTGCATTGCACAGTGTGATCACACCGAAAATGTAACTGCTGATCTCTCCTTGTGATATGCTGTCTGGAAATATTGTGCCTAGATGTGGTGGAATGCCATTCTGTTCAAGTTTTGGTTTGTGTTTGTTCTGTTAAAATGAGCCTGGAGAAGCATTCCTTTTTAATGATAGGGCCAATGAGCTGTAGTCAGTCAAGAGTTGCACTTGCACCTGAGATATTTGGGTTCAAATCTCTCCCTAGTCATTAAGGTCCTCAGGTGGCTTTTGGCAAATCCAGCTATTTTTGCTTAATCAACCTACCAGGGCTGTCCAGAGGATAAAATAGGGCAGTGCTGGTGGCCTTAAGCTTCCAGGACTGTATCTGAAGAAGGGAGCTCTGACTCTTGAAAGCTCATATCCTGAAAATCTTGTTGGCCCCTAAGGTGCCACTGGACTCAGATCCTACGGTTCTACTGCAGACCAACATAGCTATCCGTCTAGAACTATCTTCAGGAGAGAGTGTGTGTAGTACTAATGAGATAAATGAGGGTGGGTATGTTATAGAATGCCAGACTTTATAGAAGATGCATTCAAATCGCTGGTCTGCCTTGATGCTCACTGATTGACCTTCAGCCAGCCGTATGTTCTCATTCTATCCTCCCTTACTTGTGAAAATAAAATGGGGAAGAAATATATACACTGCTCTGAATGCCTTGGAGGATGGGTGGGATAAAAATGAGATAAATAAAACTACTTTTTTCTTGGTACTATTATTTTGTAGATGGATGCATGGAAGAATACAACTACAGTACTAAATGAAGAAGAGCAGTTTATTGTAGCTAGCCCGTCTGCTGCTGGAAAAGGGTGGGTCCAGTCCTGTTCTCATGTGCTGATTCTGGAGCCAATTTCAAATTACTTCGGATCAGCGTCGTAAGTCAAGTCTCCATGACAAAACCTATAGCTTTCCACATGATCAGCTGTAGCTGTGATACGATAAGGTTTTCTGGGCATCATTAGGGAGAGTCTCTGTGCTCCTGCTCAATTTCAGTGAATCACAGTCTGATGTTTTACAGAAACTACAGTGAGCTTCAAAAATAGAAGACTAGGTGCTGCTATATTCAATGTGGGTGCAAAAGCTCCAAGAATTGTAGACTTATGGGCCAAATAAGGAAGGCATGGGGGGAGCTGAAACAGCTCCTGTTTCTTGGAAGGACATCTCTTATACCAGTTATGAGGCTGTTTGAGCTTGCTGAGAATGTCCAGTTCCCAAGTAACCCACAGGTTATTCATAGATTTGGGTTGCTACTTCAGACATGTCATTCAGGTGCACAGGAGGACTGAGAGGCAGTTTTGTGTAGTGGTTAAGAGCAGCAGGACTCTAATCTGGAGAACCGGGTTTGATTCCCCACTCCTCTGCTTGAAGCCAGCTGGGTGACCTTGGGTCAGTCACAGTTCTTCTAGAGCTCTCTCAGCCCCCCCAACTCACAGGGTGACTGTTGTGGGGATAATAAGTTGTCCTTTGTGTTACGTTGTTCTAAATAGAATGTTGTTGTTACTATTATTATTATTATTATTAGGATAAGATGCTGCAAGTGTAGCATTTCTGCTCTCTCTCATGTCAAATTGCACCTGTCAAAATTCCCTCTTTTGTACAACTACATGAGCTTGGTTCTCTTGTGGTCAGCCTGTGAAACCATGACATAGCTGGTACACTGCAGAATGACTTTTAGAACCAACACCTTGGATTCTTCCATAAAGGGGGGGGGTCCTATGGTAAGAATTATTGTGGATAAAGTGATTTTTTTTTTTTGCTTCCCCCAAGTAACTTCTCTATAAAGAACCAAACCTACCATGCAACACCACAACTGATGGCAAGATTGCAGGGTGTTAACTTGAGGCAAAACATAGTCTTGGGCTACTTCTCCTGCTCTCCACCCCTCAATGTTGTTAGTAGATGATATAACATATTTAATTACATGGAATATTGACATGCTAAACATTGGGCCAGTTACACACTCTCAGCCTAACCTATCTCATAGGGTTGTTGTGGGGATAAATGGAGGAGAGGAGAATTATGTACCCACTTTGGGTTCCCACTGGGGAGAAAGGTGGCGTATAAATAAAGTAAATAAAGAAATCAATAGTATATAGTTGAGTAAATAGCATTTAATGATGATCATTTCAGGAATTCTGATTCACTAGTTATGTAAATAGGCTTCCCTTTGGACTCTGTAAACAACTGCCCTAAAAATTTAAGGTGAAAGCTTAGGGATTAAGGGCACAACCTTGTTTGTCTACTAATCTTAGGAAATATGAATCAATATATTGAGGGACCTGAGACTTGTAGGCCCCTGGTGACAGACATGGAATATAGAGGCCATATCTAATACTGGTTGCTAGTAGATTATGCTCTGTGAAATGCTTCTTTAAATGTTGATATATCTGCTTCTAAGTGTGCAGAACCAAAAAACAGCCATTTTGCAATTGCCATTGTCCCTGAAACTGTGTATTCAGCAGCTTTAGTCAGAAATGTCTTAAGCCTTTTGGAGATGAGTATGCTTGTATGTATGTGTAGGAAGTATGTGTGTAAAAAGTAGAAGTCTAGGATGCAGATCAAAGATCCCCTTCCCCCAAACCCTGAAACTGATCGTCCTATGCCATCCTGATATACATGATTCAATCTTGAACATCTCCATGCAGTTGGCCTCTTCCTTCATCCCCACCCCCGCAAAGCAAGTGTTGCAAAGTAAAGGAAGCGACCCCGAAAAGCAGAGATGGAAGGAGCTGATGAGCTCCACAGACTGACAAAATGTCAATAAGGGCTTAGTGAGAAGTGGACACACTCATGTTTTGGAGAACAAGAGGAAGGGCAAAAGAGTCAGAGAAGAGTCAGAGACACCATGATGTCACCAGTTCTACAAAAGAGAAGATCTGGGCTTGCCGGGGCAGAGTTTTCCATCATCAGTTTTCCATCATCAGTGGAGCTTTCCTGCTAGATGAAGGCTCCTACCCACTGCACATAGGGCGAGGACCACCACTTGCTTGCCCACTGGTGAGGGGTGGCAGAGGTTCTGGGGATCCAACTTGGGGTTTTGCCCAGAACACTTAGACCACTCCTGCATAGCCATAAGGGCTAGAAATATGCTTTTTTAAAATGGAAGTTGAGATTCTGAGGGAACAGGGGTCTGCGCTAGAGATGGGCACAAACCGAAATACAAACCAAAATTAAGCACGAACCAGGCCGGTTTGTGGTTTGCTAATTACGGTTCGTCAGATTCCATTTCTGACAAACCGCCATGAACTAGGCTGGTTCGTTTGGTTAATTTTTTGGTTCGTCACTGCAGACAGCCTGGTGCCAATCAATCAGTTTCCTAGGCAACAGGGGATGGACTTCCTGCAGACCTTCTGCTGACCCAGAAGTGACCTTCTGTTGGCCTGGATGTGACCTTCTGCTGACCCGGAAGTGATTATTTTCTGACCCGGATGTGGCATTTTCACGAACCAAGTAAACTGGTTTGCAAACCAGGGGCAGGTTCATGAAAGTTCATGAAACTGGAAAAAAATCGAACCATGTGGTTCGTGGTTTGTCAAATTTCACTAGCCACAAACCCCATAGTTTGATTTTTTTCCAGTTCGTGCCCATCTCTAATCTTCACCCAATACACTACCTTCTGCATTTCCTCTATACTCCTTTGAAAATACACCCAGCCCTAATACCCTTATCATTATTATTGTTATTTTTTTATTTTTAGTGGAGTGGATAATACCTAAATCTCATTTGTTTGATCTTCAGTCCTTGTTTGAATGGACTTTTAAACTGCTGACTCACGTTAGCCTAAATATTTTACAGTTACGGTTGTCAGCAACAGCTCCATATAAAGGCAGTTTTTAGAGTGATGGCCTTTAAAATGTTCAGGTTTTGTATTAATATGAATAACAAATTGTTCATGAATCAGGTAGTGATGTATAACAAAACCCCACACAACTTAGTGATTTTGTAAATAAGAGGGTATTATCCCCATATGAAATAGAACACGAACCTTTTATGAAGCTTCATTTTTGCTAGTATCACTCTAGGAGAAAATGCCTGACATCTTATTATCTAGTCAATCATGTGAAGAATAATGAAACAAAGAGAATTTTCTGGAGCTCAGACATGATTACATGGTTTTTATTTATTTTTGAGGTCAAAAATATGAGCAGAGAATGAAGTTCACAAAGCGCACACACTCCAATCTATTTGTGCATGCCTGAACACTGAATAATACAATTCTACTAGTGTAGTCTAAGAAATTAATATTGAATTTCCAAATGGTTAAAATCCTGCAAAAAATCTTGGTGATAGTTTCAAATATCTTGTTTCTATTTCATAGCCATGGAGATACAGTTGAAAATACTACTGAAGAGAGAGAGAGAAGTTTTTATTTTTTTTTATAAAAGTTCTTATTATCATGCTGCTGCTTTTGTTGTCATTGTTAGGTGCAGGAGAATAACAAAAATGCCACCAGTACCCCTGAAAGCATGGATTTATCCATGAACTCTGATTGACTGGGTAAAGGAGATAAGTGGGCACTGGGAGTTAATATTAACTGAGCTATTCCACGCTTTCAAGGAAGATGTTCATTCACTGTTCTGGGATAGGGCTGCCAGTCCCCCAGTGGATGTGGTGATTCCCCGCTCCCAGCCTTCACCCCTGCTGCCACTCTTCTCGCCAGCAGGAGAAAAAGGTGCAGGGAATAGACCTGGGAGGCAGAAAACTTCCCCAGCAAATCCACAGTAGGCATGCTTCTGGCAGGGTGCGACAACGTCATTTCCAGGAGTGATGTCACTGTGCTGGTCAAGGGAATGCTCCTGCACTTCACTTGGGGCCGATTTGGGAAGTGATGTCATTGTGTCAGTGCCAAGATCATGAGCTTTGTGTTCAAGCAAAGTTCCTTAAACTGGTGAGTGCTAGGTCCTCCACCCCTCCATCAGACAATCACAAATTTAGAAAAGTTTTGTAATTCAGTGCATAAAGTGTACAAAGTGCTAAGTGCAAGTTATACCAATCAATACCAATCAATAAATACAGTTAAATACATCCATTCATGAAAATTTCATAAGTTAAATATTCTGCGCAAACAGCATACTACATCCAGACATTATCAAAGCAACAATACACTCTTTAACAGTCCTTAGTATCTTTCATGCAGATCGTATAAAACACTGGAATGGTGTCCTAAAGCATGGACATATATGTTACAAGGTCAATGTCTGTAAAGACTGTGATAACTGCCCTGATTCCCTCCAATAATTGTGTAAAAATTCATCCCATGCCACAGGACCCCCCACAGTTGGGGCTTCTCTCCAGGAAATTCACAGATAAAACTCTGCCCAACAAATTGCTAGCTACATTTGTTTTGCTCAAAAGAGCTGTATCAAGGGCAGGCATCTACAAACCAAATACAAACATTGCTGTCTGAGTTAACATTCTGAACCAACCAGGAAATAAGAGGACTAAACCAATGAAAAAATAAGAACACACACACTGTGACACTGAGAGATCTCTGTCTTTTGGTGCTACACCTCTGAAGATGCCAGTCACAGCTGCTGATGAAACGTCAGGAACTACACTGCCAACACCATGGCTATACAGCCCGGAAAACCCATAACAACCATCGTTCTCCGGCCGTGAAAGCGTTCGACAGTATATAAATTATTCCAAACACGCTCACAAACTCAGTGCTAGTTAATCGCGCATACCGGAAGTACCTCTTTTGTGAGACAGATGCCGTTTTTCTGTGCGGTCAGGGAGGACCTCATATCTATTATCTTAACAAGACCTTAAAGGGGCTGACACCACTATAAAACTTAAAGAGGCCACACACCTATAAAAAACACGACAAGTCCCAGTCATGATTAAGACCAATAGGAGACCGTGAATATAAATAGAAAATCCAATGTGCCTCATGTTGTAACAGCTTCTTTTGCGAAACTGTCTGTTCTTTGTTGCACACCGCCTCTAACACTGTAAACCTGATGTCTCTTTCACAATGATGTTGTGTTTTTTGGAGTATACAAACAAGGTATGTTTCTGATTTTAGTTCAGGAAAGAAATGCACCCAAATACCAGAATTTTGGCAATTATAGTCAACCAAAGGATGATGAAATGGTTAATTATAGGAAACAAATGAAATCCACCCTTTTGGCAGTATATAAATATTTGATAATTATTTAGATGAAGAGAATTTCTTTCCCACTGCAGTTAAAACATTTACTGACTGTATTTTTTAAACTGGCTGCAATAATTTCATCTTTGTAAAATTATCTGCTTGGCCATCTCTGTAACATCTCAGTGGCCATCTTTCATCACCAGCACTCAGAAAGCTTAGTGCTGAGAGCCTCACTTGGATAAATGGTTCTGGGTCATGAAGAGAAGTAAATCCTAACACTAAGTGGATTCCTTCCATTTTCTCTTCCCAGAAATATTTAATCTTGTCACAATCCTGGATAATATTTAATGGCTTTGCTGATGCAACATCTCCATCTTTTGTTGGTCTTATAATGAATGAATAATCTTGAAAGCTGCCACATGGGCACAGTGCACAGGATCATGGGGGGTGGGGGTGGGGGTGGAGGCCTTCTCTCAGTAGTAGAGTATCTGCTTGGCAGGTAGAATGTTCAATCCCTGAGATTTCCAGTTTGAAGACTCAAGTAGTAGGTGATATGAATGACCTTTAGCTGAAACCTTGATTGAGTATAAACAGTACTAACCTTCATAGACCAGTGCTATGTGTGAGGAAGCATCATGTGCTCAGGAGGAACAGCTGAGACACACCATTGGCAAAGTTACAGTTTGTGGGATAACACCATGTCAAATAATAGGTATGTTTGGGTGGGGGGATATGTGCCTTATTTTCATATTTGAGGAAAAAATTGTTCTCTCTACACATAAAAAACCATATCAGAGAATACTTCTTGTTGGCATGCTAGTTACATATATTCAAGGAAGGTTTTTAAAAATATAGATAGATATGGGGTTGGATCCAGCAATCCAGAAGTAGAATGAGCTGTCAGTCATGGACCTTTCCTGCATTCCTCTCCCCACAGAAACCATTTTCAACTCCAGGGAAACTGACTCCCTGGGTCAGAGGACCCACAAGGAATAACAGTCATGTGAGTCAGGAAGCTGCATTGGGGAGAGGGAAGGGGGAGAAGTCACTCCCTCCTGCCGCTCCTGTGAGTGGCACTCCACTGATGGCTGCAATTTGGCCATCTTCCCTGTTCCCACTTCAGCCTCCTAACTCATGGAAGTCATGTGACATTGGGAATCAGTGCTGGGGAGGGAGGAGACATGAGGAAAGATCTGAAGTTCTTGCTTGGTCCTTGTACTGGATCCAACACTGTGCTCCTGGTAGATCTCTTCTGGTGCTGTTAAGCCTGGAGATGAATAGCTTAACAAAATGTGCTCCTTCAACCATCTACTAATGGTAGATCTAGAACCTTTCTTCCCCTTCATCACTGGGCGAAGAACTATAAATAAAGCCTCTGACTTGTCAGCTTAGTCCTCCTTAGTTATATATGCAGATGCAGTAAATGCCAATTCTCTTCATTTGCATGTGAAGGACTAGATCAGAAAGATGGCAAACATTACTCCTGTGACCTGTGAAAAACCAAGTTCACTTTAGGCACAAATGTAGGATCCAGGTACAAGACTAACAATACATAGGGGCCTTTGGAAATGGGTAACACCCCCAATTTAGCCACCCCGTGGGCCTAAGTGATCGCCACCAAGAATAAAACTTGCAGTGTCAGAAACCTGAGACATTTCTTTCAGAGGTTCAAATGGAGGTTTAGTACAAGACAGTAGTACGACATGAAGCCTCCATGTCTAGGCACCACTGGAAGAGTGGACAGTGATGTCACCTTTAGGAATCATTTGACCACTGCTGTCTGGAATTGGGTACACCCTCTCTGCAAGGAATAATGGGTGCCAGTGCTGCTGCTAGGCTTTGTAAGATATTCATTCTGAGTCCTTGAGAAAAGCCATCTTATAAGAATAAAAGAATGTAAGGGAAATGTGTAGATCTGGTTTGAAGATGTTTCCTTCTGTATTATCTCATGTATGCTCTCTAGATGCTCTCTATATTCTTGATTGTAAGAATGATGTCCAGTCAAGTCCAAAACTCCTGTTAAGAGTGATTGAACTTTGGTTCAGGCTGTAAGTTATTGCATGCCTGGTTCCAGCCTAGCTAGTTTGTTAATTCTGAACATCTGCCAGCCAGGGCCAGTTCCCTGGAAAGTCAGCCTTGAGAGACTGGCTCTCACAGCTCATATCTTCACTCCTCGGCTAGCCAATTAAGCAAGAGAGCCCTGATTGGTTCTTGGTTGATATGGTGATGTTGGCAGTCCTGAAAGTTGGCTGCTTAGCTCAGTCGTCTCTCTTTCTCTAACCATCATTTTGTTACCATCATTTTTGAGAGAAGACTCATTCCATGATTCTTGTCATCAATATGACTTGTGTTGCATGGCATGGAAATGGACTCCTTTGCTAAAGCAATGGATGAGAACCTACTACCTAAGAAGTTACATCAGAGAAGCGTAGATAGCTTTAGTTTTAGCATGCAATAGAAAGTTTTATTTGTTTTCTTGTTTATTGCCTGAATTAGAGTACTTTATGCTCAGCAACACTCTCTGTAACTTTGTAATAAAAAAACTAAAGATATTTTATTCAAGCCTGTGTCTGGAGTCACAAGTTGTACATGGGTACAATCTCAGGGAACCTGGAGACTGGAAAGTCTCACAAGATTAAATGAACAGGTACCTTCCTTCTGCCTAAGGGGCCTGATGTGGCTATTTTCAGCACCCAGAAATAGGAGATTGGGATGCCTGATTCATACACTGATATAGACTAGACTATTTGCACGTAGATAACATCATGAACTCTGCTCTGAGAGATATTGAGCAATTACCATTCAGTCTTCAGATGATCAAATGAAGCCACAAATGATCTGGGTGTAGGACTGGACCTTTCATCAGCATATTGGACACAATCAACAATGTCTGTGGTGGTGAAATTGACTCGGCTGGAAAACCATGACCATCTTGGCCATCTCAGTGCTACACAGATGATCTCTGCCTTCTGGTGGAATTCATTTATCATTTCTAGATTAAAAGGACAGGAGAGAAGGCATAAAGCCAACCATGGAACCATCAATGCATCCGTTTATTCATCTTGTAGACAATAGACCTAAGAGAATAAGCTTTGGCATTGTTCCATGTCATGACCAGGTCTACTTGTGGGCAACTAAAGCACCTCACTGTTTGTTGGAACAGATCTGGGTGGAGCTCCTACTCTCCCAGATCTAGCTGGCTTCTGTTTAATCAATATGCTTTGACTTTTAGGGATCCTGGTATGTACAAGACTGAAGCTTCTTGACTCTGTGTATACCATTGTGTATATCTTTATACCATTTCCCACGTGTGGCTTGCCTTTTTGAGAGAGCATGGGCGAGGGGAGTGAAGATTGTCTAACTATGACTTACTGGCTTTTTTCCCTTTTCCATTTGAGTGTTCACAAATTCCTTCTGCCATGTTTGAAATGAGGGGGTAGTGTTGACCACCACTCTTGATTTTCATCCATGGGAGCCAAAGCTTCCCAACCATTCATCCCTCCTGGTGCTTCATTCCATGAGGCTGAAGCCTGGCCTACCAGCCTGTCCCTGATACACCAGATAGTTTGTTGCCTTCTGTCTCATTGGAATGCAGTGGCTTGTGGATCCACCCTGGACTCCTGCTGTGGCAGGGAATTGTGGCATATGAGACAGCAGTGCCCGCCTTTTTCATGGCTCTGGGAGCACTATCTCTAACTCCCCTTCCAAAGACACTGTCACATCTGATACCTCTGTTGGATTTAGCCGAATTTCTTCATAAATGATACTGCATTGATTAAAATTTGGTATGGCCACTGCTTTGCAGGCCACATCCAGCCAGAATATTGCCAATTGTCTATCTCTGCATTATACCAAAGATCCTTGTAGCCTGGACATCTGAAAATCAGATATTCCAGAGAAGGTCATTAAGTTGCCTTTCCTGTCATTTGTCCACAGTTTGGGGTAAAGGTTTATAGGGGGTTCCCTTTTTAAGGTAGCTCTTTACCCAGAATCTCTATTTGTCTGTTTGTCTAAAATCTCTCTGTGTAGAGAGGTGTTATCCATTGACAGAACTGAATGTGTTAAATTCTGGTGGCATAGGATTTGTCTTGGCATGTTCCAAAAACCACTTCAGCTGATTAGATTGACCCAAGAAGGTTCTCTCACCAATGCTGTTTTTAGCAACTTTATCATTCTGGAGGAAAATAAATTGATTGGACAGGGATGCTGTTGCACGGCTTCTTCATATTTTAATGTCGTGATGATATATTGCAATGAGTATATTTTTTCTACAAAATGAAAAGATAAAGAAACTTGATAGTAAATATAGGACCAATGGAGTATGTAAGAAACTGAAGTAATCTGCAGTTTTGAAAGATGTCAGTTACCGAAACTTTGTTTAAAACAAGCTAGTTCCAACCATGTCAACAATGCCAAAATTGGCACAGTGTTACTTGAAGACTAACTCTGTTGTATCTATTGCAACAGGTAGTCAGTCAGCAACATGATAAATGGATGTTAGATGGATGATGCAGCAGAGTATTCTACACAATCCAGATTGCTGTTTAGATGCAGAAATTGCTATTTGCTAACTAAAAACTATGCATATGAGTTATAGTTGTCATAGCTCAAGGATCCTCCAATTTCTACTAGCATAGGCACACTGTTTATTGTATTCAAATGAGAGACCATTCAAATGAATGGCCTGTTCTGAGATCTTCAGCAGCTTTTGATACCATCAATCATGGTACCCTCCTCTGCATTACCTTTCTGGGCTGGGATTAGGAGACAGTATTTTGTGTTGGTTCCAGTTCTACCTAAAGATAGATTTCAGAAGCTGGGGCACTGCTGCTCAGCACCTTGGATTTTGGCCCATGGGATCCAACAAGACTCCAATTTGTCCCCTCTTCTTTTCAACATTTACATGAAACAGCTGAGTGAAGTCATCTGAAGATTTGGGCTGGGTTGTCACCAATATGTGGATGACTCATATCTCACATTCCCAGCTATCTCCTCATCTGGAGTGAGGCAAGCAAAGCAGTGATTCCTACATAGATGCAATAGGTAGCACCCTTTTAGGACAGGCAAGTCTGCTGTATCAGGAAAGACTAAGGGCCAAGCTACACATGACGAAAGACACTTGCCTGGCAAGTGGATTGAGTGGAGGGCAAGTGAACAGGGAGAAATACACTTGCCGTTCAAGTGTCATTTGTCACTTGTAGCTTGGCCCTATGTGAATGACCCAATGCCTGAAAGATCTAATCACGGACAGAAATAATAACCTCCACTGATAGCTGATTAGAAAGGTACAGAGCAATAAATTGTACAGAAATGCAGTGGTTAGCCTCCTCAGCGGATGTGTGGTTCAGGCTCAGAGGAAACGTTAATCGTTTAGTTTATTCCCATGTAGTTCTGTTGCAGCACAGTAGTATACCCGAGGAATGAGAGAGAGAGAGATTTCTACACTAACTGTACTCTAAAATACAAATACCAACAATTCCAGTGCCAGGCTGTAGAGATGGATGTTTTGTATTTTGCTTTTAGAATGAGACAGGAATGGCCGGGGAGGGAGTGTATCACAGGGTGATCACAGTGGCCTGTAAAAGCCACCAAATTTTGTGATTGTAATATTGAACTAAGGGCTAAGGATAGCTGGGTTCACCATAATGTAGTGGTTGTAATATTGAACTAAGGGCTAAGGATAGCTGGGTTCAAACTTTGGTTTAACCATGAAACTCTCATGGTGACATGGCTTAGCTGTGCTAGCTCAACCACAGCTGTTATGATGAACAGCACCATGGAGGAAGATTAGAGAATAAAATATAATAAAATAGAGATGAGTTCACCATAGTTCTCACCCGATAGGTGTATATTTTCTCCATACTATGGATAGAAAAATGTTCCCTGTTTGGTCTATTTATTTTTTGATAACGAGCTCATTTCTCCACCTTTTGCTCTTAATTTTGCAAGCTGTTTTGTGCTGTGTTTACATATATGAAAGGTTTTTGGACACAATTTATATAGGATTGGATCCAAACTTCATTTTTCACCAATGGAAGGGCACGTCCCCTACTGGAGGAATGGGGATTTCAATCATTCCTCTTCATACTGCAAGGGGCAGCAATCACATATGGACACAGGTGGGCTCAGCAGATAGGAGAAATTTTCTTGCCTTCACCTGCAGTAGTTTGGCTTCAATCTGTGTGTATATATGTCATTTGTACACACACAGACATATGTGTGTACAACGAATAATGCTGATTTATTGAGGCACAATAGTATATTGAAAAGTTCATACATTTCAGTGCGGTGCAAGAAAATAGTGCAAAGCTATAGAATCACACATTAAATCAAAATGAGGAAACAGTGGGAAAGAGAAATTTAAAATCATCTTTACTTCTTACTAGAAGTTCTTGAATTCAAAGCCAGTTGGCTTGCCAAATATACACTGGCAACCTCTGCTATCACAGTACACCAGCTGAAGTTGAATTTGCCATAAATCACCATTCCACATAGCTATGAGACTGGTCCCCTTTTCCTTCCTGAAACTGGCCTCCCTGAATGAAAGGGATTTGAATATGGATCTTTAAATGGAACCCCCCAATTTTTTAAGTATAGCACTAAACATCCCCCATATTCTTCCAAGTGCGGTGACCTTTTAAAAATATTAGTCTCATAAAAAGACAGAATGTCAGCTGGAGAGAGAATCTTTAAAAAGGCAACTCTAAGGAATGAGTCTGATGCATCAGATGAAAACCTACCCAGATTGACAGAAGAAAGAGATGCTAATGAGGAAGATAAAGTAGCCAATTTGAATCCCCAAAGCAGGAAAGGCAGAAAAGAATAATGCGAGGGGAGAAGCAGACAGTGTGTGGAGGAGGAAGCAAGAATTAATTTAGGAAAATGTTTGCAAGTTCTGTGTGGGTAGAGAAAGACAATCAAACTATAGGGTTGGGTTTTATCATCTGTAAGTTGAAGAGTTGGGAACATAGAAGCTTCTGCTCCTTTCTGGCTGATGACTAGTATTTAGCACACACTCCTCTTCTACTGTATCTTGCACAAGAATCTGCAGTGATTAGCAAGTGGTTATGCTGATCTCCATGCTGTGAAAAAGTACATTCTGCAGACTGATCAGATGCTAAGAGCATAAGAGCTGGCTAGGATGTTTTTCCTGGTCAGTTGGTAATCCTGTTGCGACTTGTAGTGGCTAGGTGTCAGCACTGACTAGCTTCCCTGCAGCTAATCAGTACAAGGCTGGGACACAGTCTCCCTGTCTGACAGCAAGCAAAGAGGGGGCAACAGCTTTATCTTTGTGTTACCTTTGTAGTTGTTTTTTATGCGAAGGAATTTTGAAAACAGGAAATCCACCACTTGCAGTCTGACCATATAATTTCAACCTTCCGTTGCTTCATTCTCCTGTGTGAATAAACCAGGGCTCAGGATGGCTTGTCAAGAAGAAAACCTTTCCTCTGCCTTACGTATGATTGCTTTACATTGCAGCAACTCTCTGCATTTATTACCAAGACTCTAAATTGCTTCCTTCCTTTCCACACCATAACTATGATTGTCAGCTCTGTGACATGGAACATTCTAGAACAGGGAAAGGACTAGCAGGAAGATGGAGGGGGGATTTATCTGAGGGTGGACCTAGAAACCAAGGTCCATAGGTTAAGGCTGAAGCCTAGTGCAAAAGGTGTCTGTTCATCTAAGATGTGATTATAGGTTGCCAGCCCAGCAGGGTATCTCCTGCCCCCAGCTCCCATTTTGCACTACCACTCTGAGTGGCAGCAGGAGAAAAAAATGTTAAATGGCTATTGGGCCAACAGCGTGAGTCACTTCTGGGAAAACTTGGAATTGATGTCACATCTCTCTAGAATCCACCAGAAACTTGATGGTTAATGCATAGTGTCTGGTTAATCTTAGAGAGCATTACATCACTTCTAATTTCCCTGGAAGTTATGCCATACTGTCATCAATGCCCCCATGTCCCCACCCCCAGTTTTCCTGCTGGTTGCCAGGCTATACCAGGTCTGAGGGGGAAAACGGCCTTACCCTGGCTTTTCTCATTTGAAAGCAAATAACTCCCTCATCTCCCTCCATCACCCCCCCCCCATTGTCAGTATTTTTTCCTGGTTGGTTGACAAATTTGATTAAGCTGTATTGGGTACAACATTTGATAAAGAGTGCAAGACAGAAATAAATATCCTTATTCATGATCGAGCAATGCTCAGACTCATGAACTGATATATTTTCCTCAGCAATCCATAAGAATCTGCCCTTCTATTTTTCAGTCCCCAAAACACTTCCTTTCAACATCATACCTAGCAGTTAATTCTGAAATATATTCTTAAGTACACAGGATCAGAACACACAGACCACTGTGTATACTGTGTGTACAGGGATTAAACAATACTTTTCAGTGTTCACAAGGTCATAATGTGCTGATATGGTTAAGTGTAGACCACTTTTTAAAGGGAGGGGGCAATGTATATTTCAGAGTCCTATGTAAACCCTTTGCACAATTAAGATATAAACTAGATGTCCTTAGGATTAGAGATGGGCACGAATCCAATTACGACCCCCCAAAAATGCACAAACCAGAGTGGTTTGTGGTTCACAAACCACAGTTCATGGAAGCTCCTTTCTATGAACTTCCACGAACTGGTTATTGGTTAGGGTTCATTTGGGTCGTATTGGGAAAGGGACAGTTTAAATGGCCATTTCCCCAAAGAAATGGCCATTTAAACTTTTCCTGCAGCTTGCAAGCGGCAGGTCCCTTTAAACTATCAGCTGGCAAGCGGTGGGGGGGGATACAGGGGGCAGTTTAAAGGGCCCTGCCACTTAAAGGATCCCCCCACCGCCTGCCAGCTGATAGTTTAAAGGGACCTGCCGCTGGCAAGGCAGGAAAGGGCCCTTTAAACTATTAAATGCTCCTTTCCCTGATGCTGCTAAGTTGCCAGAAAGGGGTATTTACACCCCACAAACTGGTTCGTAACTGGCCCCAGTTCCATGCCAGTTCGTGGTTCCTGGTTCGTGAAAATCCACAAACCACGAACCTCATGGTTCGGGGTTCTTTTGGTTCGTTCCCATGTCTGCTTAGGATGCTCCATACCTTCAGAGTATGGATTGTTTAATTAGGGTTGCCAACCTCTAGAGATCTTCCAAAATTACAACTGATCTCTAGATTTCAGAGATCAGTTCTCCTGGAGAAAATGGCTACCTTGGAGTGTGGACCCCCTGCTGAGGTCCTTCCCTTCCCAAAACCCCATCCATCCAGGTTTCACCCCCAAATCTCCTGGAATTTTCCAAGTCATATTTGGCAACCCTAATTATATTACATATAACAGTTAAAAGATGTTGAAGCGGAATTACCTGTTATGGAGAAGTTAATACGTCTTTTGTTACTTTAGGACTGAAGTGGAAAATATGTACATACTTCTAATCTTATTAAGGAATCTTTGAATTCTAAGAGGCATCTTATGAAAACTTTCACTCTATTTACATTCTAGCAATGTTTGGGCCAATATTGCCAGTTTAATTTGCTTCATTTAAATTGACTGCATAGTGCATGCAAAGCAGTTACCACTAACAGCTTACCTATTTACTGTTTTCACGTTCTCTCACAATAGAAAAGGGTTGGTTTGGCCTGCTAGATTCTCTCTCACTCCCTCTACTTGTGGCCTGTTTTGTTTTCCTCAAGCTTGGATCTTCCAGATTTTGCCAGTCTCCTGTGCGATTCAGAGGAGAGGCCTCATATCCTTAGGATTATAGACTTACTGTCAAACTAGCCTCCCAGAAACAGTCTATCTCCAGAGAGTGGTGCTGTCAATGCATTAGTGCCTTTGCTTTGCATCTTTAGACAGAGTAGTTGACAGCAGTGAGGATCATGAATGAAAATGGCTTTGATAATTTCATCTCAGGCCCCATTTCGACATGGCACAAAAGCAATCATTAATCACCAAGTGGTTCCCCCTCCCCTTTGCTGGGCATATCTGTTCAATAAAAACACAGGACTAGGAGCCTGATGCATGTCTGTTAAATGGAGATCATTGTCACTGAAGGCCCTGCACGGCAGCTAATATCCCTCTGGAAATGGAAGGCATGCAGCGGTCAAGAAATGAGATGCATCGATTGAATGTTCCAGGGCCTCTCAGAAACAGCCTGCTCACATGATGTCTGCCCAAGATCAATGTTGTGAAGACAAGAGTCCTGCTTCCAGTAAGAAGGCTTGCTGCTTTAGCAGAATGGCTCTTGATGGAATAAAATGGTGCAAAATTCAAATCCTGCATGCATATACCCTATCTTTTCTCATCTGCTGACAAAAACAATACTCACAGAGCCTGTGTTGGATAGGATGTGTGGTCTGATCCCCTGTACATTTGCTCAAGACTAACTCTCACAGTAGTCAGTTGAACTTACTTCAACAGAAGTATGTGTTAGAGTGTCACCTTGGGCTGTGGTTCTGTACCACTGAATAAGGGATTGAGCAGCTCTGTATGTTGGTTGGTATTGTCCACTGCCAACCTTTGACCCCCACCCCACCCCGGGGTTGCCAGGTCCCCTTACCCTACAGGTGGGAGGAGGGAGACCTGGCACTCATGTTTTCAGATGTCTTCCCAGGAACATCTTCAGACATCTTCCCAGGAAGTGACATCATCACACAGGGGCCAGGAGCACTCCCGCACTTTGCAGCAGGCTGATTTGGGCCCCAAACAGGCAGTGCAATGATGTGACTCCCAGGAGTGACATTGTCCCACTGCCCTGGGAGTGTGCCTAAGAGGCCTGTTCCCCCACCTTTTCCCCCACTGGCCAGGTGAATGGTGGGGGGCAGATGGTGAGAGCAGGGGCTCCCCCCCCCACCAGTGGACCTGGGATCCCTAGACCCTTCCCCACTGAGGAGCTGCCAGCCATCTTTCTCTTAACTACAATGGCCGCTGACAAAAGTCTTCAGTTCACTTCCCTCATTTAGAAAAGTTGCATGCTTCAGAAAACTACATGAGGCACCCCAAAGTTTAAAACAAGACACTATCATCAAGACATAAAATCGTTACAATTAACCATTCAAAACCTAGTCATTAAAAACCCAGCTCCTAAAACAGCATAAAAATCCAGAAGGTAAAACATTTAGCAGGCCAAATAATCCTCAGGCCAGAAGCAGATTGTAGCAACAATTTATAAGATCAACTCCCTAGTTTAAAATCTAGGTAAAAAGAAATGTTTTGGCCTGGCACTTAAATGAGAGTACACATTAGGGTTGCCAGCCTGCAGGTGGGAGCTGGAGATGTCCTGGAATTACAACTGATCTCCAGCCAACAGACATCAGTTTCCCTGGAGAAAAAGGCTGCTTTGGAGGGTGGAGTCTATGACATTATACCCTGCTGAGGTCCCTCCCCTCCCTAAACCCCACCCTCTCTAGGCTCCATCCCCCAAATCTCCGGAATTTCCCAACCTGGAACTGGCAACCCTAGTACACATGAACCTTTCTTATACTGAATCAGACCATTGGACCATCAAGGTCAGTATTGTCTACCCAGACTGGCAGCATTTCTCCAGGGACTTAGGCAGAGTCTTTCACATCACCTACTACCTGGTTCTTTCTTTCTTTCTTTCTTTCTTTCTTTCTTTCTTTCTTTCTTTCTTTCTTTCTTTCTTTCTTTCTTTCTTTCTTTCTTTCTTTCTTTTTAGTAGAGATGCCAGGCACTGACCTTTCTGAATGCCAAGCAGATGCTCTACCACTGAGCCACGTCCCCTCCTTGTGTAGAATAGGCATGAGGTGGCATGTCTGTCTGTGCATGTGTATACCAGCATTGCTGGTTGCACATACTTCTTGCTCCCTCTGCACTTCTCACAGACTGCAGAGTGAAGCAGCAGCAGCAGCTGTTGTTGCCCCCACTATTTCTTGTCTTAAGGAAGATGGGTGTGAGCCAATGGCAGTGGGAAAGTTATAAAGTCTAGGGAGTCCCCATGCATGTGTGCTTCTACTTCTCCCCTACATTCTTCAACAATGAATCAGTTCTGCCTTAGCAGCAAGCCAAAGTTTATTATTATGTCAGAACCCCAAGTGGTGGTTTGGTCTCTTCCCTCTCATCTAAGCTTCCAAATTCTAGTTTAATCCTGGTTGGAAGGGGAGAGAACAAACCAGAGTTTGCAGTTGAGTCATCATTACAAATTATGGTTTGCTAAGGAAGCAGAAGCAATTTCTGAGCCATGCATGAGGGGGGAAAGGAAGGAGCACACAACCCTGTGAACAGCACAATCCCTTTTCCTTAATGATCAGCAATGGGTTGTGATTTTGCATGCTTCTCTCTTGGTTTGATCCAGCCAGTTATTTTGCTCAGTTTCTCCCAATTCTCCTCTTACTGCAGTCACACCTGGATTTTGTCTATTCAAGTCCCATGATCCCCAGCATAGTCATTTTGAGTGGTCAATTGGGTTGTCAATTGGGATTTTAATAAAAATGCCTTTTCCTTTAACAGAAGCTTAATGGGATGTTATTTAGTTTGCCAGGTGATGCTATTTACGCCCATGCCATTAAAAGCTTCAGCAGCCCACGTTAAACCACAATTAAAAGGTCAGGACATTTTTCTCTGGACCTGTTGGCAACCTTAGGGGTTGAAAGGGTCCTCTCCTAAATTGGTTGGTGCCAACTTCCTTTTGCATTTGCACTGGTTGAAAGTATCCTGTTTACAAAAGCATGAAAAATTACATTTAAACTCCAGGGTGGTGAGACTGGGCTCCTGTTCCTTTAAGAGGGAATCTCAGCAAATGCAACTTGTTAAGTGGGGGCGAGGAAAGCTGGCCTTTCAGAATGCCTCTCCTACCCAACTGTTAGGAGTGCAGGAGCCTTGTCCTCCTTCGCATCTGGTTACCCTAATTAAAACCTCCTCATCTGTCAGTGGTTTATGCCTTTCAAAAACAGTTCATTGTACAATATTAGAAAGACTTGGTTTCCTGCAACCTCATGTTTCCTAATTCACTAATTACACTGAACAAGATGAGCCTGGCCCAGAGAAGGGAGGTCAGGCAGTGAGACAGCCTCAGCATAATTCTTTCCTTGTGGCTTCAGACGTTTTTATCTTTTTGCTCACTGACAAGGCGCTGGAATTGGCTTTTGTGCTTCTGGTGTCCAAGAAGATGCCAGAGTGTTATAACTTCATTAAATCTTACAGCACTTTTTCGCACCTGCTTCACTGCAGGCTTGAGACTTTCCCACATTAAAATTGCACCAAGGCGGCACTGGAGTGTTAGAACCAGCCAGCCTGTTTGCTTGTGGAAAGTCTGAAAAATTCTATTCTCCTTATGACCTTCTATATCCTAAAAGGAGGTTCATCTTGGCTATCTGGCAGTATTATATCAAATAATAGCACTATTTCTGTCTTTGCTTCCTTTTAAATAAAATTCCGTCTCTCTCTATAAATAAGAATTGGATTTTTCAAAGGATATAAGTAATTGCTCCCAATACTGAGGGGAGTTTGTGTAGCTCTTAGTATACCAGCATTTGATTAAAATCACTCAATATATTAAAATCATTATAAATCCTTTTTATGGATGTTACAACCTCAGCACACTTTCTTGGAAATGAATTTCACATATCTGAAATGAACAATGCAAATTTCTTAGGACTGCATCTTTAACAGCCTGATCTTGACCATTTACCATCAAGGCTACAGTCTAGGCCACACTTACTTGGAAATGACCCCAATAAGCATAAGGGTTACCTTTGAGTAAAGACACACAGATTTTGGCTGTTGATATAATTTGGAAGGACAGCCTCTTCCCATTTCCTAGCTTCCACATTTGTCTACACAGGATTACAGTCTGTGATTAGCGCCAAAGAGTTTAGCTAGGCAGAATGTTTAACTTCTTTTTTCCTTTGAGCCATAGAGCCATGTACCATAAAGCAAAGTGCTATAGAAATTACCCTTCATTTCAAAAGAGAAACTCTGCTATTCATATGGTGAATATGGCAAAATCACAACCCCAACTTCCCTGGGCATGGAACTAAATGTCGACTTCCTTGGATTCTGGCTCATGTCTGTCAGAGATGAAGAAAGTATTCTCTATTACTTTTTGTCTTTCCTCCAGGGAGCTCAAGGCAATAAACATGGCTCTCTTTTTCTCCATTTTATCCTCTCAACAACTCAGTGATGTAACTTACATCAGAAACAGTATTTTGGAGTGGCACAAATGGTGTACATGATTATACAAGAAGTAGGTTCAAACACTTGGAAATGTCAGTCTACTTACTGTTAGAAATGGCAGTGCCCAAATGTACTAATTTCCAGGGCTTTTATGATATGCTGTTCAAAGAGCTGGGTATAAGTTCTTAAAGAGCACCTCTACAGTTGTAAAATAAGTATTTTATGAAAGTCTGGACTCTGGAGTAGACATGGGCATGATCGGAATTACGGTCTGAAAATTGTCCCAATTTTGGTGTTTGCGCCATCGGGACCAGGCTGATCGGTTCCGTCCACGGCTCCTGGTTCAGCGCTCGGGTGGGGCGCTCTATCGGGTCTCGATCTGATTGATCGGTTTACGTTCGGGATTGCAGTCTGCAGACAGTCTGGCGCCAGCCATCTGTTCCCAAGGGAACGGAGCCCCGTGGAAACGGAGCCTGGGGAATGCCGGAGCTGTTTGCCCTCCTTCTGTCGCCCTGGAAACGCGAATGGAAGCCCAGCTTTCTTTGATCAGTAGGGCTTCCTTCCAACCACAGAGCAGCCAGAAAAGTGCGCGCCCGTCTCATCCATTTGGGAGAAGAGAGGGGAGGGTGGGAGACGGGGGTGTTCTTCTGTAGCCATGGGCACTCGAATCTCATCCCTGCAAAGCCTGAGAGGCAGCTCTTATGGCCAAACACAGCCCTCCTGCATAGCAGACCCAGGCTTTATAAATAGCCATGTGCTGTGCAACAAAGTTTCACTTTCCGCTCGCAGGTGGAGTGGGACAGAGGCGAGCTCTCACTTGCCGCTTTTGGAGAGAGAAAGCGCAAGAGAGAGAGAGAGAGAGAGAGAGGGAGCTTTAGCTTTGGGCTTCAGCGGATAGGGAATTAGGGAATAGGGAGCTATCTCCTTTGGTTCCAGGGCTGCCACCTAGCTCTGGGGCCAAGCTCGGTGGGCACCTCGGCTGAGGGCTCAGGTCTGGGGGGGAGTGTTGCAGCTGGGGTTGGTCTCTATTCCTATTCTCTCTCTCTGCTTCCAGGGCTGCCGTCTAGCTGTGGGGCCAAGCTCAGTGGGCACCTCCTTGGCTGAGGGCTCACACCGTATTACACACTCTAGTGCCTGGTCACTCTGGTCTGGGGGAGTGTTGGTGGTGGGGCGCCCTCCCACGTTGGCCTTCCCGATTCCTGATTCCCGATTCCCGATTCTGTATCGGAAACGGGACTTGATCAGCGAGGTTTGGGTACCTGGGTTCGGCGCCGCCGTGGAATCACGATCAGCTAAATCGGGATTATTTTTTGGATCGTGCCCATGTCTAGTCTGGAGTTTAGCCAGTATGAAAAAGATGTGAATGTAATCTCAGTCTATCAGTGGAAATGTAATTTCCACGGAGATCCTGAACAAATATCATTTTTTTTATTATGAAATTTAAATTCTTGGCTACATGGATAGTTCTCTCCCCTCTCCCCCAAGAAACTTCCACTTGGGTACTTAGATACTTCTTCATACATTTTAGCCAAATTGCAGATTAGGGCTGCTTGTGCTACATGTTGTTTTTCTTCTTAGCTTTTCTGCTGATACCGCAAAGGAAGGATCAATATATGGAAATAGCAGCATTTTGCTGTCATCATCACCACAGTATACATTTGTGAGCCTGATTAGTCTTTGTTCATATGGAACCCATGTCTAAACTACCCACCAGTGGACTACTGAAAATTGGGGAATCTGTGCTTAAAGGCAGGTACTCAGTGTCACTTAGCACAGATTAACTGCCCCTGAACAATTCTGGGGGAAACACATGCTGGGTAGAGCATAGTAAAATGGAGAACATTTCCCATTTTTAAAAAGCATACTTAGAGATGGAATTGGAGATTTTTCATTATAACATGCTGCTTAGACAAGATCATACTGAACCCAAACTACCAAAGAACTGATTTTGCATGGTTGAAGGTAGCATAGCCTTGTTCACAAGTTATAGTAAATGCATGTACAATCTGTGTACACTGGATTGTTCTTTATGTATGTTATATTGAGTATTTTGAGTAATTTTCACGTTCTATTCAATGCATGTACAGATGAATAAATAATTTGAACCTCTTATTTAGCCAGGTACTGGTCCCCAGTTTCATTTCTAAAACGAAGGCTCTTTCTTACAAACAGATGTATGCAAGTACATGCAGGATGTCCATGTGTTCACTAAAATCAAAAAGAGTCCAGTGGCACCTTTAAGACTAACCCATTTTATTGTAGCATAAGCTTTCGAGAATCAAGTTCTCTTCGTCAGATGCATGGTACAGAAACTGGTCAAATATAGAAGAGGAGGGGGGAGGAGGGGAGGAGAGAAAAGATGCAATTATGGGGGGAGAGGGAGGATGCAACCAAAACATTCCTTTGCTAGTAAATGTAAACATCTCCTTTTGGTGTGGAGATTAATTGGCTTGTGTGAGGCTCCAAAGGAGTTTGCCGTGTTGGTTTGTAGCAGCAAAACAACCAGACCATCCAATTCCAATGTAGTATAAGCCTTCGATAACCACAGCTCTCCCCGTCAGATGCATCTGACAAAGAGAACTGTGGTCCCCGGAAGCCATGTGTTCACTGTAACATATAAACACGTTTTGTGTATGTGGAAGCTTTTCTAAGACTGCTGTCCCCTAAAAGCAATGCTTTTGTATTTTCCCATCCTAATTTTGTTCCAGATTTTGGAGTTCTGAATTACCTAGTCATGGAGTAAACGAACATCCTATTATAGAAAAGGCAAGCCATATTGCTGACGACTCACCTCTTATCTTGGTGTGCCTCCAGAGGGTGCCACCATGGCAGGAAGCTCAGATGAGGTGGCCTGTCCCTCCCACTCACCCCCTGCCTTCACCTGGTAGCGATCATGGTGGGGAGGAGGTGGCAGTGCCCACCCCCTTTACCCAACTGGGAGCAAGCATGGTGGCAATGTCTGCCCACCCACCTCCCCTTTCTAGAGCCCATTGTATTTTTCTCACAATGGACTTTGTTGCTAGTCATCTGATAATTGTCATTTAAAACTCAGCAACCCTACCCTAACTCTGAAACATCTAAGGATGCTGCTCAATAATTGTGTAGCTGTGACATTTGGGGAAGGGGATTCCTTCAGGATTGACTAGCACCAGCTGAATCCTAATTACCCTGCAGCATGTGGGGATTCACATTCACAACAATTATCTTACTGCTGTTGCTTATCTAGCTGGTCCTTCCGCATCGTTTCCCCATATTTTTAAAATTCCTTTCTCTTTGGATCCTGGTATATATTAAGAAATCCAAAGAAGCTAACACTGTGCCATGAAACCTACAGGAGACATCTCTCTCTCTCAGCCTAACCTACTTCCCGGTGTGGTTGTGAAAATTGGGGGGGAAGTCACCATGTACACTGCCCTGAGTTCTTTGGAGGAATGATGAGATAAAAAAAGAATTAGGACAGTAAAGTTAATACATAGTACCACCTTATTTCCACATTGACAACTACTAACAGATTTTTAAAAATTCTCTTACAAGCATATATTGAGGGGGAAATCACCCTTTTATTTAAGGCAGCATGATTAAAAGTTTTAAAGAAGTAACCGATGTGTGTTAAGTAAGACTGGACATGTTCTCTGAGCTGATTCAGCCTCCCCCCACCCCCACATATACACTCTGTGTTTTTGCTTCCTCAAATCGCCACTGTTGGCCCCATGGCAAAATCATATCACTTATATGGAATTTTCATAGCAGAGCCAATAGCAGCACCAGGGGCCTGTCTGAGGACACAAAAACAGTGAAGGGAAGGGAGACTGAAGCCACTGCTCCCTACATGCCACATTCTCACGTAGCAAAAGGCTGCTGGATGTCTGGGATGCCCAATTTCCCATCGTATGGCTGATACAAAGTATTTACCTCACCCCCTAAGAAACATGAGGATTCTGTAATGTGTAGATTGGCTCTGACAAAACTAACTAAACTACCAAGACTACTAGATTAAACTACCAAGTTGGTTAGGTTTGATTACTCTAGAATTAAAGTGAAAATGTGTCTATGGTTATTATGTTTGCCCTCTATCATATACCTCAATCTCTGTTAAGAATGAATCATAGAAATGTTTCAGCACAGCTCAGGCAGCTGGCATGCTTAGGATGGTAATAATTGCAAACCTACACTTTACTCATCTCTAGATTCTGCATATTCTGTATTTTCTTATTCAAGGAGTGCCATTCATGCCATGATTCTTCTCCATATTTCATAACTAGTCACTTTGACCAAATATCAAGTTACTTGTGGCACAATTCCCTTTTTCTCCCCCTCCACATCTTTTCCAAGAGCCATGTAAAGCAGTAACTTTCCCCTTCTTAGCAGTCTCAAATGCAAGAAACATAATTTATAGGAAAGGATGTGAGAAGTGGCCTGCTGGTGCTATAAAGTCAGTGTTTGATTACACACCTTGTGATTGCTGAACAATGCACCCCCCCCTTATGGCTTGGCCCATAGTGCTGACTAAAGCAAGGACATGTAGTATCCAAACAGAATGCATCCTTGATCTATATTCATTCCATAGGAAATTATAATCCGTTAAATATCCACCAAATGTTAAGAAAGCATTTTGAAATGTGGCTGAGAAACTGAGCAGTAATTGAGTGGGTGGAGGGGCTAGTGGTTATTGCTAACCTTTGTATGTCCTCATCTGTTCTCGAAGCTGTGCTTCTAGATCTGTTCTCCCTCCTTCCCTCCTTCTGTAATAAACATCTATTAAAAACTTTGAATCAAATTGGCTTAAGCAAAGCTCAGTGAGTGGGACTTTACCCTTGCAGGTCACTGGCTCCCCAAAATTCCACTCTTTGAAGTACAGGGACCCTCCTCCCTCCGAAACTGTAATGGACAGAAGGCAAGAGGGAAGAATGAGTAAAAATTGCATCCCCTCTTCTGCCAATGGAAGTGACATTATGGAAGCATAAGTGTTGTTACACTAGTGGGTTGGCACATTTGGACCCAACCCATCATAGCCCCTAATCCTACTTTTCTCTCTCACAAGACTCCCTGTATGTCAGTCCTGTTGGAATAGGTGAAAAACTTCCAATAAGTACTACCAGGAGTAGCTAAGATTCTGGGAAGGGGGGAAGTCACAAAGTCCAAAGCATTTAAGCCCTTAGTAGTAGCCTGGGCACTCTTGATGCAACCCCTGCCCCATCTAGCTCCTTGCTTTAGGTTTAACTGCTCAAGTGTGCAGTTTTGCTTGCTCAGCTCTTCAACCCGAGAAGCTTATATTCTAGTTCTTCTGGTCAGCTCCTTGACCATATCTCTAGGATAGGCAGGAAAAGGCTCATTATTCAACCATCATAACGGATTATCCAAGGGCTCTCTCATCCTCAAATCACTTTTTATCCAGTATAAATCAAGAGTACCATCCGCTACATACAGTATGTTGGGCAAGATATATGGCTGTATGGTTGTTGTTGCAGCAACCATGAAGTCCTGATCCATCACAGGCAAGGGGGTCTTGGCTATCATAATCCTTCAAGATCAACAGTCCAGGGTTTTCCAACATTAAACTTAAGATCACCTTTGTATGTTCAGCCAGGGATTCTGTTAGCAGGGTGGGCAGAATCTCTATCTACAGTATCCCTAGAGTCCAAAACCAAGTACACAAACTCAGTAAAAAAGGTGGACAGCCAGAACTGAATACATTATGAGTTTTCTTTGAGACTGGCCTTGTATTAATCAGTATCAGATTCATGGAGAATGGGGAAACTGGCAAGATGCCCTGAGTCCCAGGACCAGGAATTAGACTGGAAGGCTCCAACTTGTAACTATCCAATCCCCCTTCCCTGGTCTATCCAACTGAGCACCTTTCTCCCCCAAGGAGACCGCTGTGGTTCTGCCATATATATATCCACAACCTGCCAGATCTCAAATAAAATAAAAGGTATTGATAGGAAATTCAGACCTACATCCTTCAGAGACACACTAAGCCAGAATCCCCAGATACTGTCTATGGGTGCCTATGCAGGCATCCACGTGTTTCCTGGTACCCACTTGCTTCTTTCCCAAAGCATCTCTTCTTTCAAGCAAAGAGCCAATCATGGCTTTCCTTCACCACATTTGAGTAGGAGGTACTTCAGAAAAAGACCAGGGGACATCTTCTTTGTCTGTAAGGAGCACTCAAAACAGAGCATTCATTCAGAAATAGCTGCCTCCTTCATAGGAGGATACTTGGATAGGAGCCTTCCAATGTTTTGAGGAACATTTTAGTATTTTATAATTGGAACTAGTCTGTATAGCAGCCGTTTTGTGATTGGTACCACCCCATGGCACCCCATGGCACCCCTGTTCTCAAAATAAAGTGCCCACAAGCTCAACAAGGTTGGAAATCCCTGTGCAAAGCAGTCTTGATTTCTAACATGGAAATAGATCTGAAATGCAGTTATGATCGACTAGGGTGTGATGTAATAGCTGCTGTTGTGACAAATGCATTTATAGTTCCCTAAAGCTATCAGATTCCTGAAAGTGCATCCCTAGGGGAAAGGAGCTTTTGGAGGGAGGCTGTTTCCCAGATAAAATGGTGTAACTTCCCCAAGCATTTGATTTACTTTTTCTCTTTGTCAGCCTTCTGACAGTATATCTCCCACTCATGGTGCCAAAACAAATTGGGAGGACAAGGTAAACAGACAGACTTACAGATATGTAGGGCAGTTAAGACTTCTGCCACAGTTAACCAAGACACAAGAGCTGAGTGCAGAGAACCTGCTGTCAAAATGCTTCAAGTACACAGCATTATCCTTAACAGCAAGTTACGCTTTGTTGTCTTCCTACGTTTGACAATCCATCAGAAGGGATGTGGTTTTGAATTTTTGCCAGGGCATCCCTGTTTGCAGCCTCTGTTTTGTTTTGCTGATGGGGAGTAAAGTCAGTGGGATGGACTCAACTCTGCTCCCCCCTCCATTAAAAACAAGGTGTAGAATGTCCTTAACCTTAGCTGTGTTTCCTAAAGGCATCAAATCCATCTTCCAGTATCCACTTTCTACAGATCCCATTATCATTTCTGGAAGTTTCAGAAGTATGTTTACTGATACAATTGGACCTCAATGTCCATTTCAAATGTCTGCAGGCGTAAAATCTGTCCTGACTTTTTTCAGAAGCAAATAAGATAGATATCCTTAGTTTAACACTGTGCCATCTTTTCCGACAGAATGAGGCAGCATGAAGGTTGGAATCCCATCTGTATTTGCAAGGAAGCTCCATTGACATCAATGAGTAATCTTGCCTAAAATCAGGCTATATCAGTCTGAAAAGAAAAACTGACCATCAAGCACATGGTTTTACATTTATCTACAAACCAATAACTTGAAGCTGTTGAGTTTAGTGGGCAAATGTCGGCTTAATCTTCTCCTTTCGAAATTGGGGCAATTGGGAGAAATGTATAGAATGAGATTTTAGAATGAGATTTTTCTCTCCTTGAAATTGGTCATTAAACGGGGAAAGTTTCTAATTTTTCCTATTTGGTCTTTTTATGAAAAACTGCAAAGGACATTCTATATGTCTAAGCTTCTGCATTGAGCCATATCTGGACAGGGAATATTAATCGGAAAAATAAGGTTAGTTTTGGTGGTGCTAAGCAGCCTTTGAAAACCTTAGGTGTTCCCCAAAGGCTGTGTTCCACTCATCATGCTCTGTTCCTCCTGGCATGCTAAGGTGGCAGACCAGAGGTTTGGCTAGTAGAAAGGAAATAGGTTCACTTTAATTCTCTGATTTGGGAGTAAGGGTAATGGAGATGTACTATTAAATACAGCCCATGTGCAACTTGGCCACTGAACATGCGTTAGGCTGTGTGTGTATATACCTCTGACTGCAACTCTTCTGATAATACTCTTAAGCCCACCTCACCTGCCAGATCTCACAACTAGACATGGGCACGAACCAAAGAAAATTATCGAACCAGAGGATTGTGGTTCAGTGCGGACCACAATCCCGAATTCCCGAACAGCAACTACCATCTCCTGTCCCCGAACCGAGCCCGGATTGTGGATCGTGGAAAACGCAGCGGGTCACGCCGCTGTTCCCAGCCCATGGCTATTTATAAGCATGGGTCCCATTCAGCAACACAGGAAGTCTGTGTTTGGCCATCAGAGCTGCCTATCAGGGTTTGCATGGATGAGATTGGAGTGCCCATGGCTACAGAACACCTCCTTCCCCCTCCCTCCCCTGGGTGTCTTCTCGCAACTTGTAACTGCTTTGCAGCTCCGTGGTTGGAAGGAAGCCCTGCTGATCAAGGAAAGCTGGGCTTCCATTCGCGTTTCCAAGGCGACAGAAGGAGGGCAGACAGAGCTCAGGCATTCCCCTGGCATCGTTGCCAGGGGAATAGATTGCTGGCACCTGAGTGTCTGAATTCCTGAACTGAGCCCGAACGCCACGATCCAGGCCTCTCCCGATCATTGGCCATGGACGATCACGATCCGCCGGGTCATGATCGTGCGATCGCCATTTTCATGGGTTTTTGATGCTCGTAATGCGGTTCGTGCCCTTCTCTACTCACAACCCCTAAGTATGCCGGACCTACAATCTGGAAGCCAAACTAAATATGATGGAGGAGATGGGTGATCTGGTGGACTTTGGCAGCTTTGTTTTGTTTTTAGGTCACAACAGCTGGAGGATTGGGCAAGCAGCACTGAAAGAGGAGGTGTTGAATCTCCTTTCCACCTTATTTCTGACTTAAATCGCACATAGAAAACTGCTTTTTGCCCAAAGCAGGGAAGGCTGTGGCTGAATAAGGTGACAGAGAAGCTGTGCTGGGTCGAAGAAGGGGTTAACCCTTTCCTCTTGCATTTTTTAAAAAAATTACTCTTGGAGCTACTAAACAGATGTTCGAACATTGACCTCTGCATAACCAGTGGCAGCTCCAGGGGTACTTCGTTTTTAAAAAAAAGTGTAGGGGAAAGAGTTTGAACTCCCCTTCTCCCAGCAATACTTCCTTCAGGCCCTGCTGATTTACCCTCTCTTGCTTTATCTCTGCAGAAGAAGATGATTTAGCGGACACTGAAGTTGGGAAGGACAGGTTGGATGATGAGTCTAAACTGATTCCCCTAGGGGCTTCCATTGGAAAAAAGCACAATCAGCGGCCATTCAATGTTGCCTCAGTGCTTAACTCCAAACCCAGGGTACTCTCTATCCCTTGAGGGGCGGGATTCTCACAGTCCAGGTCCTGCTGATCCTTGAACTCTGTTGCATCCAGATCCACCTTCCCTGGGAACTCTGCCAGATCTTCTCTCGGAGTCTGATTTTGTTGCTGCAAGTCTTCAATGTCATGTTTAATGCCTGAGGGTTCACAGCCTAGCCAGGCTACGTAAAATGAATACTTTGGTACCCTTACAATTCTGTTGTGTTACTGGATAAGAGCTGACAGAGTTGCCCATTTGAATTTGTTAATGTTGAATGGTCTTTGCTCTGGATCAGAAGATATGATGACTTACATTAAATGTACTGCAAGTGTGTCAGTACATTATTGGGTGCCAGAGGGCAAGATGAGCACATTGATGTTTCCCTCTCCTTACACTCCACTGATAATATTGTCACTTCTGTTTTATCCCTGTTTTAGCATTCCTTTGATTTCTCAGTTTCTTCCTTTTAATGCTGTATTCTGGGGCATAGAAGGGAACCCAGAAAATGTTGTGCTTGGTAAAGATGGTCTGGTCAAACATTTTTGTCAGGAAGCACTAAGTAGTTGCTCCACGTCCCAGAAATGAAACCCAGAAGTGTTGGCACTGATGCTTCACTGATGCTACTGCTCAATTTTCCCAAGATAATTAAATTGGACTCAAAGTAAAACTACTTGGGGAGGGGAGGGAAAGAACAAATCTCTAAGCAATATTCTCGGCAGTAAATCCACTAAAGTTTTTAATGCAAACATATCCGAAGGAACTAACAAAGATCTTTAACTTTAATTTATATCTTAAACAATGGCTACCACCATGAAAGCTGTTTTCTATGTAGTTAGGAATTTGAGCAACATTAATATCCCAGACTAGATTGAGCTCATCTAGAGTTCAAAAGCTAAGCAGGGTTGGCATTGGCAATGGTTAGTATTTGGATGGGAGACCACCAAGGAAGACCAGGGTCACTATGCAATGGAAAGCAATGGCAAACTATCTTTGCTTATCCCTTGCCTTGAAAACTAAGGACATGCACTGAAAAAAAATTCTGTTTCAGTTTTGGAGCTGGGGTTTCTGAAGAAACTAGGTACTCTTATTGGCTTTTTCCCCCCTGGATGGGGCATTTCTGTCTCACATCTAATCTATTAGTTTACATCTAATCTATTAGCACCTGTTCTTTGCAATGAGGGCTTCTGGGCTCTTCGGTGCAGCTGTTTTTGCACTTAACAGCACCATAATGGCACAGAATACAAGCCTGCATTGAAGCACTGAGTTTTTCCTCCATTACATTACACTCAGACACAACAGTGAACCCTGAAGAAGGTGAATGTTGGCCGATGCACGCTATGGCAGGAAGCTGGCTGGCAAAGGGGTAGTGGGATGGTGGCATTAAAAACAATCCTCCTTTATGTTAACTTTTTTTATAGTGCCAATAAATTATTACCTTTGAATCCTATAGTTGGTGCCATATTTCTTTATAATTTGCAGTTTTGTTCCCACAGTGAGGGGGTGTTCTTGTTTTAATCGCCGCCAGTCTCCATTGCCCAAGTATAAGCAGGCAACATGATCATCTGAATCTCCCCCATCCATCTAAAAAGATCTGAGTTTTCCCCATTCTTTTCAATAGTGCTTACTCCCAGGAAAGTGTCTTTAGAATTGCAGCCTATGATTGGAGTCTGCACGTTCCCCCTTCCAAATGTTTCAAAAGCCAGTAGATTGGGAGGGTTCTTCCCTTATGAAGACTCTATTGGCAGTGAGACTATTTATTTATTTATTGTCTCCCTTTCTCACTGAGATCCAAGGTGGATTACAGAAAGCAAGTGAAATACAATGTAATCAACTGTTAGGACATTCCCCAAGCAAGTACAGTAATGAACAACAGTTTGGACATTCAGTGACAGAAAAAATATGCACTCATGCACATTGTGCACCTTTTCCCTGCCCGCCAACAGAGTTCATTAATAATGGAAGAGCCCTTGGGATCCAATTGGTGAATGCCATTAAGGAAAACAGGATGCTGCCATGAGGACCGAGGGTCTGTCTGCTGCCACAGCCGCAGGAAAGAACAAAAATCAAATGAAACACACAAACTTTTAGGTGGGAGGAAGTCATTATAATTTGGCTTCCTGGATTTGGTTCACCACTCTGGAAGCTGCTTTAACAAAATGAAACAACAATCTCCAGTGTATTTCCGGCTCATTTGTTTCATTTTGCACACCCTATTGAAAACTTCATGAGGGGTTGCCATAAGTCAGTTGCAACTTGACAACACTAAATTGATAATTAATGGAACTTTGGATTTTCAACTCTATTGGATTTTCAACTCTGTTGAAAATGCTTTGAATTCCAGAGGCATTGTGCCATGTGGTGTAAAAACAGTCTCTGAAGAAACACAAGTCACTTGACACCTCCATCTTGTCTCTGGGATTGTGAGTGCCCTCTGGTAAGGCTTCTTTAATCTAAATGTACCCTGTGCAAGTCAACAATTCTGTCATAATGACTTTTGACTTGGGTGCTCCATACAAAGTACAAACTGTTTTGCCATTTGGGTGGTGGGACCTTTGTTGATCTTGGGTCCCAAATGATGCCTATCTCAACCACTGGAGCTGGTGGAGGTGGCCCTGTGGGACATGGAGGGTCTCCTGACTGTGACTAAAATATTTATCTTTCTGAACCATTTCTGTACAACAAGCAAAGGCTGTGTTGTTAACGAGCCTCATAAATGGGACACAGGAAAACAATTACGCAAGTAATTGTTGCTGATTATATCATTTTGTGTGGACAGAACTCTTTTATAGGGATGGGAGCGTGCTCTTTTTCTGCTTTCTTATCCAATAAACCAAGATTTATGACCCATTCGTGAAGAGCACTGCAAGAAAGCTTTGATATTTATGACTCGATGGGAAGGCACTGGGCAGTTTTCACGTTGCATCAGTGTAACAGTCAAAGGCTGGATGAGCAAAAAGTGCCTTTGGACTGCCTGCAATGCTAATTAAAATATGATGTCCTATTTCCAAGCAGAAGTTGCAGAAGCAGAACTCAAACAATACGGGAGAAGACAAATGATTAGATATCCACATCAAAGAATTGTGCAATTTCTTAAGTGGGTACAACCTTTTATTTTTCATGAGAGCTTCCCCCCTTTATACTTGGTTAAGGTATCCTATAAAAGCTGGAATAATTATAAGGAAATCTAGAGTTTTGAGATTTGTCAGAGAAGCTTATAGCTTTTGGCTAGTCTCAGCATTTCCTAGGAATTTGGATGTCCAATTAATCATACTGACAAGTTGGCTTCCAACAATTTAAGTAGCTGCAAAATCCTCACTCCCCACTTGATTGTAAGCATCAAAGCCTGGATCTGCACATGAAACAGAACAAGGTGGGAATTGCTTTGTTACGGGGAGAGGAATTTCTTTTTCTGAAATTTACTTTTTTAGATATAGCCATTAATTCATTTTGTTCTCTTTTTTCTTTTTAAAAACAGAGATTTCATTTTTCTTTGATTTCTCTTTGTAAAGAAATCAATATACCCTTTTGTAAGTTCAGCCCTTGCAGTTTTATGTTTCAAGGTGGTTGTCTACTAGGAGGATAGGTAGATTTGGAAAGACATTACCTGCCTCTGAGCATCTACAGAGTGAAATTCTGAAATTTTGCAGAATTCTGTTTCCCTCTGTCCCTTCCCTCTACCTAACACCTAAGTAATAAGTTTCAACTCAAAAACCTCAAGCAGGACACCCCCCCCCCTTTTACTACATGCCTTTTCAAAATGGTAGGCATTAACAGCAGGTGGAGCAGGTGATGGCTGTGAGAAAGCAATGTAATCACGTTACTTGAAGACATCTGAATTTATTTGGAAGAATCCAAACGTCGGTTCCCTGCTTGCAGTGGGTGAGCAAAACATTAGCTAAACCATTAGGTGATTGAATTTAATTAATTTTACCGGGGGGGGGGGGGACAAATGATTGCTGTGGTTATATGATGGTAGGGGCTAGTGTTTGATTGTAAAGAGGAGTTTTTTTCCTTCATCAGTTAGCTGCTTGTTCTTGGCCTGGTTGTTGAAAGTAACTGTTTTCTGATTCTGTAACTTAATTTTTTGGTTCCAGTAAAGCTAGTTAAGACCTTATACATATCAAAAATGAACATGTTTCAAAATAGGGTGGGTGGAGGGAGAGCATTATATAATGTGCTTGAACAAAGTACCTTTGTTTTACTCAATGAAAAGTTAGAGAGAAACTTTTTTCCCCCTTCCACACATTTTTGATGTTTGTGTTTAGTTCCACTTAGGTCCTAGAGTCTAACTGTGAAATCCTCAGCAGAGAAATCAATGGGCTTAGACTGCAGTAACTCTGCTTAGGATTTCACTGCAAGTGGAAGATGGTTATAAAAAAAAAATCAAAAGCATGATTTATTTATTTTTTAAATCCAGTAGCATGCCGAATTTCAGTGTGAGGACTCTGTCACAGTAGACAGGCTTGAATCCAGATTCAAGAGTCAGTCCATTAAGTAATATTTCTGTTATTGTATTGTTATGTTTCTTTAGTTTTTATGTTATTATTAAACAACTAATTTGCGGAGTAAAATTATTGGAAATTTCCCCTCTTCTTTTTATTTCTGTGATACCATGATTACAATTTGTATTAATGGAAAATTTTGCTTGAAGGTAATTATCACATTCAGGCAGCCAAGAACAAGGATATATGTAATTATCTTAGCTACTTCTGTTCAAGATGTACTTCAGAAAATGGTTCTTCTGGGTCACTGAAGACCTCTGTGCTATAGCAGCCAAATAATTTTTGTAAGTCTTGTAAACAAGTAGAACTTGTGCACACATGATGTTTTTAGTGTCATACATTGCAATAAGAATGTTATATGTTTCCACATTTATGTCACGATAACCAAGGGGCTGGATCCCCACTTTTTCACTTCCCCAGCCATCACTCTGGAAGAGGAAGGTGGAAGCAATTTCACCCCTTTCTGTCACCTCCTCACTGCAGACTACTGACCCATATAGCTATTACTTCACAATACAGTTGTTGTGCTGAAAGATACCTGAATTTAACCCATGGTTTACTTCCAGTGTGGCTCGTGCCACAAACTCTGGTCAGTTGAGCAGATGTTAGTAGTGAATTCTTGTCTCTCCCCAACCTACAAGCAAGATGGACATCCCCTCTATACTGCTGCTTCTGTGTTCCAGGAAGGTGCAAGGTATGGTCTCCTCAATAAACTGTGATTTGTGAATTCAGCTGCCAAAAAGACAAAAAAAACCACAGTTATACACATTGACTGCATTCACGTAATGAATGTTAAGTCTTCAGGATGGGACACAAAATCCTACGGAGGTGCCATTTTTGTCTACCTTTTAGAAAGATTTGCTTCTAGTGCACATGCATGGACAGCCCGTTTCTTCTTCTTTCTGCCTTTCTTGACAAGCAATTTTAGAGGCAAGCAAAATAGCCATTCATTGTTGAACTCTAGCCCTGGGCTTATTCCTCATTGCAGTATACCTCCTGGTACTCAGCTTACATTTCCTGCCCCTGGCTCTTGTTATCCGCTGCCTTAGTCATGGCCTGGATAGCGGTGATGTCATAACTTTGCTTCCCTCTCTTCCTTCCATATGAGTCTGATGTCATGTGTTTACAGCACAGGCATATGCTCAGTGAGTCATGGATCTGGAAAAGTTGAAGACCATTATTCTAGAGCCACTGGAGTTGATCTCTGTGGAGGAATAACATAGGTCCTATTTATTACCATCCCATGCTTTTCTCTGTTACTCTTGACTTACAGTTAGTAACTTGGAATGCTGAAATTAGCAATTGTCATAGCTATTATTACTGCTAATAGCTGACATAGTATCCATACTGGTGATAAGCAGATGCCATGTATCTACTGATCTCTTTAGATGAGTATTGTCAGCAGTGGCTTTTCAGAATCTCAAGCTGGCAAGGAGCTTTCTTGCTGCTAGATCGTAAAAATCCTTTAACCTTAACACTATTCATGAGGATACAGAGTTCTGTGGCTCACTATAACTCAATAAATTCATTGATTTCAATAATGCCACCATATCTTTTGTCTTTTTTGCTGTCAGTAACTAAGGGAATAAACTTCTCTCTTGTGAGTTGGACCAAAATGCTGCCCAGTCCAGCATTCTGTTCCCAACAATAGCTAGTTCCTGGACGCAGCATACAAACAGTACAAGAAGGCAACAGAGATTCAAATCTCTGTAAGAAAATGAATATGCATATGAAAGGACATGATGAAACTGAAAAAAGCACACTGCTCTCCTCAATTTAGGTGTGAAAGATTATGAGACACAGAAAAAGGAACAAACAAATCTGCTCATGCACACATGAGTGCTAATATAAAGTCTTTATGCTTGTACTGCTTACAGCCAAACCTTAGGTCCTGGACTTCAGTATTCTGTGCTCATCCAGAAGGGTGGAAGTAAGTTTTTAAAAGATCCACCTCTGCTGTGGCTAAAGCATCACAATTGACCTGAACCCATAGTAACCCAGTCACAACCCACCATTCAGGCAGTGCCATGCTGACAATGCCCCCCATCAGCCAAATATGGAAGCAGCCACTGCTGATATGCAAATTACAACAAGAGAGGGCAGGGGCAGTGTGTCCTGGTTAGGGTTTATACAGTGCTTAGGAGAGCTATAATTGGTTTCAAACTTGGTTGGTATCCTTACCTGTGCAATAGCTTGGACGCATGGTGGGAAGAGAGAGTGCGTGTGGGCGCATGCCCGCACACAGTTCATTGTTCCTGACTTCTATGGAATATTTTACAGTTGCCAGGCAACTCTCAAGAGACTTCACTTCATGAGTAAAAGTTCTTTATTGATAAGATGCCAGTATCATACACTTACGCCATCCTTGCTAGGACTGGTGGCTACAGACAAGTATCAAACAGATATAGGTTCCCCAAGGCTATTCCTAATTAGAGATGGGCACAAACAGAAAAAAAATGAACATGATGTTCATTGTTCATTGCCATCCATGAACAGGGACTCACAAACAACCATGAACATGGCCCTGTTCATGAACATGTTCATGGTTGGCTGTTCGTGGGGCCCAGCAGGCTCTCCTCCAGTCATCATCCAAGTCAAGATCCCTACTGCACCACTCCCAGAAACCTGACCTGAGCAGGCAGCAGGAAAGGTACCAATAATAAATAATAGCTTGGCCCAGAGCCTGGCAGCAGCCCTGGAACTTGAAGGAGTAGATCCCTATCCCACCATACACAAAATTCAAGCTCCAATGCACTCTATCAAAATGCCAACAGCAACTGTCTCTTCACTGTCTGCAAAGTCAGAGCTGGGAGCCCCCCCCCCCCTGGTCTTTACTCCCTTGTTGTAACAAATTTGGAGCTCCACACTTGAAAGGAAGACCTGCCTATCAAGCTAAATTGGTCTTAGATTAGGGTTTCAAGGGCAACAGCAGGTGTTCAGACAGAGTTCAGACAATCCCTGCCTAAGTTGCCAAGGGAATTGATTGCAGGTGCCAGACTGTCTGGCTTGACAAACAGCAAGGAACAGCAACAAATGAGGCTTGCAACGACCACCTGTTTGTTTAGAATGGGGCCTCATGAACAGCTTGTTCATGAACAGCAGATTGGGCTGTTCGTGGCTTTTTTTGTTCATATTGCTGTTCGTGCCCATCACTACTCCTAATTCCCACCCTCCCTGTTTCTCCTAACAGTCCTCTAACTCTGCAGAAAGGAAAACAGGCTGTGTGATTCATGGACTGCTCAAGGTCAAGCAGGCTTTCAGGCTTGGGAGAGATTACAACAGGAACAAACACCTCCCGTTCCCAGTTTTTCACCCCAACAGCATCAGCTTCAGCTGCAGGGGAGTATCAAATATGACAGGTGATCCTGAGCACCTGACATTCTGCCCCCCCAAAGATCAATTTCCCCCCAGTTTCCCTTGGTATTTATTATGGAAAGCTTGAATAAGTTTCTTGGCTCTCACATCAGTAAACTTAACCCATTCAGCCTGGCTTTTTGAAAAATGTCTCCATTGAATTACATAGTACAGCACCCCCTGCTTCCACTTGGAGTCCAAAATGAGCTCGACCTCCTGAGGGGCTGTCCATCTATAAAGATTGGAGGTGGGGCCACAGGGTCAGGGTGCCACTTGTCAGGTCCACTGTCCTTTTTGAGGAGGCTGAAATGGAAAAGTGGGTGCACATGCTTCAAAATTTTTGGCAATTCTAGTTTAACAGTAACATTGTTATGGACTACTTTGAAAGGACCCAGGTACTTCCATCCTAGTTTTTTGCTGGGTTGTGCTCCTTTCAAATTCTTTGTGGATATATAAACACCGTCTCCCACCTTCAGGTACCAAAGGCTGTTTATTGGCTGATTCTGCACACGTTGGATAAAGCACTTTCAATGCACTTTATCAATTGTCTGAGGTGGATTTTTTGTTCCGCACACAACAAAATCCGTTCCAAATGATCTATAAAGAGGATTGGAAGTGCATTATCCAATGTGTGCGGAATCACTCACTGTAGCAGTAATCTGCATAAGGCAAGAACTCCACCCAATCATCTTGTTGATAGTTGATATAACATCTCAGGAATTGTTCCAGTATCTGATTAGTAACATTCAGTTTTTCCATCTATTTCTGGATGATAACTGGAACGTAATCCATGTTTGATTCCTGTTACCTTCATGAGCTTCCGCCAAATGTTGGCAAGAAATTTACCCCTCCCCCACCAGAAATTATCTTGTTTGGAAAAATGTGTAAACTTAGCATGTTCTGCAAGAATAAGTTGGCTAGTTTCTTTGCTGTGGGGAGTTTGGAGCATGAAATGTGCTTGTTTGGAGAATAAGTCAACCAACACTAAAATTACTGTTTTTCCCTTAAAAGGGGGAAGGTCAGTGATGAAATTCATGGAGATGGTAGACCAAGGTCGCATAGGGGGCTGTAGCAATTGTAAGAGACCTGGAGGCTTCCCCCCGTCTTTTCCCCATCAAACAGACGGAGTAACTGGACACATACTGAGACATGTCTTTCCTCATTCCTGGCCACCAGAATTGCTGCTGTGTTAAATGTAACGTTTTTATGAACCTGAAGTGCTCTGCTATTTTTTCATTTTGACATTTTTTCAACACCTCCCTCCTCAGGGCTGCTGGTATGTACAATTTGCCCTGTCGGTACCAGCATCCATCCTCTCCCTTCTCCAGAGAATCTTGCAAACCCTCCTCCCCCTCCTTTTCCTGTTCTGTTTTGATTGTCTCCAGCCAGGAGTTCGATGGGGAAGCAAGGAGTTTTTGTGCTTGCCTGCGCATCAGCACTGCCCCTCCCAACTGTGTGGGTGTGAAGATACTGTCAACAATTTCCTCTCTCTGACTTTCATTTTGAGGGAGGTGGGACAGAGCATCTGCTAAGAAATTTGACTTGCCTGGGAGATGCTTGAGTGTGAATTGAAACTTTGAGAAGAACGCCCACGAGAGCTGATTGGCCCCCAACCTGTGGCGTGATTAAGTGCTTCTAGATTTTTATAATCAGTCCAAATATCGAAGGGTATTTTTGCCCCTTCCAGCCAATGTTGGCAAGTGGATAGGGCTAACTTGATAGCTGCTGCCTCCTTGTCCCAAACTGACCAATGTCTCTCTGTCTTTGAAAACTTTTTGGACGCATAAGCGCAGGGGTGTAGCTCTCCATTAGAGTCCTCTTGTAAAATCATCCCCCATAGTTACATCACTTGTGTCTACTTGCACAATGAACTTCTTGTTTTCATCTAGTTGGCATAACACAGGTTCAGAGGTGAACATGGTTTTTAAACTCTCAAATGCCTGCTGGCACTCATTTGTCCACTCCCGCTTAGCTCTTGGTTTTATTTCTTCTGGCCCTTTCCCTTTCATTTTAAACAAGTCTATTAAAGGTAGTGCAGTTTGGGCAATGTTTGTAATGAACTGTAAAAATTTGCAAAGCCCAGGAAGAATTGTAATTGCCGTCTTGTTTTAGGAGCCTCCCATCCTTTAGCGAGGTCCATTCCAAGTCCCTCCTTGGATACTCTGTAGCCCAGAAAGTCCAGCTCAGTTTTATGAAACTCACACTTTGACAATTTTGCATAAAGTTTATTCTTATAAAGGGTGCTCAAAATTTCTCTTACCAGCTTCACATGTGAGTCATAATCATTAGAATAAATCAGAACGTCATCTGAATAAATGACCACCCATTTGTATAGATATTTACGCAACATTTCATTAATCAGGTTCATGAAGACTCCAGGTGCCGCTTGAAGTCTGAACTGCATGAATAGGTACTCAAACTGTCCTGGGTGTCAGAGTCTGTTATTCTAGAGAAATGCAACCTGAGTAATGCCATACTTATGTCTATAGTTGTTTAGTCTTCTTCTCTCTCCAGGCCCGTGGGATGCCAGGAGCCGTTTCCATGGGAGAGGATACTGCATCTTATCTGTTCTCTTCTCAGCCAACCTTGGCTGGCCAGCGTTCCCACCGAGAAGTTTCCTGCTATGTGAACTCTGGGGGGAGGCTGGGCTCTGAGGGTTTGATGTGTAACAACTTTCGTTTTGTATCTCATTCCTAACAAAGCTTTGCTCAGCCAGGATCTGCTTGGTCCTGGAGCGTGGACACCTGGGTGTGAATGCTATCTTTCTAATAAAACCTTTTGAAATCAAAAAGACTTTGTCTTCTTGCAGAAGGGAGGAAGGTAGACTCTAGCCAACTGGAATGCCATAGTCTGACACTGGGGGGTGTTAAAGGCCATTTTCCACTCATCCTTCTGCCTGATGCACACTCTGAAGTAATCATCTCTTAATTCCAGTTTGGTCAAAATCTTTCCTTTAGCCACCACTCCCAGCAGATCTCTAATGAGGGGAAGCGGGTATGCATTTGACATTGACACTGCATTAAACCCCCAATAATCTGTGCACAAACATAAGCCACATAAGCCTCCATCCTTCTTTTTGTGAAACAACACTCAGTCAGCATGAGGGGAACTTGTGGGTTGAATAAAACCCTTTTCCAAGTTTTTGTCAATGAACTTGTGAAGCTCTGTTTGCTCAACTGGACTCATGGAATACAGCTTCCTCTTTGGAAGGTTCTGCCCAGGGATCAGTTCAATAGCACAGTCTGTTGCCCTGTGAGGGGGTAATTCATCTGCCTCTTCTTCCTCAAAGACTTGACTTAAATCTTGGTACTCGGCAGGGTGGGTGGGATTACATTGATTTCTTCTCTCGTGAGGCATACAGTTTCAGGCATGGGAGGGGGGATGGCACCCCATTGGGGGTTCTACACATGTTCCTGGCAATCCTCACTGGGGAAACGTAATCACCCCATCTTCCACTGTATGTATGGGTCATGATCATCTGACTTCTAAAACTGCTGGAAATTTTGCAGTGGGGCTTACTACAAAAGTTCTTTCCTCCCAATGACTCCCCACTCCAACTTGGATCAGTTCAGTCTCATAGGTGCAGGGAGCCCCTTTCATAGGATAACCATCCATTTTCTCAAATCTAATAGGTTCTGTTAATTTTACCAGATCCAGTCCCAGACCTGTGACTAGGGCTGGGGCAATTAGGTCCCTGCTGCACCCTGAATTGATCAGAGCACTCACCCTAATATGTGTTCCCTTTCTACGGTGTACTATTGTAATGGGGAGTAAAAAGAAGGTTCCCTTTTCTCTCACCATGCTTGGCACCTGCTCTTCTTTGACCTGCTGATGGGTGCCTGTCACAGCAGGACTGTGCAGTTTCCCTCTGGCTCTTCCTCCTCACCACTGGAAGGAGATCCCTCTCCCAGTCTCCCAGGTGCTTCTCCCATCCTGGCTGGCACTGCTTTCTTGTGTGCATGGGATGCTGCCCTGCCCCGTCTCAGGCGAGCTGGGGTTGCTGTTCCTCCCTGCCTCAGGCTCTCGGCCAGGTTGCTTTGAGCCCCCAACTTTCTCTCAGAGTGACTTCTTCTTAACCCCTGGCATTCTGTGGTGAAGTGGCCCACCCTGTCACACTTTAGACACAAACTTTGATTCTTCCTCTTCTCCATCTCAACTGACGGGATTAGTCCTCTCTTGCAAGGCTTGTCTCCTCTTCTGCTCTCAGAGATGCTGGCTGGCTTGGTGTTATAAACAAAGTAGCTTCACAACCTCCTCTCTGTTTTCAACCTCATATGCCAAATGTATTCACCCCAGCAGGGTGCATGGGTCATCTTGAACCAGGGCCTTGGCCACTATGTCTGGGTTCAAGCCAGCATGGAAAAACTCCACCTTCACTGATTCAGTCCAATCTTGCACTTGGGAAGTGGACACACTGAACTCAGCTGCAAACTCACTCACTGGGTGCATGCACTTCAGTTTAGTTCTTGCTCTCTCCCCATTGATGGGATCTTCGTACTGTTGTCAGAGTGCAGCCCAATAGGAGACAAGACAAGGAAATGACCCCCAGGAAACAAGAGAGATGCTCTCACTGTCTTAACTAACTGATCCTTGCTGCCTCCTGTATAGAAGTCTCTTCTTCCCTTCTTGCTGCTGCAGTACACCAGACATTGCAATTTCCAACACGTACTGTGCCCATATTGTACATATGAAGGCGCTCACATTTTGAAGCTCTGGGGCCCGGGCTGTGTAGAGACTTACATACCATTTGACCACTTCTCCCCCCAACTGGGAGCCCAAGGAGCTCACCTGGCTGGCTTCATCAGGGAAAGTGTGGCTCCATTATTTAAGAATTCTGCCGCTTGCACTAGGAAGTACCCCAGCTCCTCTAGGTCCCCTTCAAAGCAGGCTTCTAAATGCTGTAGCTCCTATGGTGGCTGAAGTGGAGGCCTGGGGATCTGTCCAGCCAGGACTCTCTCTGGGCACATGGGTTGGGCTGGTGGGCCAACTGGCACTGGGGCTCCTTGCCTGTTGGGGGGAAGGATGGCTGGCTGGCCTTGGAGTGCTGATGCTCCTTGCCCACATGGCAGGCGAGCAGGTGCCATGGCTCAGAGTTAGGAGTCTACAATAAGCTAGGTCCGAGGATTAAGAAAGGCAGTCCTAGCAATCTCTAAGGATGCCTGGCAATTTTATTTATTTATGATTTTATTTATTTCACATTTCTATTCCGCCCTCCCCACGAGTGGGCTCAGGACAGGTCACAACTCATTAAAATACAATAAAATTCCATCTCCATAAAACATTTAAAAGCATCATTAAAATAAAACATCTTTCTAATTATATAGTCAGTCCTACAAACTAAAACAGGATGGTGGACAGCCTTTGCAGGGATGGTTAGATTTTAAACACCCTTTGTTGTTTCAGTCTGGGTGAGGCCCAGACCTCAGCCACATGCCTGGCAAAATAGCTCTGTCTTACAGGCCCAGTGAAAAGATAGTAGGTCTTGCCGGGCCCTGGTCTCAGTAGACAGAGCATTCCACCAGGTGGGAGCCAGGACCGAGAAGGCCCTGGCTCTGGTCGAGGCTAAGCAGGCCTCCGTGGGGCCAGGAACCACCAACAGCCGTTTATCTCCTGATTGGAATGTCTTCCAGGGAACATATGGGGAGAGATGATCCAACAGATAAGCTGGTCCCAATCCACATAGGGCCTTATAGGTCAGTACCAAAACCTTGAATCTGATCCGGTACTCCACAAGCAACCAATGCAGCTCACATAATATCAGTGTTATATGTGCCCCATTTGGCACTCTCATAATAATGTGTGCCACTGCATTTTGTACCAGCTGTAATCTCCGGGTCAGGCTCAAGGGCAGCCCCGCATACAGCGAGTTGCAGTAATCTAGTCTAGAGATGACCATTGCCTGGATCACTGTAGTTAAGTCACGGGTTGACAGGTATGGGACAAGTTGCCTGGTCTGGCGTAGATGGAAAAAAGAGGACCTGACAACTGCTGTGACCTGTGCCTCCATTTTCAGGAAGGCATCAAGGAACACCCCCAGGCTGCTAACCCTTGGAACTGGCATCAGTGGTACCCCATCAAGGGCCAGAAGCTGGAGTCCCAAACCTAACAGCCCACAGCTCAAGTACAGGACCTCCGTCTTTGTTGGGTTCAATTTCGGCTGACTCTGTTTCAACCAGCCAGTCACAGCTGCAAAATTCTCAAGATACTTCACTTCATGACTAAATGTTCTTTATTGATAAGATGCCAGTGTCATACACTTCTGCCATCCTTGCTAGGACTGGCAGCTACAGACAAGTATAAAGCAGATATAGGTTCCCCAAGGCTATTCCTAATTCCCACCCTCCTTTCTCCTAACAGTCCTCTAATTCTGCAGACAGGAAAACAGAATGTATGATTCATAGACTGCTCAAGGCCAAGCAGGCTCCCAGACTCGGGAGAAATTACAACTAGACATGGGCACGAACAGAACCCCCCCCCCCGAACACCCTGTTCATCATTCGTTGCCATCCACGAACAACGAACATGGATGAACATGAACTGTTTAGGATGGGGCCTCGTGAACAGCTTGTTCGCGAACAGCAGATTGGGCTGTTTGTTTTTTTTTCTGTTCATAATGCTGTTCATGCCCATGTCTAATTACAACAGGAACAAACACCTCCTGGTCCCAGTTTCGCACCCTGGGTTCAAATAACAGAATTACTTCAACAGCATCAGTTTCAGCTACAGGGGGTATTGAATATGACAGGTGATTCTGAGCACCTGACACTCCAGAGTTGTCCCTGTTGTAAAATTATGCTGCTGTCAGAGGGGGAGGCAGGTTGCAGAGGTTTAGGATACTGATTAAGCCGTGCCCTCCCCCTGACATGCCCCTGATCTGCCCAATTGTACACCTGTACTAGGATTACACTGGGTCCTGAAATCTGTTCTTATCTGGACGTTTCAACTAGACGCTAATAGTGCCATCCTAAGAAGAGTTACACCCTTCAGGACCATTACTCACAGGAGAAAGATGAAATTGGCAACCAAACATAAAAGACTCTCCATTAGGATCATCAGGTGGATTGCGGCAGGATTAATAAGGTATGATCCATTACAGTAATATGACAAGGGAAGATAGAATGTACTGGGTAATGCTTTGTACATGAATTATACACTGTTCATTAGGGGACTGGTCTACAGCTATGAAGTCAGTGGGAAGACTCATTGACCTCTGGACGAGTTCTGTAACTTCACTAGATTCATAGCCAGTATGGAAAATATATTCATAGTTATACAATACAAGTACTGTTTTAAAAATATGATCATTGCTTTTAAATCACTGGAGTATAATTAGGAAGTCCAGCTAAATGCATTCAATACAATATTGATTTTAAATTTCCTACAGGATGTTTTTACTATATAGCATATAGCCTCATTCTCTGAAGTCACCTACAAGGTGTACCTAAAGTTAGTCTGCTCTTCATTAATCCATTTTCTATTATTTTTTATCATATCCACAGCCCTTCACCCTTTACGAATCTCTTTTATGTTTTTTAAATGTTTCTTTTATGGACCATTACAATGATATATATATATATATATATAGAGAGAGAGCTTAATAAAACCCTTTTCAGCAAAAACGAATCATCAAAATGTTAGCCTTAGTTAACAGGAGGAAATCATTAGCTGATTGAAAAAAAAACACTCTGAAATAAGAGTTTGTTGGCCTTTAGCTCCTATCTATGAACAAAGAGAGAGAGCGTGCAAGAGAGCGCATTGTGGTGGGTTATTCCACAATCTAGTGCTACGACTGAAAAGTCTATGCCCCATGGAACCAGCCACCTCACCTCTAATGGTAAGGGAGCTTGGCCTTTGTAGAGGACCTGTATTGATTTAAATTTATCATTATAACAACTCTGTGAGGTTGGTGAGTAAATTGCTTCAGGTCAGCCTTGAACCATAGTTTTTGCCCTATACCATACTGGTTTTCTTAATACAAAGACTTTGTGATAATACAGGGGTATCATTTCAGTTATGTAGCCATGTTGGTCTGCAGTAGAACAGCAGGAATTGAGTCCAGTGGCATATTAGAGATTTTTTTTTTTCAGGATATAAACTTTCAGGAATCAAATCTCCCTGGTATCTGAAGAAGGGAACTTTGACTGTCAAAAAAGATTATACCCTGAAAATCTTCTTGGTCTCTAAGGTGCCACTCATCTCAAATCTTGAGGCATACTTTAACATCCATCCTATAACACTCATCTCCACATAGTTTTTGTCTTAAGGACTAGAAACTTAGTTTAAAGCTGAGATCCTAAGGATGCTGAATTCTATATTCAATATCAAAATTCTTGTTTTATGATGTGTCTGCAGATTATCCAAAAGCTCTGTTGTGATAACTGCCCTTCTGTGTTTATTTTTTCTCCCCTTCTTTAGGCAGGAAATGTGTTTTAAAGCCTCAAATAATTATGTTCCTCTAATTGCCCTGTTTCAGCATTATGCATTTTCTCGTGACACACTGCTATTAAACTAAGAGCACACTTGACAGTATTCTGAGAATGCCTCTAATTAATCTGCACAGAAAGCCTTCTGTAAGGTAGTTTTGGAAAGAAAAAAAAAGCAGATGAAAAAGTCTTTCATACAAATGAACTTTTAGCAGATTTTAGACAATAGATAGGAGCAAAGCTTGGCTGTGTCTCATATGGCAAGCCTATTGTACTGTAGTGCATGGTCAAAAATTGGAGAATATAGTCTGATGTAAATTAGTGACTTTAGAAATAAAGGGAATAGATTCAAAAAAATACTTTTCCTTTTCATCCTGAGGCAAATTTCTACTATAACATCGCTTTATTTATGTTATACATAATTCAAATGTGATATATTGTGGAATAGCTGTGTGCACCAAGAAAAAACTCATCATAATTTCAAAGCCAGGCTTTTTACAAAACCCTGAAGTAGGAACCTCTCTCCATAGGTGAACATGTTTCTACTGATTCCTAAAATGGCAGTCAAACAGAGAATTCTGGAGAGGCTGCCACTGTCCCACAGGTCTGCTATTATTCTCTCTAGGGGACATTTGGGGGAGGGAGCCGGAATGGCTGTTTTTCAGTCAAATTACATCAAAATTGCTACTACTGCCTATGCACTAAAGAAACCCCATGTTTCAAGCAAATCCAACCAAGTGGTCAAATTCTTTGAGCCCCTGAAAAAGGAAAAGAAGACTCTATCCCACAAAGGAAGGAAGAGTAAATGTATCTCTCTGCAGCTTGTCTATAAAGGCGATTGGCTGGGAGAACTCTGTGCTCCTCTCGTGCAAGGATCCAGTTGGAAGGAAGAAATGCTGTTGCCCAGGCAATCAGTTGAATCAAATGAAAACAAGATGCCTGCTCCATTGCTAACAGTAAGCACTCTGTTGCAAACCCTTTGCTTTCTCTAGCTGGTACTGTCCTTCTCCTACTCTGAGGTAAAATTTTCCTGCCAATGCATATGAAGCTGCTTACTGGGCTGGAAAGTCTTCAGCAGCATGGCTGTGTTGGAACATATGTTGTGATGTTACCCAGCCAAGTATAAGTAGAGGGAAAAACAGGGATTTGTGTGTCCCTTAGAAATGAAACTGGCACACGAGGATTGTTGAAGTTTAAAAGATATCAGAAGGTTTATTCACAGGTAAGATGGATAGTTAGGTAAGTGGGCAGATATTTAAGAGTTGATAAAAGTAGGAGGGTTTTGCACAGATTACTTCAATGATGTGAAGCACAGAACACTTGGTGTGGTTTATTACATTACTGACTTAGATGAGAGAGGATGGTGTTATCAGACTTGAATTCTTTAAAGTTCTGTCTTTGTTGGACACCCCTTCACAGGTTCGATGCTCCAGTTTATGCACACACACAGCATGCCTTCCCTTTTAATATAGACCTCAGGGTACTCCACTGAGTTAAAACCATCTCATATATAACTTGAAATTGTGGATTTATGATGTTGTGCCCTGCCCTGAGCCTGTTTGTGGGGAGGGCAGGATATACATCCAATAAATAAATAATTTATTTATATTATTTATTATTTTGATTTATAAACCACCCATCCTCAGGGGCTCTGGGCAGTGAACAACAGTTAAAATCAATAAAAACAAGAAAACAATAATTCTAAAATCAACATACAATAAACAATAATAAAATAAGTTAACCAAATATATTAAGGTGCAATGGTGGGGAGAACCCCCCACCCCAAAGGAGGGAGGCCAACATGGCACCGCCCCCTTCAACCACCGAACACCTGGCGGAACAGCTCTGTCTTACAGGCCCCACTCCTCCACTTGAAGCCAGCAGGGGGACCTTGGGCTAGTCATGGCTCTCTGGAGCTCTCTCAGCCCCACCCCCCGCACAGGGTGTTTTGTTGTGGGGTTAATAGTAACATTGTAAACCACTCTGAGTGGGCATTAAGTTGTTCTGAAGGGCAGTATATAAATTGAATGTTGTTGTTGTTGTTGTTGTTGTTGTTGTTGTTGTTAATATGTCCCGCTGGGCCCGGGTCTCCATTGAAAGAGCGTCCCACCAGGCTGGGGCCAGGACTGAAAAGGCCCTGGCCCTGGTTGAAGCGAGGTGGGCTTCCTTAGGGCCAGGGACCACCAGGAAACATTTATCCACTGATTGAAGTGGTCTCCGGGGAGGCGGTCCTGAAGATATGCTGGTCCCAACCTGCTCAGGGCTTTAAAGGTGAGAACCAACACGTTGAACCTGATTCGGAATTCAACCGGAAGCCAGTGCAGCTGGCGCAGGACAGGTGTGATATGTGACTGGTAGGATATAACAGTCAGAACTCGCACCACTGCATTCTGGACCAGTTGTAGTTTTCGGATCAGGCCCAGGGGTAGCCCAGCATAGAGTGAGTTACAGTAATGTAGCCTGAAGGTGACCGTTGCATGGGTCACTGTAGCCAGGTCCTGGGGCATCAGGTAAGGGGCAAGTTGCCTGATCTGATGGAGATGGAAAAATGCAGACTTCGCAACCGCCGTGACCTGGGCCTCCATTGACAGGGAGGCATCCAGGAGCATGCCCAGACTCTTCACCAATGGCAAAGTTGCCAGTGGTGTCCCATCCAGGGCAGGGAGCTGGATCCCAACATCTGGCAGCCCCCGTCCCAGCTGCAGGACCTCCGTCTTCACCGGGCTCAGTTTCAGCCTGCTCTTTTTCAACCATGCCGTCACAGCCTCCAGAGCTCTGGCCAGATTGTCCGGGGCCATGTCTGGCTGGCCATCCATCAACAAAAAAAGCTGGGCATCATCCACGTGTTGATGACAGCCCAGCCCAAACCTCCACACCAACTGGGTGAGGGAGTGCATGTAGATGTTAAATAACATCGGAGAGAGTATCACTCCTTGCGGAACCCTGCACATCAAAGGGTGATGGGGTGATAGATCTCCCCTGAGCACCACCCTCTTTCCCCGACCCTGGAGAAAGGAAACCAGCCACTGTAAGTCTGTCCCCCTAATCTCCACATCAACGAAGCAGCTGGCCAACAAGTCATAGTCAACTGTGTCAAATGCTGCTGTGAGATAGAGTAACATAAGTAGCGCCGACCCACCTTGATCCAGATGTGTGTGAAGGTCATCTGTGAGGGCAACCAAGGCAGTCTCCGTCCCATGGCCAGGATGGAAGCCAGATTGGAATGGGTCCAGGACTACAGCATCATTCAGGAATTCCTGCAGTTGTACCGCCACCGCCCGCTCAATCACCTTGCCTAGGAATGGGAGGTTCGACACTAGGCGGTAACTGGATGGGTCAGTGGGGTCCAAAGATGGACCCCCCAATAAATAAAATAACCCTTTTCCTTTGGCTGAAGGGGAGACTTTTTTCTACCCACTTCCTTGGTCCACTACAAGTTCCCATATCTCTTGTGTTTCAGTAAAATTTAGTGCTATCTATCCCTCCATCTTGGCTAAGGGAGGAAACTTTGCAGTCACCCCCGACCAAATTCCTGTGGAAGACATCATTGCAAATGTAGAAGCTGCCATTCGTCATCTACCTGAAGAGGAAGCTGAGGAAATAAGAGGAGAGACAGCCAGGATTCTACGAAAGGCAAAGCTTCCCACCAGCAATATAACACGCAAGGAGAGGAACGCCATCAAGACCCTCAATGTGGATCCAGACATCATCATTCTACCAGCTGACAAAGGCAATGCCACAGTGATCATGAAAACAGAAGAATACAAAAGGAAGATTAAGGAACTCCTGGACCCTTCCACCTACAAAAAACTAAAACGAGATCCAACCCACAAAATCACCAGGCTAACAAATGCACTGATCAAAAATTCCTCACTTCATCCTGACATGCACAGAAAACTATGCAAGACAGAAGCACAGCCACCTAGACTATATGGACTCCCTAAAATTCATAAGGATTCAGTCCCACTCCGATCCATCATGAGTGCCATTGGTTCGCTGACATATGAATTAGCTAAACATCTGGCCAATATTCTACAGGACCACATCGGAAAAACTACATCTTACATCAAAGATCCAGCACATTTCATCAACAAAATCAGTTCTCTGAAACTCAATCCACAGGACATACTTGTCAGTTTTGACGTTGTATTCCTGTTTACTAAGGTTCCGGTAAAAGACACAATCGCACTTATTAATCAGATTTTTCCAGAGAATGTAACAGCCTTATTCCACCATTGTCTGACAACCAGTTACTTCCAATGGGATAACGAATTCTATGTACAGATGGATGGGGTGGCCATGGGAAGCCCTCTCAGTCCAGTTATAGCAAACTTCTACATGGAACATTTGAAAAAAACAGCTCTAGAATCAGCACCCCACAAACCTACAGTCTGGTTCCGGTTCGTAGATGATACCTTTATCATTTGGAGCCACGGTGAAGAAGAATTGATGGAGTTTTTAAACCACCTCAACAATATCCACCTGAACATACAATTCACCATGGAAAAAGAAATCGTGGGTAAACTCCCATTTCTAGATACCTTGGTCATCCGCAAAGCAAACTTTCAGTTAGGTCACAAGGTCTACAGGAAACCAACTCACACAGATCGGTACTTACACAAAAACTCCAATCACCACCTTCGACAGAAAAGAGGCATAATAAAAACATTAGTAGACCGTGCAAGACGGATATGTGAACCGCACTTTCTCAACGAGGAAACTAATCATCTAAACCATGCACTTCAAGCAAATGGCTACTCCAGAAATGAAATCAGAAGAGCAATTAAACCAAGGATAAATCAAACAACCAAGGAAAAACAGTCTCCCACAGGAAAAGTGTTTTTGCCATATATCAAAGGAATCACTGATCAGATGGGAAAGCTTATGAAAAAGCACAACCTTCAAGCAGTATTCAGACCCACCAGAAAAATACAACAGATGCTACGATCAGCAAAAGACAGTAGAGACGCCCTTACCTCTGCAGGAGTATACCGCATACCCTGCAGCTGTGGACAAGTTTACATCGGGACCACACAGCGTCGCATCCAGACAAGAATAAAAGAACATGAAAGACACTGCAGACTTGGCCATCCGGAAAAATCAGCAGTGGCTGAACATAGCCTAACTCAAACAGGACACAGTATCCTATTCCAGGACACTAAAATACTGGACAACACTTGCAACTACTTCGTCAGATTGCACAGGGAAGCCAATGAAATTCATAAGCATAAGCACAATTTCAACAGGAAAGAAGAGACCCTAAGAATGAATAGAGCATGGTTTCCAGTCCTGAAAAACACCAGGCCAACAAAATACTCTATACCCGAAAATAGCCCTGCAGAGAAGATTAGCATATCAAGCACCAATCCATATGCAAAAGAACTTCCTCAGGATACAGTGAAGCCTCCCTCCATTAGCATTCCACACCCTGGGAAACTCTCACAGGATGACTCAGCTCAACCCCACCCCTCCTGAGTAGATATAAATTACCTGCCAACTTCTTTTCCACACTGTGACACTGAGAGATCTCTGTCTTTTGGTGCTACACCTCTGAAGATGCCAGTCACAGCTGCTGGTGAAATGTCAGGACCTACAATGCCAAGACCACGGCTATACAGCCCAGAAAATCCACAACAACTATCCCACTTTAGTACAAAGACTAAAGAGGCTTCATAAATTTTAGATTTTACTGTAAAGGTACACTTTTCCCTTTCTTCCTCACACAGAGGACTCTAGCTGAAATGATCCAGTCAGAGATTTGATCACAATAAATGTAAGTGGCCATTGTGTTTGTGTTAATTGCTGGCCCAAAGACACATTTGGGTTTCAACAATAGCCAGTCAGATCTATCCGGGAAGCTTACAAGCCCTAGAGTGTGAAGGTCTCCCCCTTTGCCTGACTCCACTATCTGATATTCAAAGATATACTGTGCTTGTATATGAAGATTCCATTTTAGCTGTCATGGCTAATGACTGTTGATAGGCCAGTTCGACATGAATTTATTGAACTTAAAGCTGTTCTTTTACCGTAGATACTGTATTAGACTGAATGTGTATATGGCAGGGACTTTGCATGGTGTCCTCATTATATCACCTGCTGACTTTAAAAGCTACCATAGGCAGACAGACCAAAATGACATATGTATCTGAATCTAGGGTATATCATATCAAGCCATAGGTGGGGGTTCACAGAAAAAAAATAGAAAACTAAAATTTCTGGGAGAAGGCACAACTGGAACCTTTCTTGTTGCTACCAACAGTGCAATCCGAAACAGAGTTGTACCCATCTAAGTCCATTGACTGCAATTGACTTAGTTGGGTGTAACTCTGATTAGGACTACACTGTGAGTTTTCTTTGTGTAGGAAATGTTTTGTATGGAGGAAGATTTAGGTATATGAGCTGCCAGCAGAAGCCTGAAGTGGTACAGCCTAGATGTAGTTTATCACCTCAGTGAGAACTGAGCCACCATGCATCTAGACAATCACTATTTTGTGTTCCTGAGTCTTATGGATACTTGATGATGATGTTCTGAAGACTTATGATGGGTTGCCTTGACATTTAGCTTCTAGGCTGGCAGACAATCTTTGGACACAATTACATTTTTGCCATGGGGACAATAACAATACACATTTGCCTGGAAGGGATAGGGGAGGGTCAGTGTTTTCAGAATGTATTTTTATATTTGGGGGGAAATTGGCATTATAGATTTTAGCTGTGTAAGTTAGGATCTAAAGACAAAACTTCTGCATCTTCTTACTTGGAGATGCAGAAGCTCAGGTGGGCTTTTGTTTCAGGGGCTGCAATATGTGGAGAGGAGCTATAGATCAAATGCTTCACTTATCCACATTGTGTCACACATTAATGTTGAAAGCCATCTTTGATCTGCTTTACAATATTAGTAATTTTCCGCAAATGCACACCTTGCTTGAGACATTATGGCAAACCATGGTTAGCGACGATGTGAGTGAGTGTGGAGGATCCTCTGGCTTGCATGTTTGCTTCTTTCATTGTATATCCCTGTTAGAAGTGAAGGTAGGGGAAGGCAGGAAAACGGGGGGGGGGGGGAGAGACCCAGCAATGTCATGATCGGGGGGGGGGGAGAGAATTTGTGGAAAAATATGGGGACATTGGCATGGTAGGTACTGCCATGATGTCACTTCCTGTATTACCAGGAAGTGATGCTCTAGCATTCAAACAAAATTCAACAGTTTATGCCAACCCCCCCCCCCCCCCGCTTCCACAATTTCCTCACCAACCACCTGGCCAAGTGGCAGTGGGGACAGCTGCTGGGGGGTGGGGTGGAAGGACTCCCTCCAAATTGCAGATCTAGCCTGCCTGTATGAAGGACTATGCAATCTCTCTTTGTACCAAGCACACCAATACTCCAGAGAAGGCAAGAGAGCTAGTTAAGTGGACAGGTCTATGTCCTTCCTCTTGTCTGTTCTGTTGCTGTTTGTTTATCCAAAATGTTAATCTCAGTGACTTCCTTCTGGCTACCTCCTTCCCTGTTGTTGTGTATGCGCTCTCTTTCTCTGTCTATAACTTCATGATTGCAAGATATGTGCTCTTTCATCTTGGGCTTCAGTTGATAGTTAGAATGCCTCTTTCGTCTTTCCTATCTCTGTGGATTTCCTTAACAATAAAGAACAATTATTTTCTAAAGCAACAAGCTTCATGTGGTCTTTATTCCAAAAGCAGCCACATCTTTTGCTAGTCCACAGCTAGCTCCTGCTAATACTCAGTTTCACTATTACCTCTAAACTCTGGTATGCATACACCCAGCAGCAGAAGAGACAAGAGGAAGGACATAGACCTGTCCATGTTACTAGCTCTCCTGCCTTCTCTGGAGTATTGGTGTGCTTGGTACAAAGAGATTTGTACAAAGAGATTGATTTACAATGTTGTCTTGTTCCCAGTTTGGGATCCTGGCTTGCTGGACAAGCACATATCATAGTTTGCCCATTTGGATGTAAAGGCAAACTGTGGTTTGGCACAAATCAAAAATAGTAATTGCACCATGTGAGAGAGGCAGCAGAGGGAGGGAGATAGGAGAGAAGGCAGTGCATGAGCCCATAGATCTTCATTTCATTCATGATATGGTAAACCATGGTTGCCATTATTATTACATATCTAAAGGACTCTCTTTTCCCATATCTCTGTGCGGTACTTGTGGTTCTCAGATTGCAGTCTCAGAGTGCTATCTCTCTCCTCCCCACTCATGATGGCTCACCTGGAATTGATTTGAGCCTGCGCTTTTTCCATTGCCACTTCCAGCCTATGAAACAGGCTTCCTGAGAAGGAGGGGGCACCACCTCTAGGACATTTAGGAGGCGTTGCAGGACTGCTTTGTTTGCTAGAGCTTTTACTTGTATGTAGGCTGCAGACATTTTTAAAAAGGAGGATATGCAGGGTTTTTCCCTCTTTTGTGTTTTTTTAATTTGAAGGTGGTTTATAAGTATTTAAAAGTGGGGGCAATGCGCACGCGCTAGCGTTTGGACGCCTTGTCTCCACTCTCCCGAGGACATCCAAGTTAACAGCTTTAAAAGAATGTAAACTGCTGATTGAAACTGCTGAAACTGATTTATGAGATGTCTGGCACAACAAGAAGAAGCTTGGTGAAAGAATAGGTGAGAGGATAACAGAACTTGTTTAGTTTTAAAAGGGAAGGGAGGACGAGCCGAGACAGAGATAACATGGCGGCTACTGTGAAAGGCTTATCAGAACAACTGGCACAATTTCAAGCACTAATGCTTGACTCCCAGACCAAAATACAAACTTCTATAACTGAGCTAACAGCAGAAATGAGAAATTTGGGCTCAGAGGTTAAATTGGTGGCAGGCATTGCATCGGAAGCCAAGGCTCTTGCGCAACAGAACAAAGTGGAGATTGATTCATTGAAAAAACAATACATAGACTTATCCGACCGTAATAGGAGGGGGAACATTATTTTCTTTGGTATTTCTGAAGAAGTTAAAGCATGTGATTTAGAGCGGACCCTGGTGGAATGGTTATCACAACAGGAGCTGGAAATAGAAGAAGAAGATATTGAACGTGCCCACAGACTCCAAACAAGAAGAATGGGGGGGGGGAACCGCGCCTGGTGATAATGAAGCTTGTGAGGGAGAAGTTACAGCAGAGGATATTCAAAACACTCAAGAAAAATAAAGAGCTGACATTTAAAGGCAGAAGGGTTTATGTGAAGGAAGATTTTTGCAAAGAAACGCTTTATCAAAGGACTCAAATGAAACCTTTTGCACAGAAACTTAACCAAAGCAACATTAAATTTAGCTGGGCGTACCCAGCATCCCTGGTTATTTACCAAGAGGGGAGGAGGCTTTGTGCGAGGAACCCTGAAGAGGCACGGGACCTATTAGAAACTTTGGGAGTAAATGTGAGGAATACTGAGTCAATCCCGATGGATGAAACGCATCAACCTCGGCCACAGCAACCGAACTCTGAGGAAGGTCCACCTAACCGTCAGGACAAGAGGCCAAGACTGTCTCGAGACTGAGACATATTAAGGGAAGTATACAAATGAAATTAAAATAGTATTAAAATGGTTATTAATATAACTCAGGGAGTGGAGGGTGCGCTTACCCCAGATGTGTAGAGAAGGGATGAGTACTCATCCCCAGCTCATGGCTCTACACAAGGGAAGGGGATGGGGAGGGATGGGGAAGAGGAGGGAAGTTGGGTATACAAAGGGGAATATCAAACTAAATATCGGGCCAGGGGAACAAAGGGAAGGTAAATCTGAGTTTGAAAATGTATAAAACGCTACAGGTGCTGACACTGAACGTCAATGGTCTGGGTTCGGATTTAAAAAGGTATAAACTTCTTAGATTTCTTAAACAACAGAATATAGATATAGCATGGCTCCAGGAAACACATAAAGCAAAGAAAGATAAAAGACCTTTATTCAGAGACCCTAATTGGGGGATCTTGGCAGAGGCACGTGGATCATCAAAATCAAGAGGTGTGGCAATTCTGGCTCACAAGAGGAATGATATAAGAGTAATAGAAGTGATAAGAGATGCTGAAGGGAGGTTCATAATGGTTAAATGCCTGGTTGAAAATAGATTAACAACATTGATAAACATATATGCTCCAAATACGGGACAGAAAACCTTTTTATTAAAGGTATTAAAAAAAGCGCGTAGCTTCTCTGAAGGAGAGGTAATTTTGGCAGGAGATTTAAATAAGGATTTTAATAAAGATAACATAATTAATTGGAAACAATGGGATCTGACTGAAGTACACAAAGTTCTTAACCTAGTGCCCAAACCCACATATTTTTCAAGTAGACATAAAACCACCTCATGCTTAGACTATGTACTTATAAATAGAATGAGTACCTGGGAGGTAAAAAGAGTAACCACCCATCCAACATGGATTTCAGACCACGCCCCGGTAAGTGTAGAAATAATACTAATGCATAAACAAGTTAGAAGACCATGGAGATACAACAACATGATTATAGTTAGGGAGGAGGACAAGCGATATATTACGGATCAAATAAAGTTATACTTCAAAGAGAACAGAGGAACGGTGGAGACAAATACACTATGGGATGCGGCTAAGGCGGTAATTAGAGGGCAATGTATTATGAAAGAAAAGGAGATAAGGAAAAAATGGCATGCCGATAGGGAAGGGAAACTACAGGAATTAAGTAAGTTGCAAGAGGACCAAATAAAGAAATTTTGCCCCAATAGACATAAATTAATTAGGGAACTGCGGAAAAAACTGGATGTTCTTGACTCCATGGCATTATGGAAAAAGCAGGTTATGGTAAAAAACGAATACCAGAGAAATACACTTAATTCAGCCAAGAGATTCGCAAATTACCTGAGAAGGGAAAAGGAGAGACAAAGGGTGAGGAGTATTAAGATAAATAAAAAGGTGACACAGAATCCAGAGGAGATAAAAGGAGCATTTGAGAAATTTTATAAAAGTTTATATGAGGAAAAAGAGGTGAAGGAATTTGAGGAAGAGATAGGGACAGTGTTAACAGAAACTGAACGAAGGAGGCTTGAGGAGGATGTAACGTGTCAAGAGATTGAGCAGGCGATAGGTAGCTTAAAGACAGGTAGATCTCCAGGGTTAGATGGTTTTTCAGCTGAATTTTATAGGGAAATGAAAGAGGTATTGATCCCTGAATTACAAGAAGTATTTAATAATATACTAAAAGGAGGAAAGGCCCCAGATACCTGGAGGAAAGCAGAAATAACGGTGATTTTGAAACCTAAGAGGGACCCCCAAGAAGTGGGTTCATATAGACCGGTTAGCCTGCTGAATCAGGATTATAAACTCTTTGCCAAAATATTGGCAAATAGACTTAAGAATATTATTCGGAAAGTGATAAAAGAGGATCAATACGGTTTTATGGAGGGTAGAAACATTGCACACCCGGTAAGAAATTTAATCAGTGTCTTGTGTCATAGTAAATTTAGGAAACTGGCTTTATTAAAATTAGATGTTTATAAAGCTTTTGATACACTGTCATATCAATTTTTATGGACAGTTATGGCCAAATATGGAATTAGTCAATCAATTATACAAGTCTTCCAGGAAATATATAGAGAAGGCACAGCGGTAGTTAGACTCAATGGGGAACATACCTCACAATTCTCAATTCAGAGAGGAGTTAGGCAAGGATGTCCGCTTTCCCCGTTCCTCTTCATAATGGCTATAGAACAACTAGCTCAACGCATTAGGAACTCTGGGAGGATAGAGGGATGTCAAATAGGCAAGGAAGAAATTAAATTAAATTTATTTGCAGATGACCTGATCATAGTTATATCCAATCCGAAAGAAGGAGTCAAAGAGACAAAAATTATATTAGAAGACTTTGAGTTAAACTCAGGATTAAAAGTTAATATGGCAAAATCAGAGATAATGTATATTAATGTGAGGATGGAAGAAAGGAAAGCGATACATAAATGGACAGGAATAGGTTTAGGGGTCAAGAAATTCAGATATTTAGGGATAGATATAGTTAAAAATGTTAATAAGATGGTAGAGAGGAATTATAATCGGACGTGGAACACAATATTGAAAGAAATGAGGAGGTGGGGCAAGAAGACATTAAACATAACAGCTAGGATTAATATAGTGAAAATGTTCTGGACCCCAAAGTTATTATATTTGTTTCAAACAATACCTTTAGAAATCAATAGACAAAAAATTAACAGTTGGAATGCGAGAATAAAAGAATGGGTCTTTGGCAGTAAAAAAAGTAGGATTTCTAGATATTTCATATATGCTCATAGATCTGACATGGGATGGGGTGTCCCAGAACTGGGAAATTATTATGAAGCATTTCAAATAAAAACATTAATGGAAATAGGGGAGAGAAGTGAACAAAAATGGGTTAGAATCGAGAATGAGGCAAATAAAGGGGTTGGAAGATTTGGAGTATTTACAGGAGGAAAGTTTAAATACAGTATGTTAGAATCGGGACCGAGAAAAACAGCATTAATGATTTGGAGGAAATGGCAACCGAAATGGTTAAAGGGAGTATCTAAACAAGTATTATTAGAGGCATTGGATGAGGAGGAGGAAGATGAGAAATGGTGGAGATTACTTAAACAGAAAGGGTACACTAGATTGCAAGATATACTATGTGGGCAGTCACTTAAACCATTACAAACATTACATGATGAAATAGGAAGGCAATATTGGTTGAAGCTAATAGGTCTACATAATAGACTTAAAAAGATAATCGAAAATAGGACTCTGACGGCGGGGGAACCAATGGAGGAGTTATTAAAGGTGATGATAAACACAAAAAGAGGATTAGCAGGCAAGATATATAGAAGGATGATGTCTGATAAAGATCGGACAAGAACCCTCCTTCAGGGGAAGTGGAGCGTAGAAATTATTCTAGCGGATAGAAGGGTTGACAGAATTATAAAAGGTATACAGGAGATAAAAGTGCATAAATTCAGAGAGTTGGAATTGAAATTCTACACAAAGTGGTATAGAACCCCGGCTATATTAGCTAATATGTTCTCAAGACTAAGTTCAAACTGTTGGCACTGCAGAAACGGGAAAGGATGGTACTCCCATATGTGGTGGGAGTGTGCAGAAGTTAAAGCTTTTTGGGAGAAGGTAACAGAGCAACTTTATAAGTTCTTCGCAATAATGTCAGGTCCAGTGTATATATAAACTGTACTGACTCCATTTTCTAATGCTTCTAGTGTTTAAGTGCTTTCCCCACAGGTGCACCAGTTCCCAAGCAGATTTCTCACCGGATGAGATTGTTTTGTCTAACACCGTTCCACCAAGGATTGGCCTTGAGAGGGAGCAACTTCCCAAGACTGAAAGATGTTGTTTTGAGAACTATGGGGGGAGGCTGGTGCAGCTGGGAACTGTTACTTTGTACCTCATGCTTTGCCCTTCATTGGTAACAATGATCGTGTACCATCCTGAGTCCTCTATTCAGGACCGTGGACTATAATGGACTTTTTCTGCAGTAAAGTTTCCTTATTCAAACAATGGACTCTTGTTTGCTTGTAAAGGGGAATCTGTAGGAAGATCATTATTTAGCCACAGTCTGACAAATAAGACCAAAGATAGACGTAGAATTGATGTTAGGTAGTACTTTAGGTCATAAAGATATCAGAAAAGAAGGACAGGACTTATTTAAAGCAATGGTGCTAGCCGGTAAAGCAGTAATAGCATTTGGTTGGAAAGACAAAACTAAGTGGACGGAACTAAACTGGCAGGATTATTTATTTGAATACATTCAATCAGACATTATAGCCATAATTAATCAGGATGAGTCATGGGAATTAAGAATAGGAAAGATTAAGGAAAAATGGCATTTATATTTAAAATGGGTCATGGAGGGTCAACAACGGGACGTTCGGTGGAAGCTCCTAAGCTTGTGCCCCTGGCTAGAAAGGATGAGTAGCTAAAGGGAGGGCGGGAGGGATAAGGGTATGGAAATACAGATGAATAACTTGAATGGGAAATAGTCATCCAAAATACACTAAAACTCTCAACCCTCCCCGGCTATAGGATACAATATCTTCGGTGATGAATTAAGTGAGGAGGAAGAGGAAGGAGAATCAGGGAGGAATAGAAGAAGGAGAGGACTCAGAGACTAACTCCTCTTATCCGGATGTGAAGAAACAAGATAAATAGAAGAATGATTCTTACAAGGGACTTCTGCCGAAGATATAGAAACTGTATATGAACTTATGGGGAGGGGTTGGGCAATGGGTATATATGTACGGGAATAAGGATGTTTCGAAGGAAATGCACAAAAAATATACACTAAAAAAAAAGTATTTAAAAGTAATAATTATAAATAATAAACCAAGCACTCACACTGCCCAGAGCCACACTCCCACACCCCCATGAAGGAACCAAGTAACAATACATATGGATTAAACCAGGTTTTACGGTCAAGAGGCTGATCTGCATCTTCAAACTATCACTCAGACTGAGAGTGCACACAAACCAATTTAACCCCCCCCCCCAATTCTTGCTTGAACATAAGCCAATTTGAGCCCCCCATCCAATTCCTGGTTAAACCCCAAAGGTCACCAGTTACTTCCATATTGTTTTACAGATAGGTGAGTGGGTAGATGAGCAGCACATGGCAAATGCTTACATATGGAAGGTGGGGTCTGCTTATAAGCCTCCCTTAATAACCTTACCTTGGCTTTGGCACCTGCCCCAGCTTACCAATGATGCATCATGCCTCACTAGAAACAGGGGCAGTGGTACAATGGCATCCCTGGATCAATCAAAGCAGTTGAAAGAACTTCCATGGTCTGAAGCTGGAATACAACTCAAAAAGAAATCAGAGTTCAAAGAAACAAGATGAAGTAGCACAGGATTTGTCAATCAGTAATTTGTTTATTTATTTATATAATTATACTCTACTTTTCTCCCTAGTGGAGATACAACAAAGCTTCCAACATTCATTCACCAATCACCATTCTTCCATTGCATCCTTACAACAGCAACCCTGTATGGTAGGTTAGGCTTAGTGAGAGAGACTGCAAGATGATCACCCAGTGAGCTTCCATGGCCAAGTAGGGATGTACTTGGGTTTCTCAAATACTAGTCCATCATTCTAACCACTGCCGTACATGGCTGCCCTGGAATTTCACTTCATCACTGGAAATAAGCAGCCTCACCTCTCGGTAGGGTTTCAGAATTTTAAAATACTATTAAAGTTGGGCAACATGAGAGGAAACAGGGAAAAAAGTTAGAGTGGATTGAACAGAGAGACAGGAAGGAAGCCCAAAAGAGAAGACAAAAAAGAAAAGAAAGGATCCGACAAAGATTAAAATTTCATTTTCTTTGCATTATCTTCTTTCTTTTGGTTGGCATCATCCATGTACACAAATGGCACTATATAAATAATAATACAGTAAAAATCCTAGCAATTCAGACTGGATCATCCTGTTCTTTACCTGATGATATGAAGGCGAGAGTTGCTTACTGGGAACTTAAATGTCAAGTGTGTTGATTTCTATGAAAGACTTCTGGTAATAGAACTGAAGAATGAAGCTTTCCACTCTGCATGTACTTAAACTGCAAACCACAAGGCTGGTTAAATCTCATCAAAATCCACTGGATTTAAATAGCTTAATGGTGCCCATGAGGGCAGCCTTGGCTCTGAGCAGCTTCCTAAGCACCATGAAACAGTTTCATTGAGAGTGTTTGTAGAAATGTCCACTGTCAGAGGAAGTGATTTCCCATCAGACTGCTTTGACAGTAATGTAGACTGAAATGAGAGTAGGCTCAGATAGCATGTCAGGACTGATTGGAGGGAACAGAATTGATCACATGAGTGGTCTACTCATTGGAATAGAGAGCTGCAAACTCTTGGCTCTCATCCATGAAAAGAAAACCACAACTTCGATTTTCTATTTCACAAAAGAGGGCCCACAAACCCATGTGGTTTGCTAGTCCCATATTACACTGCTCACATAAGCAGATATCCTCTGACAACTCATCACAAATTGACTCTAAAACTGTTGGCCGTGGTGGCTATCTTCGGGTATTCTGGAGTTCTGTTTTAGCACCTAATTGTTCACAAGAGCCATATCTTTGAATTAAGCAAGGGCTGAAGAATATTGACTCTGTTCCATAACTCATTTCCATGGAACCATGACTCAATCAAAGTGGTGCTTTAACCTCCTCTTCTCCAGTAAAAGTAGTGTTAACAGAGTTCTCCCCTGAGGTACTGTTGAACAGTAGCAAGCAGCTGGTCCAGGATGAGTTATGCAAGTTGGCTGGTAGCAAGTCACCAGTGGATCTGGCCCAATATGTCTTTCTTCAAAGGTCAAATCAGCCCTCAAAAAGGCCCTGCCCCTGGAACACTGGCAGAACTGCTGTGGTTACCTAGTAACAGGCACCGTGGGCATCTGTGTCTTCAAGGTACAGTTGCTCCTTTTATCATTTGGGGAAGGTTTTAATGACAGTATTTTCTTTTCTAAGATTTCATTTTTTTTCTGGGGCGTTTTTCAAGTTTGTAGAAAGACCCCTCTTGTCCATTCCTGATTCCATCTCCAGATTTAAGTATCCTCAGATTTGGCGGATTTAAGAATTAGATACATTGATGATGACGATAAACCATACTGAAAACAGCAGACTTTGTTTTTTTTCTGAATGACTCCTCTAATAAAATTGCAAGTTGGACAAAGATGTTCCTTCTGCAATATTTTAAGCCTGTCATATTGTGTGTGTGAACAAGGGAGGTGGTCATTGATGGGTTGCTAAAAAAAAAAACACTCTTAAGAGCTTGCTGATGGTGCAAAGTACACTCTGCCAAAAGGAGCATTGTTGTGACTATATATGGTAGCAGGCAGAAATGGAGTGCCACTGGAGAAGTGCAAGCCAAGAAGGTCAAAGGTGCAGGCTGCAACCATTGCAGACTTTGAAAGAGGGTCAACTTTCAAGCATAATGGTACTCTTTCATCCCTTACATCAATGGGGACTCTGCTATCCCAACCCTCCTACATAAGATTTTTCTTTAGAATAGATAATGGCTATATAGTTGAATGGCCTCAGATTATTTTTTATGTGTGCTGTAGCACAATGGTTAAGTGGTTTGGCTGTGAATCAGCACTCTACTGGTTCAAATCCCACTACTGCCATGAGCTCAGTAGGTGGCCTTGGGTAAGCCTCTCAGCTCCGGCTCCCCAGCTGTATTATGGGGATAATAATAACACTAATTTGTCTACTATTCTGCGTGGGGCACTAATCTGTCTAGAAGAGTGGTATATAAGCACAGTTGTTTTTGTTTTTGTTATGTCTGTATAGTTGAATGGCCTTAAATTACCTTTTATGGAAGTACATAATAATAAAGCCTAGTTTTTCCCTGTACATTTATGACGTTTCACTTTTTCTCTTCCTATTAATTCTCTTGTCTGTCTAATTGTTCAGAAATCTCACTCAACATTATTCAAAATGACAAAGTGCTCAAGTGCGTACAATACAATATATAGGAATAAATAAGTCAATCAATCAATAGTCAATGCAATAAATAGTCAATTATACAATCAATAGTTCAATCATAAAGACTTTCCTTCCTCAGCAATATGAAAAATTCATTCACATCCGTCAAGTACAGTCCTGAAATGGTCTTGCTAACTGCTTTTTTTTCTACAGGTCCAGTAAAGTTGGTCTGCAGTCAGGTCCTGGTGGGCACCAAGAAAAGTACTGGTTCTTATTTAGGTGCCAATAACATTAATCTCTTTCTTTCCAGCTCGCCTCTGGGATGCCGACAATGCTGACTCCACCCCCAACAGACTGCCAGCTCCTGTCTGTTTCGCAGTGCTATCCACAGTGCTTTCTCAAGGGGTAATCTTCATAACTCAAATATGTGCAACCATTCAGGTTTTCAAAGAACCGGATGCCTCATGCTATCCTGGAATGACAGGGCTACTCCTGCTTCTGTCATTGCGAGAAAATAAAATTATTTATTTATTTATTTACTTCATTCATACCCCACCTTTCTCATCAATGGGGAGCCAATGAGGTTTACAATATTCTCCTCTCCTCCATTTCATCCTCACAACAATTCTGCGAGGTAGCTTAGGCTAAGAATGTGTGACTGGCCCAAGGTTACACAGCCTAGTGGGGATTCAGGCTTGATTCTCCCAGAGCACGCTAACCTCCCCACCATACTGATGCTTTATACACATGCACATTTTTAAAAGTGGATTCAAAGAGAAGGAGAACTCACAGGCCACTTGATATAGTATAAAAAATGCAAAGAGTGACCATAATTAAACACAGTCCAAAAATCTTGCCAAAAATCTCCTGTAATTAGAGTGTGCTCATAAGAGTGTATCTGGCTGTCATAAATAAGTTGTTATTAATTAATCATGCTCCAAAAACTCTATTAAGCTATTATTGATTGCCTTTAATAGTATCAGTTATGGAGATTTACAGTATTCTGAGAGCTTTTTTAAATTATTTGTGTTTAACAACTAATCATCTTTTCTGATATAAACCTCCTCCCCTTGATTGAATGGCTTCCAGTGAGACCAGGTTGAAGGTCCTTTTCTGTAATTTCCCCATTTCTGTGGAATGCTGACCTAAGGATGTACATTGGGCATCTTCTGTCTCTTCTATGAAATGGAAGGAAATATTATTTTCCTGCCAGGCCTTTTAGCAGGAATGTACAGTCTGCCTTCAGCTTTCAGAACTGGGTTGAAAGGTAACTGCTGTGGTTTATTGAATAAATTTTAAAGCTTGTTTTAATTGATTACAATTTATATTGTTTCTGTGTTGTAAATCACTTTGAAAATTGATATTCAAATTGATAGACAAACTGTCGATTTCTGTGTATAATGTATTCTTGTGCTTTATTTTGTGGTCTTTCAATAAGCTCCCCTCCCCTTCTAATTTCACTATTTAGAATACTTGATTCTTCCTTCTCTGGCATTGTCTTGACTAGTACAGTATTAAATCTGTGGGTTTGAACAGCTGGTGAATATCTATCACATGGTCTCATCTCCACAAAAATCAGGCAAGAATGTTCCAGTCTGGGATGAGAGTAGGGTAGACATGGACACAAACAAAAAAAACACACCTGAACATGGTGTTCATTGTTCGTTGCCATCCACAAACAATGAACAATGAACATTGATGAACATGACCTGTTCACGAACATGTTCATTGTTCGTGGGGGCCAGCAGGCTCTCCTCCATCCATCAAGATCCCTACCATACCACTCCCAGAAACCCTACCTTAGCAGACAGCAGGAAATGTACCAATAACAAATAATAGCTTGGTTCCAGAGCCTGGCGGCAGCCCTGGAACCTGAAGGGTAGTTCCCTACCACACCATTCCCAGAAACCTTACCTGAGCAGGCAGCAGGAAAGGTATCAGTAATAAATAATAGCTTGGCCCAGAGCCTGGCAGCAGCCCTAGAACTTGAAGGGGTAGATCCCTATCCCACCACACACAAAGAAAATTCAAGCTCCAATGCACTCTCCTCCTCCTCCTCTCTCTCTCTCTCTCTCTCTCTCTCTCTCAAAATGCCAACAGCAACTGTCACTCCCTCATTGTCTGCAAAACCAGAGCTGGGAGCCCCCCTCCCCCCTGCTCTTTGCTTCCTTGTAACAAATTTGGAGCCCCACACTTGAAAGGAAGACCTGCCTATCAAGCTAAATTGGGCTTAGATTGGGGTTTCCAGGGCAACAGCAGGAGTTCAGACACAGTTCAGGCAGTCCCTGCCAGATTGTCTGGCTTGATGAACAGCAACAAGCAGCAACGAACGACGCTTGCAACGACTACCTGTTTGCTTAGAACATACATACAGTTCTCTCTTGACTCCTCTAATTATCTTTTGACGTTGATAGAACTTCCGTTGATTTTATTTTTATTTTTTTTAAAAAAAAATTATTTTAATTACTAACATCAAAACTACAAAACTGCAAACTACAAACAGAAAAAGGGAAAAAGAAACAAGGGGGGAGGGAAAAACAACATAAGAACACAGACTACAACTACAAGTATTGAATTCCCTTCATAATACAATTATTTAAAGTTAAACTTTCTAATATGCTATTAGATTGGTAGATCTTATAAGATACGAACTACAGTCAGGATCAGGTCTTCTTCCCCCCCCCCCCGCGTCTCGGTCTCAGTTCTCTTTGAACAGCTACAATAGCTGCGCTCACTCCCTCCTCCCCACTCCCCCCTTCAGATTCTAAATCTTCTCCTTGCTGGAACTCTTGATGATTAAACACAAAGTCCTTCAGCTGTGCTTCCGATATTATCTTGTAGGCTTGGTCTTTATATCTAAACCAGATACCTTCCGGAAATAACCATTTGTATTTTATTTCATGCTTCCTCAGAAGAGCTGCAAACCTTTTGTATTTGAATCTTCTTTTCCGAGCTTGAAATGGAACGTCCTTCAATATCTTAACCTCGTGGCCAAGAAAGTCCAAGTCCACATTGTTCGAATTATATAAAATGGTGTCTCGAGTCTTCTTAGATGAAAAATCAATAATAATCTCGCGAGGCAGCTGACGCTTCATTGCATATTTTTTTTAAATAAAATTTTATTGGATTAGATGTCATATTATTTTACATTACATTCATTTCCCCTATTTCCTATTTCTAACCCCCTCCCTTTCCCCCCTTTTTGTTGACTTCCAACAGTTTTCCAACCCTTTGCCCCTTTTCCCTTACTCATTTTAAATTCATTCTGTCTAACTAACATTTACGTTCAATTCCTTCTAAGCTTATCTCTATATTTTTTCTATTCTCATATTTACTTACATTAACAACTACATAATAACAGGAATAATAACTAAATAATATCTTTCTTCTAATCATAATTCTTTAACTATTTTAGTACTCAGTACTCTGTCTTTTGGTCCTTTGTTAAACAAACAATTTATCTCATTTTGCATAATTTCAAATATTTCTATAAACCATTCATATAAGTCAACCAATTTGACATACTCTATTTCTTACTCTCCCTACATATCTCAGCTTCATTCTACTTTGGTTATATTATTTCACTTTGATTATGCAATTATACGGCTATCATCAAGAATTGTCAATCAATTTGACCTAGATAACTTCAGACCAAATCATTCAATCTAATACATTGTACAATTACTCAAAATAGTATTAATCAGTCTATCCTTATACTTAATTACTTTCTGTCATTATTCTAAATGTATATATATCTATAATAATCTAATAAAATAACTGCTTAGAAATTCCCATTTAACTCTCCTCCCACCGGTAAAGTCACTCCCCTCTGCATTTTATTATATTTCAATAATTCTTGAACTGCCACAGTTCTCCTCCAACCTCCCACTTCTTCACTAAATATTGCTTCAGCTTCTCCCAGTCTGTGTTGAACTGTCCTGGGTCAAGGTTTCTCAGTTTTCTTGTCATTTTGTCCATTTCCGCCATATACAGCAATTTGTATATCCAGTCCTCGATTGCTGGTACTTCTTGCACTTTCCATTTTTGCGCATACAAAAGTCTGGCCGCTGCTGTCATGTAAAATAACAATGTCCTGTGTTGAGCTGGAATATCCTCCATTCCCAAATTCAGTAGCAGAAGTTCTGGGTTCTTATTAATTTGAAATTGTAAAATCTCACTTATTACTCTTATTATTTCCCCCCAGTACTGTCTTGCTACCTTGCACGTCCACCACATATGGTACAAGGATCCCTCATGTTTTTTACACTTCCAGCATTTATTAGACGTATTCAAGTTCCCTAAAGCTATCTTCTTTGGTGTCATGTACCAATGATAAATCATTTTATAAATGTTTTCTTTAATATTACTACATGTTGTAATCTTCATTGTGTTCTTCCACAGGTATTCCCACGCCTCCATTGTTATTTCTTTATTAAAATTTATGGCCCACTTCACCATTTGCACTTTAACAATTTCCTCCTCAGTATACTCTTCATTGCATATTTTGAAGATGTCCGACGGACTTCCAGAATATCGCTTTTTAACTCTTCTTTAGTTGCCTTTGCGAATGACGCCAAAAGTTCCGACACCAGATCCTTTAAATTTTCACTTTCCTCCTCCTTCACATTCTGTAAACGCAATACCATCTGAGCACTTGTAGTCCTATCAGTTGATTCTCCAAAAGCTTTACTTCTTTGTTTGTAGCTCTCATGAGAGTTGCATTTTCACAAGTAGATTTCTCTGCCTCGAGTGCTACATCTTTAGTGGTTTTCACTTCATTTTCAACTGAACCAACCCTTTGTCTGATTTCATTTAGCCTATCAACAAAGGGCTTCATAGCTTCAACAACCGACCATTTAACCACCTCTTCAAGAGTCTCTCCCTTCCCCTGCAATGCAGCCAAAACCGATTTGTCCACAGCAGGGCTCTGCTTTTTTGTCACCATCTTAGTTGGGGGGGGAGTCCGCCAACTAAGTTCCAAAACTCAATGAAGGGGAAGATATCCGAACCTTCAGCTTCAACTCCCACCAATCCTTTGCATACACTTAAAGTAACAGAAGGGATATGCTTACTTATAGGTTTTCACCTTAAATCTGCTTGTTGCCGTTCTCCATGGCCCGGCAGCACACGATGTGCTGCGCAAGTCTGCCGGCCTCCATAGGAGCAGACGGGCTATTTACCCCCTGAATCGACTTCAGGGGGCTCTTCCCGCAGTGCTCCGGACCCTGACCCCCTACCTGGGAGTCCTGGGGGTTAACCCTCGCAGGTCAACCACCCGGTCAGGCTGCTCAGCCGCTTCCTCCCGGACCTGCGGAGAGGAGTGTCCGACATGGCCAGGAAAATGAAACCGAATCAACTTCCGTTGATTTTAGATCATTCCCCTGATTATTGCCTAATAGATTATCTTGGGCACTTAACAGTGACAGAAGACAGGGCCTTCTCTCCCTCATAAAACTCTAAAGACAAGGCGGTGTGAAGGAATGGAACCTATTGCCTGTGGAACTGCAACCTCTTTCCTTTCCAGTCCCACTGAATATCTTCACACATTCCTGGTGAGACCCACCCCATCGCACACAGCATTTCCCCCTAATGCAGCCATTTCCTCTCTCTTAGTGTTCTCACAGAGAGCAGAAGTAAGGACTACAGCTGGGAAAACCATGGAAGATTGAACACAATTGCCATGATACTTTCCCTCATTCCCATATACAATACATTGACTTAGGGTGCAACCTTTGGATCATTCCCCTAGTTATTGCAATTAATTTTTTTTAGCAAAAATAACTGTCACAGGATCCTAGGACTGGTATGAAAGGATGAGTTTTCTATTAATGCCATCTCTGGGACCATTGTTTATATGTTTTATTGAGTTAGTTTATGTATTTTATATTATAGAAAATGCTGTTTTTATGTTTGCCACCTGGAAAACCCTATTTGGGGGGGGGGAGGTGGCATAAACATGTTTAAATTAAAAAATGTAGGGCTCATTGTATTGGACTTGGCCATTGTCAGGACTTTCTAGTTCTCTGAACCTGAGTCAAATGGAATCTCCTCAGGAAGAGGAGAGGTAATCAGCCATAGACCCAAGTATATTTTGGTCTAGGAGGCCTTGGCATCTTCTAGCAATGACTCTAGCATAGCAGCTACAAAATACATGGATCCTGCCAAAATCCTTTGGATCCTGCCAAGATATATATCTTGTTTCCTTTGTCACAGGATTCCTTCCCACCTGAAACCTCAGAAGTAATAAAAGCAGTGAACCTAGGAAAATGTCATCCTTAGAAGGCAGGAAGCTCACCTGACAGCCTGGTGCCCTCCTCTAGTCTTGAAGTTGAGAACCCTGATTCAAGTTCTTCCAGAATTAGGGCCTCCACTGATGTGTCAGGGGGCTATAAACCCTGCTATGACCCTATCCATTGTTTGTTAGAAGGAGGAGTCATGGTTAAGTGAGAATGCATGCTTTGTATTGCATATGGTTTCAGAGTCAAAAAACATCTTAGGCAGCACTTGTCAGGAAAGACCAGAGACCCTCAGAGCCACTGCCAGACAGAATAGACAGTTCTGTATGAAGCAGCTTCATAATTTACCCCCGTAATTCCATTGCTCTCCTGCTTCTAATTATTTTGTTGACAGCTCTCCAGCTGTTTCAGCAATCTAATCCTAAAATATGGCCCCAATCTTAAACTATCTCTCCCTGATAAACAGCTCCTCTGTTATGAGACTATCAGCTCCTTTGTTGGCAAGAGTGAGACAGCCCTGGGTCCCCATTTTCTGATCGAAGTAGAGTACCTATCCACTTGACAAACTATAAAACAATGGGATAATGTTCTAAAAGCCAACATGTGTTGAGAAAAAGCATAATTCTATTCCTAATACAATTACAGGATATGCCAGAGAACATTTTTGAGCTTTGTTTTAGGGTAAATGCTTGAAAAGACCTCCTCTATAATGGTCCCCTTAGGGGTTTCTTAGTTTAAAATATTCAAAAATCAGTGGCCATTCTGCTTTGCTGAGTTACTTGAATGCCTGAGCATACAGATAATTTACGGTGGAAAACTGACAAGCTCCTTACTAAGCATAATAAACAGCTGCACACTACCAACAAGCAAAAGGGATGCTATTGTCGAAGGCTTTCACGGCCGGAGAACGATGGTTGTTGGGGGTTTTCCGGGCTGTATTGCCGTGGTCTTGGCATTGTAGTTCCTGACGTTTCGCCAGCAGCTGTGGCTGGCATCTTGGAAGATGCCAGCCACAGCTGCTGGCGAAACGTCAGGAACTACAATGCCAAGACCACGGCAATACAGCCCGGAAAACCCCCAACAACCAAAAGGGATGCTGTTGTAGCATCTAAAGGCAAGTAGGTAAGAACAGCCCTGGCTCATCATTTAGAGGAAATTATCCATCCAGACCTCTGGGAAAGAGCCAAATCCTCAGCCTTCCTACACCAACTACAAAGAAAGAATATCCGGAGAAGCAATTAGTGGCAGAGTTCCTTTCCAAACACAATGGTTTCTTAATGGAGGTTACAACCTTAATGATGTCTGACTTTAATTATTCAAGAGCATCAACAGTTGTGAGGGGAAAAAACCTCTGATCTTTTTGGGATACTATTTTCCAGTCTTAATTCCAATTACATATTATAGAATTATTATAGTTATGAAATTTTATAAGAAAAAGATCTTATGACCAGAAAGAAATCAAAACAAGAGCTGTTCTGAGTTTGTGCAATGTTTGATGTATTTTTTGCAATGTTTGATATACTTTTGCAATGTTTGATGTACTCAAAATACACTTTTTTTAGAGGAGGAAAATTGTTCAATGAACAGTTGGCAAATCAATTGAAAAAACATCTTTTTAAAAAGCAAATGTATACTATTTCTTCCTCAATACATTTTCTACCACTGTTGTCAGAGGGTCACAAATTCAATCAAACTTTAACAACATTGAACTGAACACATGCAGCTGCCATTGAAAATAAATAGAAAAGAGTACTGTGGAAAATTGAATATCCATCCATTCTATAGTTATTGCCCCCGTATAGTAGCATAGAAATGGGAGCCAGAAATAAGGCCTGTGTGTAATTCTTCTGTTTTTCTATCTCTGTTCTATCCTTATCAGAATCTTTCTCAAATAAGTCCATTTTGGTGTACAACTCAGCCAGATACAGAGTCATCCAAAATGGAGACGCTGGTAATATAGACTTGCCAGGGAACAATTTGAATGATCTCCCTGGTTTCCCCCATTCCTTTCACTCCTGCTACTTAGGTTCAAAAGAGATGTGATAGAAATCATAGAATCTGTAAATGGTAGGTTGTGTACAAATGCAGCTGAAATTCAGATGTGGAAGGGGAGAAGGGATTAAGCCCTTCAAGCCTCACAATTTCACTATTCTAAATGAAAATCTTGCACTTTCAGATGCACAAAAGTTGATTTCATTTCTCTGGCCCAAGATTTTCCAATCTATTCCTATTTTTGTTTCTGTACTTTCTACTAAAGTAATTAAGGAGTGATTCAGACATAGCTTCAGCAGTAGGCAAAAAGGTTGCTATGGCTTGTGTGAATGAATTGGGCTTTTGCGATCTTTTAATGTGAACTCAAACCCATGTGCAGGTGCACTTGACTGACATGATACATCTGCCATAAAAGAGGGGGCAAATTGTATACATGGGGCCTTCTGTCATGTAGACATTTTTATCCACATTGGCCTCAGTTCAAAGTAAGTGTAGGACAGACAAGCCCCAGTATCATTTATTTATTAAAACATGTACATGCTGCCTTTCCTTTGTGGCTTGAGGTGGCTTACAATTGCAAAACTTAAAAGCATACAAAAGACATTAAAACCCTCTTAACTTTCCTCAATAAGAAAGTGCCTGCAGCTTAAACTCCATTAAAAACAATTGCAAAAATAGCCTTATAGTACCTCCTAAAAACATCTAAAGATGGAAGCCTCATCTATTCAGGAAATTTCCAGTCCCACAAGATAGGAATCATTATAGTAAGGAAACAGGCTGTAGTAGATTCCAAGTGGGATACCTTAACTGGGAGAAAAAAATTAATACTGCAGTTGCACCCCATTGCATATGCAACCTACCTACCATGTATGAACCAGCTGATAGATGAGATGATACTGAAGACCACCCCTCTTGGTTTGCAGCTGGTTGGAGCATAGCTGTCTGTAAGTAAGCTCCAAGCTTCTGTTTTCTGCCTAAAGTTGTAATTTGTAGAAAGAGAACCACTGTATCTTTTCACTTTGGAAAAGGCATGGGATCCGGATGCTTTGACATCTCTCCATAAAAGTTGCCTCTTTCCAAAAGCAGAGGAAGAAAAGGGGAGCATAAGCCTGGTCTTGTTCAGGTAATGGGGTTATGGTGTTAGAGAGTGCTGTCAAGTCATAGCCAACTTATAGTGACCTCTCCCCGGGGGGGGGGGAGGTGTTTCAAGGCAAGAGACTAACGGAGGTGGTTTGCCATTACCTGCCTCTGCATAGCAACCCTGGTCTTCTTTGGAGGTGTCCCATCCAATTACTAACCAAGGCCAACCCTGCTTAGTTTCTGAGATAGGACAAGATTGGGCTTGCCTAAGTTATACAGGAGAGGATAATAGGGACATAGGGAGAATCTTAAACTTTCTATAGGACTAATGCCATTTCTCCAGAAGGAAGGGAGAGAGTAAGAGCCTAACTCAAGGCACTCCTTGGCCTCTTCTCCCAAGTGACACCTCTTCTATCTCTTGAGCTCAGCTTTTTCTCCACTTTCTGCTCCTAGGAAATCAAGGCTTCTAAAAGGAGATTTGGAATTACACAGTGGTATGTGATTGCAATTTTTGTACATGCTGCTGTCACATACCCGTGCATTTGAACTGTGTGTACCAACATGCTTTGTGGCTCAGAATCATATTTTATGACATAGAGTGGCAGAAAATCTTCAGAACTAGTGACAACATTAATGCTGAAATGTGCTGTATTCCAGCTTCTCACAAGATGCATCATAATGAACTCCAATAGAACTTTGTTTGGAATGGGGGATATAAAATAAATGAAGAACAATAGACAAGGAAACTGATGCACCAGCACAGCAGGCCTCCTTGCCATAGCTCATGCTTGTCTTAGAATAAACGCTACTCTGGATCCTTCTGAAACATTCAGGAATTCAACTCTTAAAGCAAATTTAATTCTTCTATCACACATTCCACACGACAAAGAGAGGAAAATTGTATTACCTGAATCATGTGGACAGCTAAAATAACAGAACCAGTTTGGTGTAGTGGTTAAGAGCAGCAGGATTCTAATCTTGAGAACTGGGTTTGATTCCCCACTCCTCCGCTTGAAGGCAGCTGGGTGACCTTGGGTCAGTCACAGCTCTTCCAGAGCTCTCTCAGGCTCAGCCCCACCTACCTCACAGGGTTATTGTTGTGGGGATAATGATAACATGCTTTGTAAACCGCTCTGAGAGGGTGTTAAGTTGTCCTGAAGGGTGGTATTTAAATCTGTTATTGTTATTGTTATTGTTAACCTTGCATGACTTGAATTTTTGAACTGCATATTTTTTTGGAACTGCTGCACATTTTACATCTGGTTGCATATTTTAAAAACAATTCCCGAACACACACGAAGGTGTCCTTATCCTGAGTCAGACAAGTAGTCTTTCAAAGTCAATACTGACTATTCTACCTGGCAGTGGTTCTCCAGGTCCTCAGGTAGCAATCTTTCACATCACCTATGACCTGATCCTTTTAGCTCAAGACTGAACCTGTGACCTTCTGAATGCAAAACAGATTCTTTATCACTGAACCACAGCCCCACCTGAGCAAAAACACCTCCCCCAAATTTCCCAACTCATTAACCCATCTGTTCCTGTCTGTTCACTAATCCTAGCCACTTATCACAGGCCTGCTGATACTCTTTCCAAAGAACATACATATAGCCTGTTTGTTGGAGGGGGTATAGTGTTATGGCCACCTTCTTCTTAGATGTTCATGTCACTTGGTTCAGAAATTCACATTTTGCTCTCTATAAAATGAAATTCATAATGGTGTTATATCCTGGCATCCTTGTAACAACAGAAGACGTATTCAACAATTTTGTAATTCAAATAGAAGAAATGTCGAGATGCCTTTGGAAAAATGCACTGAAGCCTTAGTGGCGTCTTCTTCTTTCTCTCCTTTCATCTATACAGTGGAACAATCATCAGTTCGACCTCCACTTCTTCTTCACAGGACAACCAGCTGATATGCCTTGAATACAATACATCATCTGAAGGCCATCAGCGATGTTTTGATGAAGTATTATAACATAGCTCATTAAATCTCTATTGCTCTGATGATGCATTTGTCATCTTCTCGTGAATTGATGGGATATCGCACATATTCCAAGGAGCCTCAGGGAATGAAGATGACAGGGGGAAAAAGAGTTGAGTCCTGGGAAAGTTAGTAAGCTGGAAAGAGTTGCATGATTTTAAAAAGCGTTTTAGAGGGATATGGTAATCTTAAAAGTAAGATTGTATAAAATCTTAACAAGAGGAAAGACATTATGGGAGTTAATATCCCCTTTCTCCCAAAAGCCAGAATAATAAAAAAGTATAAACAACTGAGACCTTTCACATTTTCGTTTTAATCCAGTTATTATCTGTTGCTGCCCCAACTTTGAGTAAAGTGATGTGGAGGCAGCAGTTTCAAACAGCATTTATATCTGTTTATGAACTCTATGTGAATTGCTGTAACCACTTCAAAAAACATGACTTTTTCTGGTGCTGGAAGTAGATAGTTCCCTCCCCTCGGCCACCAGGGCATTTGCTTTTTTTAAAAAAATTGGCATGAACATTGCTATAGTGCTATAATGCTGCAATGATATTTGTAACAGATTCTCTGAATTCCCAGTTTTCATTTTTAATAAGTAAGTCTCTAGCACCCTTCCCTTATGGAGATATAAGGGGAAAGGCATATCTTTGCGAAGAGGCTAGAGGCAGATTTTTTTTAAACATGAAAGCTGGGAATTCAGATAATCTGCTGTACCTTTTATTATCATGCTATAAAGCTAATCACTATCCATTTTTTAAAAAAAGATGCACTGGAAAAGGGTTGGAAAATAAATTAGGCCGCATTGGCTAAAGTGCTGCCAATATTTCGAACAGTGAAATACAGTAGATCAGAAGCACACAGGACACTTGAGAATGGGAGAAAATAGTTTTTAAAAAGAAACAGCTCAGCCCCACGGCTTTGACTGAAAATGTTTTTTTTTAAAAAAATCCATTAGAAACTGGCAGCCTGTGTCTGAAATGGCACAAAAACCCATTAGCCACCAGCAGCCAAAACAATATAAAGGCTGTGTGAAAAGGGCCATACATTGCACAGGAAAGGAATATGAAGAAATAAAAAATGGTGACAAAGCAAAGAACCATGGGTTTGAATCATACAGTGGAGAAGCAAACATTGAAAGATGATTTTCCAGATTGAAACGGCTTGGATGAGATACTCAAAAGTATCCCTAAGTTAGACCTGGAAAGACACCATCTTTAACCTCACAGAGCTCTCCAGCACAGTTCAGCTTTTCATGCCTGATGCTGCCACTTGGAAGCTTCAGAACAATATTTGTCTTTCTTCACAATGGAATAATTCATCGCCAAACAGGTGATCATAGAAGTCAAATGTTTTAATCACTCTTTTTGGTAAAGATCTTGGTTCAAAATAACATTTCAGCAGTGGCGCACATGTGCACTCAGAAACTTCTGTTTTCTTGCATGGCAGTCCTTGTATTTCCTCTTAACATTTCTTCCTTCCTAAATTTTTAACATTGTTCTATGGTGTGGCTGTTTCTATGTGCTCAGAGATCAGTTCTTCTGGAGAAAATGGCTGTTTTTGAAGGGTGTACTCTATGGCATTATAACCTGTTGAGGACTCTCCCCTCCCCAAATCCTGCCCCCCTCCCAAGTTCTACCCCCAAATATCCAAGAAGTTCCTAACCTGGCATTATCAACCCTAGAGAGATTAGTAGTATTTATTGTAATGATCATTAGACCAGCTATACATAATAAAATCAGAACATAGAGCAATACATTGTTTAGAATTCATATACTTCAAATAAAATATCCAAACACATATCCTAATAGAGAGATTTAATAGACCTGTAACTTAGAACTAAAATAGCAATCTATTTTTAATACCAAAACTTAATTTTTTCCTCTTATGTCTTTTCCAAGGAACACATGATGAAGCTGCCGTATTCTGAATCAGACTATTTATCTCAATATTTTCTATTTTCATTCGATATACCAGATATTCTGGATACTGAACTTGAAAGTATGTGCTCTGCCCTGGAGCCATGGTGCGTTTCATAAGATGACTGATGGGTTCTGTCTTATTGCTTTAAAAATGTCTTGTTTAGTGAGATCTATTCAGCGTTGTGGGCCATACACAGGGCCAAGCTACAAGTGACGAATGACACTCGAACGGCAAATAAACAGACTCACATGTATTCCTCCCGGTTCACTTGCGCTCCACTTGCCCTCCACTCAGTCACGTAGTGGAGTGCAAGTGAACAGGGAGGAATACATGTGAGTCTGTTCACTTGCCGTTCAAGTGTCATTCGTCACTTGTAGCTTGGCCCTTAGTCAGGAAGGACAGGACAAGACAGGACAGGACAGTTTTGTTTAAGGCCACATGTAATTGTCTTATCTGTTTCTTTATAACTCTGGTTACTAGTTATTATTGATTGTTAGTATTAGAAGGAATTACAACCACTATTCTTCAAACTCTTTTACTGCAGTACAAAATCAACTAGATTTGAGATCTTTTGCTGTTAGTGATATATGGACCACCTTCTTAAATCAAGGGAAAATGAGCAATGCAAACAGATGATTTGCAAAAATCAAAGCATCACTGTTTTGGACCCTGCTATGAATCCTGCCCAACCCCTCCTGAAAATTTTATTCCTACCATCCAGAAACATGCAATGGCACCCCCTTTCAGAAGTTTCATTTTGTACAGGGTATAATGTGTCTGCCAGGCCCTATGTAACTTACAGTGAAATCCTAGGCAGTGTTACTCCAGCCTAAACTCATTGATTTCAATGGGCTCAGAATGGAATAACTCTGCTTAGGATTTCACTGTTAATGCATTAAAATCCATGTCTCCAATATTCCCCAGACCGTCTGAACACATGTAGTTGTAACTGGTAGTAAGCTAAGACTGTAGTTTGAACATGGTGAGTACTTCCATTGGAGTATGAATACAAATACAACATGCAGTATAATTTCATCTCTGTCCCCTCCCTCTACTTTTTGCAATCATAAGTGACAGATTATCTGCAGCTGGCAATTATTTTTGCCTAACATTATCATTTATTGCAGCAGTATTGATGAACACTGAATAAGACGCTTTGAGATGCCAAGCCCCATTATTTTAACTTTATTTAGAGCTGTCAAGCCATAATAATTTCAGAGCCATTATAGGGCAAGGAAGCACCAGGGAGGTCTTCATAGCAATCTAAAAACTATTATAGCCTGTCATGATGTAAATGGTTATGAATTAACAAATGCCTAATTTTTTTATAACTTTTGCTTTTAAATTATATGTCCTGGTCTTCTAATGACACAACAGACGCCAAAAGACCCTTAAGCAGTGTAGCGAACAATCTAATTATTTGCAGTTCTCTCATGGAATTGTGACTTATGGAAGTCCTTAACCTGGGACTTTGTATTAAGCTTTAGGAGTTGACAGCCAATGTGCCACAATTTATAGCTTATTGCCTGATATTGGGGTTAACAATTTGCAAGACAAGTCTTTATGTCATTTTTGAAAAGCAACGATCCATAGTAAGTAGGTAAAGGTAAAGGTAGTCCCCTGTGCAAGCATCAAGTCATTATTGACCCATGGGGGGGCGTCGCATCACGATGTTTTCTTGCCAGACTTTTAACGGGGTGGTTTGCCATTGCCTTCCCCAGTCATCTACACTTTACCCCCAGGAAACTGGGTACTCATTCTACCAACCTCGGAAGGATGGAAGGCTGAGTCAACCTTGAGCCGGCTATCTGAACCCAGTTTCTGCCAGGTATTTTGAGGGGATATTGAGAATGAATTGTTAATATGAGCATTGCTAGAATTATGTTCAGGATTCAGGTAGTGTGAGGATGGAAGTAGCTTGACAGTAATATATCTTCATGTAAAATCATGTGTGTGAACATGAAATCATCAGTTGACATGAAGTCTGCCATTTAATACCCTCGTGAGACCCTCGTGTTATCAGCTGTGAGATCAAACAGCTGATAACAGATTATCAGTAAGACAATTATCTTTAGCAAGTTTATCTTTAGCCCAAACAACAAATACATTATTGGCTTTAACACAATGTAAAGGTAAGCTAAAGGTAGTCCCCTATGCAAGCACTGAGTCATTACTGACCCATAGGGGGATGTGGCATCACGTTTTCTTGGCAGACTTTTCTGTTTTTGTTTTTTTGTTACGGGGTGGTTTGCCATTGCCTTCCCCAGTCATCTAAACTTTACCTCCAGAAACTGGGTACTCATTTTACCAACCTTGGAAGGATGGAAGGCTGAGTCAACCCTGAGCTGGCTATCTGAACCTGGCTTCCGCCAGGATAGAACTCAGGTTGTGAGCAGAGCTTAGACTACAGTATTGCAGCTTACTGCTCTGCACCACGGGGCTCTTCCATAGTAAGTATTGCTGTGTTATATCTATAATACTTGCACAATATCCTATATGTGGAGTCCCAAAAGGTTGACCTTTCCAAGAGGCTTTTGTCTAAATAAAAGCATTTTATGAAAAAGCTGTTCATTTATGTCTTTTACGGGTCTTCTTATGGGTCTTCCTTACAAGATTCTGAGCTTTTGTGGTCAGGGGCATAATATGTTCAAAGAGCAGTCACTGGAAAAGAATAATGTTGTACTTGTTCTCCACTTTTGGAAGCATGTGTTCAACCACAATTGAAAACAGTGGTTATGATGGCCAGGCTCTTCCACCCATTATGCTTCATTACAGCCTCCCTCCAAAGAGGCAACCTTAATTCCCTCAGTTACTTTCATATACATGTATGCTTCAAATTGTAGTATTGTGACGTGTGAACTGGTAGGCCATGGATTGCTGCCAAAGTAACTTCAGATAGAAATACAGGACAAAAAAACAGGCATGTGGGTTCTAAAATATGGAAAGATGGACTTCCTTTTTTACTCAGTGGAGAATTGAGGATGGGCATAATTCTTTGCCCGAGCAGGAAACATATGACAGTGGGGAGTGGAGGAATCCAATACTTGAAGCACAAAAATGAGAAAGGAAAGGCTGGCTGATTCTGCACGGCTTACCTGAAGCCGGGATGTTGTGGAACATACCGGCAAAACCACGAAAGATCGCATTTTCTCGCATGAGTTTTGCGCGACATCGCACAAAACTCGCGCAAGAAAACGCAATTTTCGTGGTTTTGCCGGCATGTTCCACAATGTCCCGGCTTCAGGTAATCCATGCAGAATCGGCCGCTGTATTCATTTTTTTAGTAGAAAACAAAGCATAATCAATAGTTACTTATCATCTGTAAGGTTGTGAATCAAACAAGACCAAACAAAATTTCCAAACGAAAGAATTATTTGGTTTCCTTCAGAGCTCAATACAATAGGAGAATTAAGCACAGAATGTCACTTTTGTGGTTGTAACAGCCATAGAAAAACAAACAGAAAAAGCTTGCAAGGACACTGATTAATGCTGAAATGAAGTCTAATGTTAGGTTCCAAGTCTGATTCATTATTTCAATTCTACTTGGGATTACTTCCAATTAAAAAGGCGGACTTTCTTTTCCTTTTTTGGGGGGTAAATTAAAAAAAAAAACACCCATATATTTTGAGTCAAGTACTGTCTGTGGACTTCTCAGCAGGAATTGGGACTCAGCCATTTTTCCTTATAGGAAGATAAAGGAGGGGTTATGATGAGCTATGAGAAGATAGCAGTCCAAGCCCCCTTCCAACAAGGCAATTAGAGGTTTGATAAGGAAGGATAGAGGAGGTTATACTCTTGGGCTCGATCTATATGGAGTGACGTAGCATTGGTGCTTATTGCAGAGGGGTTTCCGTTGGTTTCATTACCGCCAGACCCTTGCCTAGCCCCTGTACTTTTTTCCATTTCTCATTAATAGTTATTTTTATCTCCAATTTGTCAGGAAGCAAAGCTGACACTCTGCTTTGATTCCTTCTGACAACTCTGGCATAGCCTTCCCAAATGGCAGCATTTTTACTTCACTTCTGGGTTTGCTGCAAATGATTACTTTGGTGGCTGAGCCGTTGCTTGCTGCTTAAATGTGCAGCTAGCTGACTTTGCCAGGATCTCAGTAATTTGTTGCCATGACTGGTGGATGGATATCCCTTCCTTTGTGTGTTGTTTTAATGAGCTGAATGGTTCAATTTGAGCTTCTGCATCTGGTACAGATAATAAGCATGACAACTCTGGATGACTGGATGGGTGAGTGTGATGGGCTGGGAGTTTGAAAATAGACATGTGTAGACTGAATGTGCAGTAATGTAGCAGAACAATTTGTTCTTAGGCACTGATCAACTCCATTCAGGCATCTGACACTACTAATGAAAGGAAATAGGTTTCTTACACATCTGATGAAGGGAGCTTTGACTCTCAAAAGCGTATACCCTGAAAATCTTGTAGGTGTTTAAAGTGCTAGTGAACTCTTCCTTCCTTCCTTCCTTCCTTCCTTCCTTCCTTCCTTCCTTCCTTCCTTCCTTCCTTCCTTCCTTCCTTCCTTCCTTCCTTCCTTCCTTCCTTCCTTCCTCCCTCCCTCCCTCCCTTCCTTCCTTCCTTCCTTCCTTCCAATGTTTTTAGTAGGCTGTTACTTTTTGGTCTCTACAGGTCCTAAAAAGAGTAATAAACCTCCTTTAAACCCCTTTAAATTCAAAACAATTTCAGAAAAGGCAATTAAAATAATGAGGCCTAAAGACTATTGGGTTTTAGTCAAGAAAGATGACTGTGGAGGGAGGGACAGAGGTTTGTAAAATAATGTATGAGACAGATAAAATGAAGAGAAACAACAGCTCCCAGAACTCACCTGGGGGACTGGATTGCGGGCAATGCAGGGGAGGCGAGTGGGGAGACAGCATGGTGGCTGCCATGTTGTGGAGGGGCAGGGAAAGAACGGGGGCCAGGGGGCATGCCCAGGCTCATCTGGTGCAGGCCCCTTGTCTGGGAAGCTGGCCCCCACCCCTCGGCACTTGGCCTATGGCGGCATTCCGCCCAGCCCTCCCTTTTGTCACAACTTTGGAGTGAGTAGGCTGCGTATTGGGCATTGGGCACTGATCTGTTTTGGGGGAGACAGGGCCCTCAGGCTCAGTTTTCCTATTATGGGGATCCCCATAAGGGGTCTGGGGAGTGAGGAATGGCCGGTGCATGCCCAGACGGGGGCTGTCAGTCCGCCTCACTCCCAGGTGGCAGGGGATGGTTCACACAGGGGTGTATACCCACATGGCATTCCACTGGCTGTCATCCCATGGTTCTCCCCATCAGCAGGGGTCTGAGGGGGTGTGTGGGTCATCAGCTTGGCAGGCGGGTCAGCCGATGCTTGGATCTGTGCCCTATGTGCACCTTTGCTCCCTGAGCTGTAATCTCAATAAAGTTGTGGCCTCTTTACCTCCAGCACTGTGTCCATGTGTTTTGTCACTGTGTCCCCTCCCTGCTCTCCTCCCCCACTCAGCACTCACCTGCAACAAAAACATTCACCTCCCTCTGTTAAATTTCAGCTCATGGTCAGCCTAAGAAGTTGATGGGCAATAGATTCAGAAGAGACAAAAGAAAGTACTTCATGCACTGAAGTACATTACTGCATGGAATTCACTGGTACAAGATGTGATGATTGCCACCAGCACAATGCCTTTCAACAACAACCAGACTCATTCATGAGGCCAGGTCAACCAACAACTAGTAGTTAATTGAACCAACAGTTTTAGCGGCATTGTACTTGTCACTATTGGCTGCTGAAAGGGTGACAAACTTGAGGAAGCACTGTGGCTTTATTATCCCATTTGTAGACTTACTGGAAGCATCTAGCTAGCCTAGGGATGCTAGGTCCCCCTACCCTACCGGTGGGAAGTGACATCACCATGTGGAAGCATGCACATGCTTTGCATGCACACGAGCAGCGCCAGGGAAAGGTAAGTACTTTCAAGGGTGGTGTGATGACATCACTCCTGGAAGTGGCAAGACAGGACCGTGCCTGGGAGGCTTGTTCTCCCACCTGTCCTCCCCTGTCAGCCAGGTAAGTAGCAGTGGGGGGCGGGGGGGTGGAAGTGGGGGATCCCCCACCCCCAGCTAGCCACAGAGTGCTGGACTAGATGCAACATAGATGTGTTCCTGCCAGGATCTTCTCTTATTGGGAGAAGCTGCAGATTCCTTGCATCTTATAGTAATGAAAGATTTAACGGTATATGTTAAGTGTCTGAGCAAAGAAATCAAGTGACACATATAACTATATGAACTAGGCCTTCTTGGTAAGTAAATTTAGTTGTGGCACTGGAAACGTATACAACCCACAGAGCCATGATAAATGTCATCATCTTGCACTGACTTAAACAAATGTGCAGGTCTCTTAATCATCCATCCTACCTTTTCTTTTTTAGAGTCTCACACAAATACTAAAAATCATAGAAAATGATGGACAGATTTTTCCAACCATGATATAATCACACCTAACTTCATAAGGAAACTAAGGAACTTATTTTAAGGGAAGACTTGGGATACGTATACATTCATATTAAGTTTGCCATAAACAGCACTCTCATTCAGGAAAAAATTGGTTTGCTGCTCTTAAGATGGGACAAACTGCCAATTGGAGACTATTTTCTATAAAATTCTCATGCTGTAAATATTTATATTAAGAGAGAGTATGATCAATATTCATGGGGGGGCTAAACCATCTTTTCTATGCATTTCAGGAGGTAAATACACGCGTGTGGAAACGGCCACACGTGGCTGTTTCCACACATCCTTATAGGAGCAGCCCACTCACGGAACACTGGCGGCTTTCCCCCAGGAATCCAGACAATTCTGTTTTCAAAACAGTTGCAGGCTGTTTGGCTTCTGTTTCTTCTGTGACTTTTCTGGGACTGCACTTTCCCACATGGAGAAATGGGGATGTCTGGATTCCTGGGGAAAGGCAGGCAGCGTTTCATGAGGAGGCTGTCCCTATAATGATGTGCGGAAATGGCCACAGTGAGGGTGAGTGAGCGCATGAGTTAAAATTACAACTGGTTTCTTTTTCTTGTGTACATCCAATATTAACAGTGCCATGCTAACCACAGTTACACCTTTCAAAGCCCATTGACTTCAATAGAAAGTATAACTACATAGGATTGCACTGTAAGAGACTTCTATGAAAATTACCAGATTGTTAGCTTGAAACGACTGTGTTTTGCTATGGATAGGCCAGTAATGGCTTGAATCGAAAAGAACAACAATTGCAACGGTGCAAAGGGATTTCCTCCAGTTCCTCCTTCCCACAGCTAGGGATCCCAAGTTCCTTGGAGGGGGTGGTGGATCTTCTGCTCATACCCTCTGCCCCCTGCCACCACTTACCTGGTCAATGGGGGGAAGAGAAAGGAGGGGGAACAGACCTTCCAGCCATGCCACCCCAAGAGCTCTCCCGTGCTTCTCAGCAGGCTGATTTGGGCTCCAAATGGACTGAATTGGCCCATTTGGGGCCCAAATTAGCCTGCTGTGAAGTTCACATGGGTGAGTACTGACAAAAAGGTGAGTGCTGGGTCCGCCTCCCACGCGGAGGGTAAGGGGACTTGGCAACCCTACCTACAGCAATCCCTTGTGTCATAGCTCCCTGACTCTTAACTGTGTTGGTTGGGTGTATCAGGAAGGGGAAGAGAGGAACATTATATTCTATGAGTGGAGCTTTACTTGCAATTTGTTGGATCAAAGCCTATTGGGTTGGCTCTTATGCTACCTGGCCACCAGTGCACAGAGATTTTCACTGGTGTTAGAAACTCACTTGACATAAGAGATGGGACCAATTTTCCCACTTCTTCATGTTCTTTCATGCATGGCTTTTAGTCCATAGGGGTCCCCCAATCATTGGCATCGATAAGTTGATGATTGGAGGGAGTTGCTGGGGAAAAGGTGAGTAGGACAGATCTGCCTCTGCCAATAGCTTCTGCTGGCATTGCATAGGATCTTACTCTATGTGACTTTGTTTGTCACCACACATACATGGCTATTGCTGCTGCTTCCAAACTATGGAACCAAAAGATATTAAAATAGCTAGAAAGGAAAAGTGAGCAAACTTTTTGTGCAGTTTTTTCATGCATCAACGGCCCAATTAGACATATATTCTGGCTGTTCCAAGCTCTCAAATTTGTTTTTCATTGAAAACATCAGCCATGTACGGCCAACCTACTTTTGATGGCATCCTTGTGGCCACCAAAGGGATAATGCCACCATTTTAAAATGATTTAAAATTTCAACAAGGGCCAAATCCTGATCAGGCTTGCAGCACAGTGCTCTTGTCCCCCGCCCCACATCTTTTCAAATGCTGAAAGAGCTGCAGGGATGGGTGTGGGGATTTTGGCAATTGATGATGAGAGGCAACAGCACCTTATCCCACCAAGTTGTGGGCCTGATCAAGATCAGGGCTTTGTAGCATTTTTAAATCACCTTAAAATGGTGGTGGCATCCCTGTGGTGGCTACAAGGACAGAATCACATCTAGTTTGACCCATAGATGCCTGACATGGACAGCATCCGCAGTGTGCAAGAATGGGACATTTAACCTTTTCCCTGTGCAATTTCCTGTCCCATTTTCCTTACCTGAAACAATCCCTTAGGGCTACCACTTACTCCACTAAGGAAAATTATAAGCAATAGACAGGGTGTGTGAGAGAGTGTGTATTTTTTCCTCAATGGAGCAAATGCCAGCTCTGTGGGATCATTTCAGTTTGGGAAAACAGTGTTGTGTGAGGAACACACACACGCGTGTCCTATGGCCCCATTGTAAATTGGCTCTTGTACATCCTGCCCGGAGGTGACCCAAGAGTGAAGGAAATGTGATTAATGTTGTTTGAAGTCGCATTCTCTGCTTGGAAAACAAAATACCTCAGAATCTAGTGAATGTGGATTCATACAATTTTTTGTGAACCTTTAGAATATGTCTTGTCTTCACAAATCAATGCACTAGAAAAGATGCTTAGGGCATTCAAACACTTATAGCTGTCAGTCCAGCATCAGATGTTTTTTTTTAAACTAATGATGAAATCAGTTTATATGATTGGGATTTGTCATTAATTGTTTTATTTGGTACATTTGTATGGAATCAGTATCACACTGAGTGCTTCTTCCCTTTACCAAAGCTGATTATGACCACTGCTTTTTTATTTATTTATTTTAAAAAAGGGCCAGTACTCATGATGTGCACCACCTTGAAGACCCTAATTTGGTAGAAAGGCAGCACAGAAATGTTGAAAATAAATAAATAATGCACACATTTGTTGGAATAAATTGGCCCAGCTTCATTGCTTTATTGCTTACAGCTATTAGAGCACTGGCATAGCATAGGGCTGGATCCCTGCTCTGAACGACCCAAATGCCTTCCAATGGAACCATCTCCCAGCCCACCTGCTGGGCACTAATCATGGGATGGCAGATGATGTGAATTCCCGGTGTTGCCCCACCAGTTACATGCTACTTAGGGATGAAGTCAGACAATGCCCCCTGAGCTAGACATGCCCTTGCCTGGCTTCCCTGTTGATCCCAGTCTTCCTCCTGATGGATTTGGCCCAATGGCCACAAACTGCAACCACCACAAATTTGTAATGAAGTGATGCATGGCAAAACAGGATGTAAACAGAAAAAGTTGGGTGGGTGTCCTCACTGGCCACTGCTGTCACTGGAGAAAGTAGAGGCGAGGAGGCTACCACACCGTCTTTTTCCTTGCCACCACCACCCTCCTCACCCTGCCATGCCTCCCATAGCCCCTGCCTGATAGGTTGCCGAGCAGAGTCAGAGCCAACAGAACATGCATTTTATTAATTTTTAAAATCTGAATGTAAATTATGACTAGTGCAGTACTTCATTTTTACAAATTGCAGGAAAAGATTACTGTGTTGCTGGCAAAATCAATTTTCAGCATACATTTTGGTTTGTCATATTATAAAGTCCTATTCAGGTGTTCAGATTGGTACAGTTTATGTGTAGAGAGTGGAACAAGACTTCTGGCTTTGTTCTGGATGTCCATGCATACAACTGAATATCTGCACTGACTCCTAAGTGCCTAAAATGCCTATGCAGAGGCTTTGTATGCACATTTGTGACATTGCTGTTCTCCTTCTGTCTCATCATATTTACAAAACTTACACATGTATTCATTGCAGATATTCAAATGTATGCACAGATATCCAGGCTAGCAGGTATGAACCCATTGTTCTATCAGTGCAGACAGTGTGTATGGGTTTTGAAAATTCTCATTCAGCCCTAGCTAATGTGCCACTTCACTTTCACAACTGAATCCAGATTTCAACATAATGTTAGTGAGGCCAAAAACTTGTCCCTTGACTCTTATTTAAACTGTAACCTGTGTAAAAGGAGCTATGCATGCTTAGCTCGTACGTCAAAGATCTGTAGCTTCAACAGATATTGTGCAGGAATGGTAATAAAGTGGATGTTGCTTAGGTTACAATGTTGTTAAACAAGACACTGAGCATGTGCAACATCATCACATTTGATTTAGGTCAGAAGTTTGGTCGACGCAAGCAGTAAAATGAAGTAGCAGAATTCCGAGGTGGCAGAATGGGCTATACCATTTCCATGAGCAGATGAGATGCTCCAATTATTAATGTTCTCCATGTAATGACTCCCTGAAATAAATAATAAAGATAGCACAACAGGGAAACAAGTGCCAGACTAACAATTTTAATGATCTGTTAGTTTTGTAGTGATAGGAAATTATTAATGCTTGGGAACTGTGAAAAACATAATCCCTTACCTCCAATCTGAAGTAGAACAGTGCATTCTACCACCTCAGAACTTTCCCATAGACATGTGCACGAATCAAAATACAAAGCAAATTTCGTCACAAAACGAGCCGTATCATGAGTCGCAAAACAGCATTTTGTGGGGCCGCAGTTATTACGAAATTACCACAAAATTCACGACTTTTTGGCCTGTTTCATTAGCTTCATGAACGATTCGTAATTGCAGACAGGCTTGCGCTGATCCATTGATTCTCTAGGCAACAATGGACCCAGACCTTTTGTTGCCATTGGAAACCCCAATCATGGCCCACTTAACTTTGATTGGCAGCTCTCCTAGCCATCTGGAGAGCTCCCATTCTGCCCTGTACAGCCATGAGCTGGGGGTCAATTCCCTAGGCAACCAAGGATGTGAGCCTTCTGTAGCCATGGGCACACCAATCTCACCCTTCCAAACCCTGTTAGGCTGGTCTGTCAGCCAACCACAGACCTCCTGTTCTGATCTATTTCAGTGTTTTGCTGGGATTGGAGTGGGAGAGTGTGTAGAAGGATTTGGGATTGTGCTTTTGGCTGCTGCTGCTTTAAAGAGACTGAAAGAAGCCTCTTATTTCCAGCTCTTGACCTTGCTGTGGGAAGGTCTTTGGGTGAGGGTGTCTTTTTTCCTCCATCCCACCCCACCCTTCACTCTGTTTTCCTGGCCCAGCTCCACCATGGCCAGTCCTTTGTCCTCCTCTGATCCAGCAACTCCTGGTTCCCGTTTCAGTCATGAACTCTGCCGGCACTTCCCTTTCCACCCTTTCCAATCAACGTATTGCAAACTGGGAGGGTGGGTGGAGGAGAGCCTGCTGAAGTCTCCCTGCGAGTTTGGCATATCCAGGTATGAAGGGGGCTGTTGAAATGCCCCAGGTTCTGATAAATCACAAAACTAATGAATCGTTTAGGTCAATGTGTCAATTTTGTGAAGTTTCATGATTCGCAATTCGTGGATCACGGCAAAACTCAAAACTCTCATTTCGGGTCTTTTCTGTTTCGTGCCCATGTCTATTCTCCCACTTCCCTTATACCTCAATTGTGCTGCATGTATAGGCCCAGCCTATGCATGTGTTGATGAGGGGTAGAGTAGAGGAAGAAGGTTGAAACTAACAGGGAACATAGTGTGTGAGTGTGTATATGTTGATTTTTGTAGGAACATCACATATTAGTAAGATATGGTTCAACTATCTACTGGTCTTATATGCCCAGCATAATTCATTATTACGTTTTCTTGCTCTGGAATATGTCTGATGAAAAGTGGTTACATGAAACATGTTGGGGAATTGTGTGTTTACATTTGGAAGAGAAAGACCATTACACAAAGAACTACAACAGCTCATATTTCTTTTTGCTTGCTTTGTGGTTCCCAAGAAATCAATATAAAGCAGCTCTTCCTTTTTCTTCTGTTTCTTGAAAGCTAAGCATGAACCTTCTTTAAATAGCATCTTGTCAAAGAGGTACATTGGTTTGAAATTTCTGCTTTAGCAGAATGTGGTACTGAATGTGACTTAATAAATAAAAAAAATCTTTCCATGAGTACAGAACTGAAGTTCTTTATATATTGATTAAACCTCAGTGAATAATTGCACTAACATTTGTGTGTGATACGAGTACAAAAATGATGATTGAACTGGGAATTCAATAAAATCAGTTATGTAACAGCATATAGGTATATATAATGCAGAGGTTTACTGCTGTGCTTTGGCTTAGTTGATAAAATTAGAGAGTTAATGGAGCTGTGTAATGGAAAAATAGATACGTATGTTGTGTTAAGCCTGAAAATCTTTATGTTAGTCATATACCCTAAAAGCAATTTAAAGCATTTTTATGCTGATATAAATGTAAATAAAGCCCATACCTAGCCCCCTCAAAAATAGTTAGACCTGTGTATGATTCCATGAAAATGATAGAATGAAATATTGTAGAACTGGTAATCTTGAGAAACGACTGTCATGCATGAAAAATAAATAGAAGTTTTAATCTTAACTCAAAGGTCAAAGCAGCAAGAAAATGTTCTTGCTGTTAAATGGCATTGGGTTGGATCTTATGAACGGTAAGTGTAAGTTCCTTATGGAAGTAGCCCTTCTCCTTGTTGTACAAACTAGGTACCTTGAATGTCCCTCTTGCCATTCTTGATAAGAGACACAAATGCATGGAGTTCTGTAGAGGAAGCAATTGTTTATTAAACAATGGATGAGCAATTACACTGGGAGTAGAAGGTCTCCTCGCATCCAAAGCTCATCAGAGCTACAATAGCAGTGCAAAGCAATTAATACCTTTTGGTTAATTATACTTGTTACCTTATTGGCTCGAAGAATACAGGGGTCCCTCATTGGCAGAGAAGGGGAGACTACTTATCCTGACACAATGTCCAGGGGTATTCTGATTGGAGGAAGCAACTTAGGGCAGCAGCATAATTACAGAAATTGCAAGATTGCAATTTCTTATCTGTCCTTGGTGTTATCTCTGGAAGGAACATCTTCCTTCCTTTCTCACACATCTCCTCTTATGGGTTTATTCCTGCCCACTCCTTTGGCCAATGTAACTTTTAACAGCGGTGCCCCAGAGTTGCTTCTTGCAACCTTGGGGGCTTTCAAGTGAGCTGGGTTCCGTGAGTGGAAAGCTATTGGAATGCGCTTGTGGTTACAGCCCCTGGTCCCAGTTTTGCAGTTTCTCTCTCTCAGCCTTGAGAGAGATGTTTCTAATCCTAGCTTGCTTTTATTGCAACATTTTGCATAGACAGTTCTACAAAGGGGATTTCTGTATCAAGTAAGTAACAGGTGTCAGGAATCAAACTTCCAATGAGATAACAAATTCTATGAACAGATGGATGGGGTGGCCATGGGAAGCCCTCTCAGCCCGGTTATAGCAAACTTCTACATGGAACATTTTGAAAAAACAGCTCTAGAATCAGCACCCCACAAACCTACAATCTGGTTCTGGTTCGTGGATGATACCTTTATCATTTGGAGCCATGGTGAAGAAGAATTGATGGAGTTTTTAAACCACCTCAACAATATCCACCTGAACATACAATTCACCATGGAGAAAGAAATCATGGGTAAACTCCCATTTCTAGATACCTTGGTCATCCATGAAGCAAACTTTCAGTTAGGTCACAAGGTCTACAGGAAACCAACTCTCACTGATCGGTACTTACACAAAAACTCCAACCACCACTGTAATGATTTCAAGAAATGGGTGCATGTGTCTTTAAATGTTTGGTGAGATAGGTGAAGAGTGGGGGTGAAAGAGAGAGATGAGTGAGTGATATGATTGGTTGATGACAGACAGTGGGCGGAGTGAAGGCAGTTTTCAGTTATTGAGGGAGAGAAAAAGATTCAGTTAGGGCAAGAGAGGCAAACTGTGTGTGCGCCTGAGAGAGAAAGAATTGAGAGTGAAAAGAAAACAGGCTAGCTGTGTGCTGTCTGAGGAGTTCTCTGTGTGAGAAATATAGAGCCTAGAGAAAAAGGCTAACTGTGTGTGAAGCCTTACAAGAGATCTGTGTGAATGAGTTTGGATGAAGCAACTAGAAGAACTAAGAACTACTTTTATGTAACCAATATGCTTCTTAAAAAATAAACTTTTATTTTGTTTGGTTATATCCCAGAGTAGCAGTCATTGTTATCTCCCATTCCTATCCTCAGGGCCACATAGAACCATGAAGGAGCCTGACGCATAAACACGTTACCAAAGGGAAAACTTAAATAAAATATATTGGAATTTAATATTCCTGGTGGCAGCTAACTACCCAGAGGGTGTGAAGGGAAAGATTAAAGCAAAATCCACCCTAAAGAAAGTGAAGATCATAACAAGTGGTGGCATAGCGGTGGGATCCAAACATCCTGAGGAGAAGAAAATATTTTAAGGGGGATATAATAGCCTGAGAGGAAGGAACATTCTGAGAGAAAGGCATTCTGAAGGGACAGATAGCCAAGGAGACAGAGTGTTCAGTTAAATCCTATGAGGAATATAGAACTGTTATAAAGGAAAGACACAGAAGAACTAGTAGGATTTATAAGAGAGAACATAATCTGGTGAAGTTTAGTACAATTGTAGAAGGAAATAAAAGTAAAAGAGAAATGGCAGAGTTTATGGGGATGAAAAAGGAGGCTCTCATTCAGAAGTGCATAGAGTTAAATTTACCTCATGAGGGGAAAAGTGTAGAAGAACTGAGAGTTATACTGATACTGAGCAGTGTGGAGCCAAGTAGAACTGCAGAGGAGAGAAACCCTGAGAGAATGTACAACCCTAATCCAGAATATTTAGAATTTCTGAGGGAAAAGCTGAAAGCTGAAATAGAACAAAAACAAAGGGAAAGGGAAGCTGAAATAGAACAAAAACAATTTGAGAGGGAAAAGCTGAAAGCTGAAATGGAACAAAAATAAAGGGAAAGGGAAGCTGAAATAGAACAAAAACAAAGGGAAAGGGAAGCTGAAATAGAACAAAAACAATTTGAGAGGGAAAAGCTGAAAGCTGAAATAGAACAAAAACAATTTGAGAGGGAAAAGTGGAAAGCTGAAATGGAACTTAGAGTTCAAGAGATGGAAAGACAAACCAGTTTGGAAGCTGAAAGATTACAATTAGAAAGAGAGAGACTTAAGAATGGGGACAAAAAGGAGGGAAACTCTGAACCCAGAGCTGATTTACCTCGAGTTACCCCAAAAGATTTTATGGTGTCAGGAGAAGATCCACAAATTCTCCTGTCCACTTTTGAACGATCTGCTCAGAACTGGGAAATACCAGAGACACAATATATGAAGTATTTACCCAGCTTAATTAGAGGAGAATTGGCTGAGATCTACAACACATTTCCCTCAGATAAACCTGTTGTTTATGCTGAATACAAAGAGGCAGAATATAACAGATTTAGGCTAGGTGCTGATTACTTCAGAAAGAAGTTTAGAAGCCTAGTGCCTCAGAAAGAGAAGTCATTTAAGTCTTTCAGTGCCAAACTGACAGACTATTTTGATAAATGGATTTCATCTGCCAAAGCTAACTCTAAAGAAGGAATAAGGGATCTAATAATTTTAGATCAGTTTTTATTTCAACTTCCTTCAGAGATCAGACTTCTGGTTAAAGATAAACTTCCAGAGAATATCAACCAAGCGTCAGAGTGGGAAGATTAACACTTAATAGAGGAGGATGGGATTGCCGTGAAAAGAAAGACTATTCTCATAAACCAGAGTTTAAATCCAGTAAAGGACAAGAGGGAGAAAGGAAAGGAACATATGAGAGAGCTGAGATTATAAAAAGTCAGGATAAAAATATAGAAAGAAACCAAGATGGATACTGGAATGATAAAAGATGTTATGTATGTGGTCTGAAAGGGCATTTAGCTTACAAATGTCTAAAGAACCAACCCAAGCAAATAACGCTTGAGCATGTAAGGAAGGTCACTAGAACTGACTCAGATGATCAGAGTGATGAAGATGATAGAAACTCCAAAGGCTCAACAAACACAAATGAAACTTCCAGTAAGAACACTACCTTACCCATAAACACTGAAGAAACAGTCTACTTGTGTGGGGTAAAGACAGATAAGGTTGCTCAGGGTACTGAACTGAGAGAGGTGATACAAATAAATGGGAGAGATACTTTAGCCATTCTAGACACAGGAGCCTCAGTAACACTGGTCAGGGAGGATTTTGTTGATAAGAAAAACCTGATTCCAGATAAACAAATATCCTTGCAAGGTGTGTGGGGAAATTCTAAAAGAGTGCCACTAGCACAGGGCCAAGCTACACATGACGAATGACACTTGAACGGCAAGTGGATTGAGTGGAGGGCAAGTGAACAGGGAGAAATACACTTGCCATTCAAGTGTCATTCGTCATGTGTAGCTTGGCCCACAGCTAAAAATTAAATGGAGAGGAAAAGAAGAATATTTTCCTGTAGCAGTTATTAAAGAACAGAAAATACCGGTAGTATTAGGAAGAGATGTAATGGGAGCAAAAGCAAGAATTCAAATATGCACTGACTCCAATGATTTGCTACAAGTTGAAGATGTCCCAAGAAAAAGGAAGAGGCATAAATAAAAACCCTGAGGAGCTTAAAAAAGAAATTATGAAGGATCCTGAGTTAAAGGACATAAGAGAGGAGGCCAGGCAGAATGAGATGAATGCAGAAACAAACATTTTTGCATGGGAAAATGAGTTGTTACAGAAAAGGGTTACTAACCTAAAGCTAATTTGTGAAAAAATAGATACGTCACAGCAAGAAAACTCTTATCTGGATATAGAAAATAGAATGCCAAAAAAGACTCTAACTAGCCAGAGAAACCTCAGATTTCAACTAGAGTCCTTAGAGAAGCAGAATACACAGACTGATGAAGAGAATTTAGAACTCAGAACAGTTGAATCTTTGAAGAGTATGAACCTCAAGATGGCTCAGTTACAATTAGAAAATAAAGAACTGGAAAGTGAGAAACAACAGCTTCAGAAAAGTCTAGAGCTTATGAAAACCTCTTTTAAGAAGGCTAAATGTTTAGAAGTCAGTTACCAAGGTTTGGATATAGAAAACCAAAGGCTGCAGAAAGCCCTAGAAAACAGCAACAAAAAAATGCAGCATTTAGAAATGGTGATTTATTTTGCCGTTGTTGCCTTTTTAATTGTCTTTCTTCTAACATACAGAAGCTATCAGTCAATTAGAAACAGACTTTATGTTGGAGGAGAGAAGCAACTTGATAGTAAAGTTGCTGAACTGATTGAAGACAAATGGAAAGTACTAGAAAAGCTCAGCTTGTGCAAAAAACAGTATAAAGAGTTAGGAAACTTCTTGAAGGATGCTAGCCTTTTAAATGAGTCACCCAGTGCATCAAACATGAAGAGAGTGTGTAAAGAACTGAGCTCAAACCCTGTTCACAAGAAAGAAATAGACTGTTTAAGAAAGAACAGAATATTGATAGAGAAACAACCAGAAGAAGCAAACAACGACCTAGTAGAGAAGGCCAAAGCCGAGATGACCTCAGCCCAGCAGTGGAACATCCCAGAGAGCGAGATGACCTCAGCCCAGCAGTGGAGCATCCCAGAGAGCGAGATGACCTCAGCCCAGCAGTGGAGCATCCCAGAGAGCGAGATGACCTCAGCCCAGCAGTGGAGCATCCCAGAGAGTGAGATGACCTCAGCCCAGCAGTGGAGCATCCCAGAGGGGAAGATGACACCCCAGCAGAGGAGGAATGCAAGATAAAGAAACCCAGTACTTTAAAACAAAAACCACAGAAGAGTGAGAAATGGACTTAACAGGAACTGCAGAGACAATAAACTATTCCCTAAGCCAGAGGAAGCTGCACACCACTCTTCTGGAAAAGAGATGTGTTCCGCTTAAAGGAGAAGGGGGGGATTTGTAATGATTTCAAGAAATGGGTGCATGTGTCTTTAAATGTTTGGTGAGATAGGTGAAGAGTCGGGGTGAAAGAGAGAGATGAGTGAGTGATATGATTGGTTGATGACAGAGAGTGGGCGGAGTGAAGGCAGTTTTCAGTTATTGAGGGAGAGAAAAAGATTGTTAGGGCAAGAGAGGAAAACTTTGTGTGCGCCTGAGAGAGAAAGAATTGAGAGTGAAAAGAAAACAGGCTAGCTGTGTGCTGTCTGAGGAGTTCTCTGTGTGAGAAATATAGAGCCTAGAGAAAAAGGCTGTGTGTGAAGCCTTACAAGAGATCTGTGTGAATGAGTTTGGATGAAGCAACTAGAAGAACTAAGAATTACTTTTATGTAACCAATACGCTTCTTATAAAATAAACTTTTATTTTGTTTGGTTATATCCCAGAGTAGCAGTCATTGTTATCTCCCATTCCTATCCTCAGGGCCACATAGAACCACGAAGGAGCCTGACGCATAAACACGTTACCAAAGGGAAAACTTAAATAAAATATATTGGAATTTAATATTCCTGGTGGCAGCTAACTACCCAGAGGGTGTGAAGGGAAAGATTAAAGCAAAATCCACCCTAAAGAAAGTGAAGATCATAACAACCACCTTCGACAGAAAAGAGGCATAATAAAAACATTAGTAGACCGTGCAAGACGGATATGTGAACCGCACTTTCTCAACGAGGAAACTAATCATCTAAACCATGCACTTCAAGAAAATGGCTACACCAGAAATAAAATCAGAAGAGCAATTAAACCAAGGATAAATCAAACAACCAAGGAAAAACAGTCTCCCACAGGAAAAGTGTTTTTGCCATATATCAAAGGAATCACTGATCAGATGGGAAAGCTTATGAAAAAGCACAACCTTCAAGCAGTATTCAGACCCACCAGAAAAATACAACAGATGCTACGATCAGCAAAAGACAGTACAGACCCCCTCACCTCTGCAGGAGTATACCACATACCCTGCAGCTGAGGACAAGTTTACATCGGGACCACACAGCATAGCATCCAGACAAGAATAAAAGAAAATGAAAGACACTGCAGACTTGGCCAACCTGAAAAGGGGACTCTATTTTTTCTTAGCTGACTGTACGTCCCCTAGATTTGGTCTTTTCGCTTTGTCTTACAACCTGAAAAAACAGCAGTGGCTGAACATAGCCTAACTCAAACAGGACACAGTATCTTATTCCAGGACACCAAAATACTGGACAACACTTCCAACTACTTTGTTAGATTGCACAGGGAAGCCGTTGAAATTCATAAGCATAAGCACAACTTCAACAAGAAAGAAGAGACTTTTAGAATGAGTAGAGCATGGTTTCCAGTCCTGAAAAACACCAGGCTAACAAAATACTCTACATCTTACAATAGCCCTGCAGATAAGATTAGCATATCAAGCACCAATCCATATGCAAAAGAACCTCCTCAGGATACAGTGAAGCATTAGCATTCCATTAGCATTCCACACCCTGGGAAACTCTTACAGGATGACACAACCCAAACCCACCTTCCTGAGTAGATATAAATTATCAGCTAACATCTTCTCCACAGTTTGACACTGAGAGATCTCTGTCTTTCGGTGCTACACCTCTGAAGATGCCAGTCACAGCTGCTGGCAAATCGTCAGGAACTACAATGCCAAGATTATGGCGATACAGCCTTGAAAATCCACAACAACCATCAATAACAATAATAATAACAGTGAGCTTATATATCACTCTTCTAGACAGATTAGTGCCCATTCAGAGTGCTGAACATAGTCTCATTATTATTACCACAATAGGGCTGGGGAGCTGAGGCTGTGAGAAGTTGCTTACCCAAGGCCACCTGCTGAGTTCATGGCAGTAAAGGGATTCAAACCAGCAAAGTGCTAACTCTCAACCAAGCCACTTAACCATTATGATACAGCAGCAAACCAAATGAAATGAGTTTGTTTAAACCAAGGGTCTTACTAGCACCATCTTCTTTGCCACCTTCTCTGATCTTTTTTTTCTAAACTGTGCCAGAGAAATTGCTCTTCATACATGATTTTCATATCCTATGATCTCTCACTTCCTGCAATCATTGTTTTGCAGAATCACTGCAGAACCATCCAAAACAAAAAAAAATCTCATGTGAATTGTAACCAAGAAGTTGCAAAAACCAGAAATAACCACCAATGGAAATAATTGGATTATTTAAAGTGTACATTACATTTTAATCTTATTTAAAGTACACATTTGTCAAAGAAGAAAAGACCACACAGCACTGTCACAAAAGTTCCATGTGAAGAGCCTAACTTGATCCTATGACAATAGTGGGCAGATTGGGAGCCAAATTAAAGTGACTCTGCAGTCTAACACACATTCTTCACATCTTGGTATATGATTAAACAAATGTAATAACAATCCAACAGTTTCTTAGTATTGGTAATGTTATCAAGCTCTTCAGGTGGCCCATATCTAAAACCTGTAATTTTAGCGCAATGCTTTAAAAAGTTATGCCCTCCTGATTTCAATAGACTTAGAAGTGTGTAACTCTGTTTAGGATTGTACTGAAATGGCTAGATTTCCACATGAAGCAATCTTCAGGATCCAAGCGAATCTACAATCTTTAAGAGCAGAGCACCAATACACAACTTTCTCAAGGAACAAAACAAATCAGACGCCTAGATGAGATAAATTTACTTCTGGTACATATTTCTGTGAGACTGAAGAATTCAGTGATGGCCTCCTCAGCTTCAAATTTTATCTATTTAACTTTTCATCATTCAGTGCTCTGTTGGACAGAAAGGTTCAAAATGGCACTTCCAAGATCTGGTGCACAAAGTGGTACATGATTTTTTATGACTGTTCATGTTTTAGAACATCTGTCCAGACACCTTATTATGAACTGTGCACATTTTGTTGTTCTGAGTTTCTTTTTATAAGAAACAAAATCTCAATGGGACAAAATTTCACATGAATGATGGATGCCAATCTGAGCCTATCTTTCAAGGAGTTCTTGTGAACACCACTGGCTCAAACAAAAAAACTGATGGCGTTTGAAGTTCATTGCTTGTGCAAAGTAGAATGACTGGGTGGCAAGAGAAAGTCACCTCGATAACAAGATTTTGATAGCGTATTTTCCAGTGTTCTTAATATTGTTCATTAATCACATTTATCCTTACTTCAAGAGGTTATTGTATCTTTACAACAAACCTGTGAGTTAGGCCGGGGTGGTGATGACTTAAAATTATCCATTGAAATTCATGGTTGAGCAACCTTATTTCAATATTAACACTTTGTCCAGTGCAGCATACTATTTCCCAGTGACACATTTAGATAATCATTATAGTACTGTGTTCTCAATGATATCATAGATCAATATCATTTGATGATAGGAACTCTGACTTAGAACAACTTAAGCCGGAATAAATTTAGTCTCTAAAGTGCCAAAAGATGCCCATTTTGTTTTGATACTGCAGACTAACTTGAATGTCCCTATGGAATTATACTGATCAATGTTCTACTTGGTTTTTTCACCTATAGTCCATATAAATATATCAAGCTGTCCTATAATGAATTGGACACTTGGTCTCTGATAGGCAATGGATCTCCAAAAGGCTCTTTTGAGCCTTGTTAACCTTTAGCCAGATATTCTAGGGAATGAACTCAAATGTTTGTGTATGTAATTTTAAAGCATATGCTTTACCACTGAATCTATGGGTCCACTCCATAAATAGCTAGATTAAAAATGTCAAAAAATGCCATAATAGGATTATCACTTTGGGATCATGCACACAATATTACCTGACTCTTTTTAGATAATAGTCTAAGTATGGTATGCTTAGACTAAGTATGAGCATGGTATCATATTTCATTGCACAAGGTAGCTCTGGAAATTAATCAACACATTTCTTTCAATCATTTATAAACTTATACTATAAGTCTTATAGAGATCCTCAATTAATTGAGTATATGCATAAAAATATTGGCTAAACTAAATTCAGAGTCAAAATGGATTAAACGTATGCATGCAACCTCTATATCAAATGTGTTTTTAGCAAATGGATACACTATAACAAAACATAATAATGTCATGTCAAAATAGGGGGATAACGTACTACTGATAATTTTTTCTTGATTGTCATTTTAAAGTGAAGCATTGTGGTGTCTGATGGTTCCCATAGAAACATTCTAATGAAACACAGCAGTTTTAGTTTTGAAATGACAATATGTAAGAGCCCCCCCCCCCCCCGGGAAATTTAATGAAAATTCCTGCTAGGCTACAAGCATGGAGTTATAATGTGAAGTCAATGGTGATTTTGTATAAGTACAAGGCCAAGATGTTAGAATGGCTGGCTAGGCTCTGTGTGGATGTTTTGATTTAATACCCTTTGCCATTGGGGATTCCTGGAGCGCCAAGGAATTGCATCTTCAACTTTAATGTGCAGTGAACTGAATGTAGCATTAATCTTCACACAAAGTTCAATTCTCTCCAGACCGTTAGAAAGATAATATAACCTGCATTAATCGAAGGAATGATCCAGGTAGCATTAGATTGCTTTATATAATACATAATCTTGATTAAAAAGAGACCTTAATATTTGGTGTCCTTGCAATTTGTCACAATCAGTTATTCAGAATGAAGTATAACTACTTCAATATTGTCTTGATGTGCTCATATGATCTGTAATCCTGATTTTCTTTTGCAGTTGATGGCTCAATTAATGAAAAGATTCCATTAAAAAAAGTACCTGTGAGCATTACCATATACCAAAGCTCCTCTTTACATTGCATATTAAGAATATATATATATTTGCCTTCAGTGAATCTTTTCCCCCACAAGGTTGAACCTAGAAGCAAATTAATATGCAAGGTTCCAAGTGAATTAATTTGCAAAGTTCCAAAATCTGAAAAAGTTGCAAAGACAATCCTGAGCTTAAGGAAAACATTGTGCCATTTAAGAAGAGAGGAGATTGCTTTAAGTTTTAGCGGACCTTCTAAAAGTTTTAGAGGACCTTATACTGAAAGCATAAGCCTTGGAATGAATGTTCTGCAGCTCCAATAGTGCTCAAGAGTGCTGAAACCATTTTCTTAAGAGCTTAGTAGACAAGGCACACAGGGCTGGTTTGCATAGCATGTCATCACCTGATGTGTGAAGAGGAGACAATGTTTAACATGGTCTTCTCATGTGCTTCACTCAGAGAGCTGGTTCACAAATGAATATGAAATCATGTAATTTCTCATCCACTGTTGGCTCAACAATTGAAGAAGGCTTCAGTGTGTTCAATGCTTCCAATGAAAAGAATAACTCTTGAAGAAATATAAGGTGATACAATACATGGTCTTTGGTGGTAGAGGTGCCATAGCTCATTCAGACATTCAAGTCATCACTTACTATCACAATTATCAAGAGATGAACATAGTTACATTTCAGCTAGGGTTGTGAAGTTACAGGTGGGGGCCTGGAGATCTCCCAGAATTTCAACCGATCTCCATACTACAAAGATCAGTTCTCTTAGAGAGAATGGCTGCTTTGGAAGGTGGAATGTATGGCATTACATCCTGCTGAGATTTCTCTCCTCCCCAAATCCTACCCTCCCCAGGTTCCATTCTAAATCTCCAGAAATTTACCAACCCAGAGTTGGCAACCAAAGTTCCAGGCCATACATTTCCCTGTCACATCAAGACAGAGCCTGTCACATCAGGACAGAATCTTATGCCTCTGTTCAAACACACAGCATGGTTCTTGTCTAGATGATTTTTTTTTTCTCCTGGGTTGGAGGAAATCACAAAGATCTTCCTAGTCCTGCGACAGGAACTGGAAACCTGCTCAGATCTGGGGGCTTTTCTGTGGGTGCGAGACTGCTTTTCTCCCTCTTCCCCTAAGGTACCTGTCTGGGGATGAATTTCCCCCTCCCACTTACCAAGGCTACCAGTGACAGCCTCCCCAACATTATTGGATCCCTCCGCCAATGAGGACTGGCCATGTGGAGCCCAAAAGTGGAGTGCACCTTAGGAGGCTGGTGAATCTCTGCAAGATGGAGGAGGAACCCATAAGGAGCATCACCCCATCATGAGCCTCCACGGCATTTGGAGAGGTGTCAGGGAAGAGGCTCCAGCCATGGGAGCAGCAGTTCATGCTGGAATCCGGCAAGCTTGCTATGGGAATGCAGGCTGGGGAAGGGCTAGAAGGAGCAGAGAAGAGGGTGGGGGCTGGAACTGGCAGGAAAGCCCTCAGGGAAGGCAGGCAATAGGCTGTCTGTCAAGCTGTGGAGGTCAATAGGGTGGAAGAGAGGCAGCAAGAGGGGAGGAGAGAGGAGGCTTATGGCACGTCAGCCTGCCCATCCCCACATTGCCACCCCCAGGGAACAGTGGTTGAAAGAATTCAGGCTTGCCCCTCCCTCAAAGGAGTTCATAAGTGGGGCCAAGGAGGAACTGCACATGGTGCCTGGAACACTTGGCTGGCTAGGAGAGAGAGGGAACTGGGTGTGATGGAAACCATCCTCCTCTCCTTGCTCTGAGGCTACCTTTGATCCCATCAAGGCTGGACCTAGTTCAGAAGGAGGTATGCAGCTCCAGACTCCAACCCATAGGAAGAGAAATCTGACAGTACTATTAAGCCATTTAGCTCTAGTTCTGTACAACCTCCAGAGTGACTATTAGATCTGCAGCCACTGATTTCTTATGGGACAGAGATTTAGGAAGCCCACTCCCAGCAGGGGTTACCCAAGCATCTACAAAGTGTTTTAGGGTCTAATTAGATGTTATGGTAGATGGCTACCTATCTCTCCCAGCCTTTCATACATCTCCCTTAGTAGCGGTAATGCATGAAAGAATGTTACTCTACTCATTATTTCTCTCATTTACAGTGGATGGAAAATTGCTGAACATGATAATGTCATATCATACATTTCTTTTACTGGATGTTAGATGAGAGATACAGGATTGATAGGAGCCTTGTATCTCCCATGGTGTCTAGTTTGATCTTCTTAACTATGTCTGTGTTATTGCACAGCTTCTGCAGTTTACTGTGTCATGCTTTGTAACCCCTGAGAAAACAGCTTGTTTTCTGGTTTGTATAGAATGCATAACCATCTGTCTTCTAAGCATGGCCTACTAAAGCCTTCAGACACACATTTTAGTTGCATAGGAATAATATGACCAGTCTAATGCTAGTCTACGTATGCTTATGTGGTGGAGGAATTCTGAGCTGATAGAATGAACTGTACCATTTCAAACTGTAGGTGAGGAAAGCTACACGTTATGCTCTTCCCAGTAAAAAGTTAACTTCCTGAAAATTAAAAATTAGTTTATAAGAAAAAAATTACTTTTAGTCTAGCTCTTCTTATGCTGTGATACTTTTCCACTTAGAGAAAATTATTGTAGAGGAATTGTGAATAAATTAAACCATCCCTGTAGTCTGAAGTGGTAAATTCCATTCTATCACCTCAGCACTCTGCCATCTCATTACCACCTCATTCGGCTACTCATTCTAGACTAGACCTCATCCCCCCCCCTTTTTTTTAAAAAATCTTTAGTTATATGGGATGGAAGAATCCAGAAAACTGGCATACCAAACTTCAGCGTATGAAGCATACAAACATTAAAAACAAAATGAAACACATAGGGAAAAAAAGAGGATCCATTTTACAGGAAAGAGATTAAGCCACTATAGCTTCAGGCAGGGGTAATTTATATGCAGGAGTTTATGAGTGCTTTACTGACTTCATTATTCAGAAAGGAAAATCCATACTTATTATTATTTCAGCTGCTTCGCTGATACACACTCCAGGTATTCTCAAAGCTCAGAGCATCAGTGTAGTGAATTTATATGTAATTTTTATGTGAATTATCAGAAAGACCTAATGAGGTTAGGTCTTGTGTATATGCAAAACAGCTTCCCATGACTACTTCTTCAATGCCATTTGGAAACACAAAGACTCTAAAGCAAATAGAAAAAGAAAGCCACATTATATTATAGATACGAAAATCTCCCCCGCCAGACATGGAAGTAAACCTCCTTTTACTCTGTGATATTTATTTATTACAATATGTATACCTAGATTTCCCTAGATGTACATATTCTGGCAACCAGTGGACGGGTTGGAGGCCCGGGATGTGGGGTGATGTGACATTGCTGATGTCACTAAGGTTGTACCCGAAAGTGACTCTATGACTCTATGTTAAAACACTTTGGTGATTGCTAGAGCTACCATTGCTGCTTCCAGGTTGTACCCAGAAGTGACATGCCAGCTACTAGGCTGGAGCCTTTTTTCCTTTTATTCTTCCACTGTTGCAGCTCAGGGCAGTGGCAGGCAACACGTGTGGGTGTGTAGCGTAGTCATGATGATCAATCTGTCTGAACTTGTAAAACGGCCTGTGCATTTTTGTAAATGTAACTGCGAGTGTTGCCAGAGATGCTACCATTATCATTTTTATGATTTTTTAAACTTGTACATACATTTTTGTTGAACCATATTGTAAATATTGACAAGTTCATATACCAGCAAATAAAAATTTATAAAATATTAAGTACATGAGAAGAAAATTAATTGTCTAATGTGCTCTGAAAAATAAAATAAAAAATTATAAAATATTAAGTACATGAGAAGAAAATTAATTGTCTAATGTGCTCTGATAACTAGTTACCTGTAACCACATCAGAAGTAAATTGTTAAATCAAAGTATCTTTTTTCTGGTATCAAGCTAATCTGATTCAGGTTATTTTTTCCTTTTGTGTAATGTACATTCCCCCTCCCCATATACTTCTTCCTGTTTAGAATTCAATTTGATTCCAGCATCAAGCTCATGCATTTTTTGCTGATAAAAGTGGATACATAATGAACAATCTACTCCGATACATGCATCAGGCAAAATATTCAATAACATTTGTCTGGATCCTTCCTAATTCTATAATTACCACACAGATAATATTGATGATCACACGCCAAATATCTTACAGCATGGGGGCACAACCAACACACGTATATCTGATCTGCATCATTTTTAGTACATTTTCAGCATCAAAACTTGCTTCTTTTATGCAGAACTTGCCATTCCCAGAATCACAACAAATGATGAAATCTGTAAAAACTGGCAGGTGGCCACAGGCAGCATGGAACTGTTGCATGATTTGTAGTAGCAACTTTATCTTTGGAGAATCGCAGCAAGATGGCACACTTTTGAGAAAGGTGTGACGAAACGAAAACTGGAGCTGGTGTCTTGCTGAGTAGAGCCGGGTGGCCAGCATCTCCACAAACCTGTGAACAATTAGAGGAAAGAAATAATTAACGAATGCATGAATAAATATTTCTTGGACTTACCTTGTTTATGGGACTAGTGAGAACATAGCCAGAGGGCACGGTTTCTCTTTAAATCCTGCAAAAGAAAAAGAAAATTTTGCTGATTGATTCATATGGTCACAACAAGCAATTATTGATATGACTGTATGAATTTATATGTATTTATATACTTATATGTATAGGATACTGATGGGGCAGCTGCTTCAAATATATGGATTCTATTTATTGCATGTAGGCACTTTAGACTATTTAAAACTCAATTTTCTCTTTGCACTTTATCGTATTGTGAATAGAAATGGATTATATTCTTAGACTTTATGAGATTAGCATTATTTATCAATTTATTGGTTTAAGAGTTTGTCATGGAGGACCGGTGACCCCTAGTTTTGGCTGAAGTTATATCCAGTGATGCTTCCTTTTTTGGTTGTTCAACTCACCATAATATTTTACCATGTAAATAGTTTGTGTATTTCAGTTAATTAATGTGAAGTGTTTTTAATATATATATATTTATTTTCTAAACTATAAAAGGGATACAAAACAAAAAGGAACAGAAATACAAATTATACTAAAGAAAGATTAATGTGGAGTTTTGAACACATGTTGCTATAGTTTAAAATGCAGGCCTCTGAAGAAAGAAGGATGAGGTATGAATGGGTGAGTGAAGTATGCTGTGATTGGATGGTAGCTGTGCCCTAGGGGGTAAAATGAACTGCAGTTTAGCCAGAGTGCAGAGGGATAGAGGCAGTCAATCTGTTCAATCAGTCTGTGTCTATGTGGGGGAGAGAAGAGAGTTGTTCTGTGAGTGAAGTGATTAGAGAAGTAGTCTCTGTGTTTTCTTTGGAGATGTATTCAGTTTATGTAGCAAGCGAACATCTGGGAATCAAAGAATTCTATGTTCTTCTATTTTGTGGATATTTTTGGCCAGGGTGTGGAAAATTAGTCTTTGTACAGTGTCTCTAAAGAAACATGTAAGATCTGTACCTATTTTGAAACCACCATCACTATGAACCATTGTAAAACAAATACACTCATCATTTACTCAGAGACCGCTGTACATACATACTCTAAATAAACTCTATTTCTGGTTAAGTAAAATATCTGTTTCCTCTAAAATAGGGGATCCCTTTTTAACCTCACAACCACTTCCATATTCTGAGTGACCATTCTGTCATACTACTATCTATAGCTAAGATGTCCTATAAGTCAAACTGAGAGGGAAATGCAGTGAAAGCCTTTGATGGCAGCAAAATTCTAAGGGAGCCCTATGGAAATTTGGAGGCAGCAATAAACAGGTCTCATAAAGGGGGCAAAATGCCACCCACCCATCTCAGGATTAAAGATGGGCACGAACAGAAAAAAAACCCTGAACATGATGTTCATTGTTCTTTGCCAGCAGGCTCTCCTCCAGCCATCATCCAAGTTTGGTCAAGATCCCTACTGCACCACTCCCAGAAACCTGACCTGAGCAGGCACCAGGAAAGATACCAGTAATAAATAATAGCTTGGCCCCAGAGCCTGGTAGCAGCCCTGGAACCTGAGGCTGGGTAGATCCCTACCACACCACTCCCAGAAACCCTACCTGAGCAGGCAGCAGGAAAGGTACCAATAGTAAACAATAGCTTGGCCCCAGAGCCTGTCAGCAGCCCTGGAATCTGAAGGGGTAGATCCCTATCCCACCACACACAAAGAAAATTCAAGCTCCAATGCACTCTCTCTATCAAAATGCCAATAGCAGCTGTGTCTCTCCCTCTCCACTGTCTGCAAAGCCAGAGCTGGGATCCTCCCTCCCCCCTGATCTTTGCTTCCTTGTAACAAATTTGGAGCTCCATACTTGAAAGGAAGACCTGCCTATCAAACTAAATTGGGCTTAGATTGGGGCTTCCAGGGCAACAGTAGGAGTTCAGACAGAGTTCAGACAATCCCTGCCTGAGTTGCCAAGGAAATTGATTGTAGGTACCAGACTGTCTGGCTTGACGAACAGCAATGAACAAGGCTTGCAACGACCACCTGTTCATGTATAATGCAGTCTCATGAACAGCTTGTTCACGAACAGCAGATTGGGCTGTTCGTGGCTTTTTTTTGTTCGTATTGCTGTTCGTGTCCACCTCTACTCAAGATTAGCTACAGCATGTTGTTGAGTGCAGACCGCAAATAAGTGAAATCATGGGTAATGACTGAGTCAACTATAAATTCTATGCAATAGTCAAGGCATCAAATGCCATCTGTAAATAATTTTAATTAATTGATTGATCAATTAACACAACTTAAGCATTGTCTGAAGCCTGAAAAAACAGGTTCTCACTACCTCCTTCAAGAGGGGACCAAAGCAGGGAGCATGGGGCAATATTTTTTGATGATGCATGGTGCACCAGAATGGAAGGGAGAAATGCATGGTTGTTTAGGCAACATGCTGCCTTCACCCGTACCTGCACTACAGTTTCCAAGTGGCAGTGGGAATTCATGCATGTGTTTAAAAAGTAAGCCTCTTTAGAACTCTTGACTAGAAATAATCATTTCCCCCCAAGCATTTTACTTGCTGCTTGTAATTGGCAACTCAATTATGATTTGAGCCCCAGGGAATTCACCGATCAATATCTTAAGGGATCCTACACCATGATGAATGCAAAGGTCACTGAACAATGGCAAATTGATATTTGAATCCATGCTGAGTGAACAGGGACTAGGTACAAAAACAGCTCCTCTAAACCTTTGATTTATGATGAGCATCTTTCCTTTGTGTCTTTGACCTGCTATGCTTTTAAATTTTTAATATTTGGTACTTACTACATTCCTTTTCATTGCCAACCCCAGTATTCTCTTCATCCCAGCTGTATCTTCTACTAAGGAGCTCAGGGCACCACATAAGAGGATTATCCTATTTTGGCCTATTTGCTCAAGCTCATTTGCTTAATATGATAACTGGGTAATATCCTTTCATGGCTGCTATTGTTTTTAATTAATTTTCATTTCATTCTCATTGTATTTTTATCCTGCATATATATATATTTCTGAGTGATCTTTCTGCTTTTTAAAGCTGACATCTAAGTTCTACCTCCTACAGAAATAAGAATGCATTCAGTCTCACACTAACTGGTGTGTGAGCTATGCATTACATAGAAGCAGAGAAAGAAGTAATGTGAATGTAGCCTTTCCTTCTGAATATACCAGGCTTCACCACAACACATTTTCCCAAGGTCCCTAATGTATTTGCCCCACCACAGAAAGGATATCATAAAGTAGGGACAAATAAAGAATAGAATTGGTTTCCTTTGAGAAAAGACTGGGTGCAATTCTAGAGTTCCATATGGAGGGGAATGCAAGCATGTTTAAAAGCTTTACTTCAGCCAATCAAATGGCAGACTAATGCCATTTAAAACTGGCTAGTCTGTTTTGGCAGGTGTTCAGCTGCAATTAAAAAAATGGAAACGTTTTAATATTTAGGACTTTGATACTTTGTTTATAAATGGCAACAATAGAGCTTTGGAAAATTATGAATGGCATGTACAGAGTAATCAGAAAGACACTGGAGTTAGCTGTGTTAGTCTGTAGTAGCAAAACTGAAAAGAGTCCAGTAGCACTTTTAAGACTAACCAACTTTACTGTAGCATAAGCTTTCAAGAATCACAGTTCTATATATTGTCGAAAGCTTTCACGGCCGGAGAATGATGGTTGTTGTGGATTTTCTGGGCTGTATCGCCGTGGTCTTGGCATTGTAGTTCCTGACGTTTCGCCAGCAGCTGTCACTGGCATCTTCAGAGGTGTAGCACCGAAAGACAGAGATCTCGAGAGCTAGGAGCCCCCCTCTGTCTTTCGGTACTACACCTCTGTCTTTCGGCGCTACACCTCTGAAGATGCCAGTCACAGCTGCTGGCGAAACGTCAGGAACTACAATGCCAAGACCATGGCGATACAGCTCAGAAAATCCACAACAATCAACAATCACAGTTCTCTTCATCAGTGCTTAAATATAAAGTGACAGTGCCTCAAGTTACAAATAATGTACACAATGTAAAGATATTAAATATACAAATTTCAAAGGGAAATGTCCTTATGTGTATATAAGCACATTACACTTTATTAATGTACTTAATCATTGCAAGATCATCATGTTTCTGACCTTTATAGGCTTTCTTGAACAGCCTTAGGTTACACAGCAGGGTGGGAACACCAAAGGGCATGGAAGCAGTATCTTACACAAAAATAACACAACTCACTTCACATTAAAGAATCACCCCAAAAAATTGCTGTCAAAAGCACATTATTTCTGTAACTGCTTTAGGTTACACAGTAGGAAGGCACAACAGAGCAGGAAAGCAGTGTACTACACAAAAATAACACAACTCACTTCACATCAGAGAATCACACAAACACAATTGCTGTCAAAAACGGTGAAGTGGGTTGTATTATTTTTTGTAGTACATTGCTATCATGCCCTGTTGTGCCCTCCTACTGTGTAACCTAAAGCTGTTCAAGAAATAAAGTGTTTTTGCCAGGAATTGTGTTTTTGTGATTCTCTGATGTTAAGTGAGTTGTGTTATTTTTCTGTGTGGGGGACTGCTGGTGTAATGTGTCATAATGCTTTGCCTACTTGTACTTTGGAAGGGAGAAAATAATTTTTTAAAAACTTTATTTTGTGTTGTTCTTGTTTTATTCTTTGTTGTGCAGTTGGTTCCCATCATAGGGAACAATGGGGCTGGCTGGCCAGCCATCTCTGTAGGTGGTGGGGGAATTTGAGGGAGGGTGTCTGTGGTTCAGGTGCTCTTTCACAGGGACCAGCTGGCACTCAGAAGTGTGCCCACCATTGTGGCACCCCTGGGCTGTGCAGAATTGCCCAGGGAAAGAGAGTTTAGAAGTTCCCAGCATAGGGAACAAAGGGAGAGGGCTGGCCTTTGCCAGCCTGTTCCTGGGGTTATGGGTGTGGGACAGGTGGGGGTGGATTTGGGTCTGTGAGGGGTTAATGTGGGGATTTGGGTCTGTGTGTGGCAGCTGGGGGGGAATTGGATTTGTGTGGGGCTGTAAGGGGTGGACTTTAGGGGCTGAGAGGACCTACTTGGGGAGGCCATGAAATGGCCCCCCCCAAGTGGGAGCAGTCTGAGCCTTGGTGGGGGGTGGGAGGAAGGGTGGGAGAAGGGCCCCAGAGGGCTGGGGGGCATTTTGCATGCAAAATGCCACCCCTGGCAAGACAAGCCTCCCCCAGCTGTCAGTGGTAGAGAAAAGAGCACCTACTTGGGGAGGCCATGAAATGCCCCCCCCCAAGTGGGAGCAGTCTGAGCCTTGTTGGGGGGTGGGAGGAAGGGTGGGAGAAGGGTCCCAGAGGGCTGGGGGGCATTTTGCATGCAAAATGCCACCCCTGGCAAGACAAGCCTCCCCCAGCTGTCAGTGGTAGAGATTAGAGCACCTACTTGGGGAGGCCATGAAATGGCCCCCCCAAGTGGGAGCAGGCTGAGCCTTGGTGGGGGGTGGGAGGAAGGGTGGGAGAAGGGCCCCTGAGGGTAAGGGGGCATTTTGCATGCAAAATGCCACCCCTGGCAAAGGAAGCCTGCTTCTTCATTTTTCCCCATAGGAAATAATGAAGAAGATGAGCAGCAGCATGCTAACAATATGCTGCTCCTTCGCTTTCTTATGGGAGGATAGGGGGACCTGCTTTGGGGGGCCATAACATGGCCCCCCAAAGTCCAATCGGTCTGAACCTTGGGGGTGTTGTAGAGAGGGGTTAGAGGAAGATCCCCACCAATTTTGGGCTGATTCGGTGGGAAAATGCCTCCCCCAGACGTCCGGGAAGACGCCGGAGGCATTTTCCCATTGAAAAAGCCGAAAGCCGAAAGCCGAAAGTAAGCCGAAAGCCGAAAGCCGAAATGGCTGGCCGTTTCGGCTTTCGGCTTATATGAAAGAGAATCCTCTTTCGGCTTTCTGCTTTCGGCTTTAGCCGAAAATTTTTGGCTTGCACACCCCTAGAGGTAACCTTTATACATTGCATACATAGAGAAGTCCTGGGATCGTTTGTTCCTCATGGTTTAGTTCCAATGGCACCACATTGAAAAGACTGGTATGTGGTCCCTCATACAAAGTTGCCCCATCCATTATGTAGATCTAGTTGATTGCCTACAACCCCAGGTGGGGGTGAAGCACCAAAAGAGGCTCAGGGTAAGTCCTGCCTAGGGTTGTATCAGCTGTGACACTTGTGGAAGAGATTTTTCATCAGAAGGCTCCCTCTACCAGAATGGGGCTCTGTTACTAACATAACAATCCATGGGATCTAACCCAGAATGCTGTACTACATGATCCTTTGGTCTGATCCATCAAGGCAATTCTTATGTAGGCTTGCTGTGAATTTTGTGTTGAGTATGTTTGACAGTTGAATTTACTATTTTCAAAAACAACCAACAGATGAGAGTTCATCACCTGATCTGTTTGGTTGGCCTCAAATAGCTTGAATGGTTTTACTGTAGAATTTAAGAAGATTCCTAGAGCTATGCTTCGTCACTTCCAGGTTGTACCCAAAAGTGACATATCAATATTGGCAGTGGTTGTTGTGGGTTTTCCGGGCTGTATTGCCGTGGTCTTGGCATTGTAGTTCCTGACGTTTCGCCAGTAGCTGTGGCTGGCATCTTCAGTGGTGTAGCACCAAAAGACAGAGATCTCTCAGTGAGAGATCTGTCTTTTGGTGCTACACCTCTGAAGATGCCAGTGACAGCTGCTGGCGAAACGTCAGGAACTACAATGCCAAGACCACGGCAATACAGCCTGGAAAACCCACAACAACCATCATTCTCCGGCCATGAAAGACTTCAACAATACATCAATATTGGCAGTGTCACACACACACATACCCTTGTTACCACCACCAGCCCTCCCACCAGTTACTAGGCCTTGCAACCCTAGCAAATAACAATTATCAATGAAGGAAAAAAACCTCAAAAATCCCTGTGTGGTAGATAGGGAAAATGGTGACAATGGTTGTACGAAAAGCCAGTTCCATTGTGCTGCACTGTTAAGAAGAAATACGGAGAAACCATCTCAAACAGCCATGAAAAGTTGATGAAAATTTGAGCAATCCATCAAAAATAAGCTCCCTGTTAACAAACAGGATATGAGACAAAATAGCAAGTGTCTGAGAATCCTTGTACTTACGCTGTTTTTTCACTGCTTCTCTTGTAATATGGAACTTGTGAATACTACACACCACTGGGTCTGTGAACCCAAAATGACTTCTTGGAACTTAAATATAAAGCTCACCAATATCTTTTGTATGAGACCAGAGTAAACAATCAAAGAAGAAGAAAAAGAAGAAGTTAGATGCCATTTGCTGTAAAAGCAGCCTTTCCCCAATATAAATGTATGAAGTAAGATCATAGGCAGTATTAAAAAGAGAGTAATGTTGATTACGTTTTTAAAACCCAGTATCAAATGGTTTTCTCAGACTTAATGTGAAGCACAGACGCATTTGATAGCCTTCAAGTACCGCAATTTCTTTCAATCAGGTTTTAGATGTAGTCATAGCTTGAAAACAGGATTAAATTTAGGAATACGTTTCCTTGAGGCGTAGGGCAGAGATCAGACACCAATAGTGCCACTATTAAAATCAATGGGCCTGAACAACATTGATTACAAGGAGATGCTGACTCATCTGTGGTCCTTGATGGTGATAAATAGACTTCCTTTGAACTAAACCATTCCCTTCTGAGGAGTCAGCTCCAAAGAGCATCTATTTATCAGTCTCCTAGAATTACTAGATATAAACATCCCATGTGATCAACTTTTATTTTTGTTTTTTATTTCACTTTTGTAAAAAGAAAAGTAAAAGTTGACCCATTCGATAGGCATGGGGGGGGGTTGGTTTCTTTCTCATGACCTGGGCTCAATCTTATCACGTGATTGACTACTTTGTCTCCTACTCCTCATATTTTACATGTTGCATTGACTGTTGTGTGGGCATAGTTCAGGCAGGGCAGGAGGGGAATGAAGGAGACCAACCATGTCTCACAGTGACATGGCTGCCCATGGAACTCTTTCTGCTTCCCCATGATCAGCTAGAAAGCAGGCAAATCACATTGCCACTAGCTTATTTGCACTCTAGCTGGCCATGTTCAGGGAGAGGAGGAAAGGCCAAGCTGTTCCAAATAACAATCACGGCAGCTTCAGTTGTGGGCTCCAGGACAGATTGGTGTCAGGGGAGCATCTTCTGATTATCTATACCAAAGGCCAAGCTGTGTTCTCATTTCAGTGATGAAGTGACAGGCAGGGAAGTTATGAGTCTAGAGACTTAGAACTTCGTCCATTTTAGCTGCTTGCTCTTATTCACCTCTTGGTCATGTAGAGCATAGCCAAGACGCTTGGGGCTTTTCTGTTTGGTGGTACATGATTGATGCAGAGAAGATGAAGCTGTTGAACCGCAGTGTGAAGCAGATGGGCTGACGGGGATTCTGCACAATGGAAAGTCACATTATCTGTGCCAGAAACATGGACTTTGTGATCCCACCCAGTGCCTATAATATATAGCCTAACTCAGCAGATTTTTTAAAATAGTTTGTTAATTTTAATAATGTTATGCTATGTTAATTATTTTTATCATGTTTTACTTGGTGAGATGCCTTGAGCTGGTCTCTGGAGAGGAAGCACATGTATTTTCTAAATCAAGGAATAAATAGAAAGCCTTTGAAGCAACAAGCACACATTTAGAATTGTTAAGGGACAAAACAATGTCCTTAAGAAACATATAACCGGAAAGCAGAGTATTCACAGGCCAATGATAAGGTGAGAAGCCATTCCTACACCTTCTAGGGCAAAGGGGCCTTAGGGTGCTCAGCAAGTGTATTCCTAGGGCTGATGCTGTACCCTCTGAAATCCCCAAGAAAGGTAGGAAGTTGACAGAAAGTTTGTCTTTTGACTCATTCTATGCTGATAGAGTTAAAAAAAATATCAACTATGGTGGAGGTAAAAATACTTAGGTTGTTTCATTTTCATTCTGTTAACTATCAAAAACATCTCCCATTTTCTGTGTGGGGGGTTGGCACTTGGGATAACACTTGTGCATTCTTTCATTGCTGTTCTTAAAGTCATTTTCCTCCTCCTTTGTTCTCAGTCTTCATTAACATTTGTCAAAATTAGGATTGCCAGCAGGCTTGGGGAAACATGTCCTGTTGCCTTATTAATAGAGGCTTAGTGTATAGAAGTGGGCTGGTGTAGCTCATCATGGCTCGGAGGTAAGTAACAGTCACTTGATTAAACCTTTGTTGAAAGGACCCAACACTTTTTCTCCAGACATTTGCAACCTTGAAGCAAACTAGTATTTAATTTTATCAGCGATATGATGTTTTTAATGATGTCACAATGGCGATTAGCAAAATGACCTCAGGAATGCTCATGAACAAAATCACACTGCCACAAGATTAGTTGGCAACTGAGGCATATAAGGGCAAAGAGGTAAATGTTACCAAGAAGAAGCAACATTCCCAGGAACAGAATGTGAATGCTTGGCACAGTGTCCCCCCTCAGTAATCTGGCTGCACCAAATGTGTTACTTCTGAAGCAAATATTGCAATTGAATAATCTTTGGTGCAGTCCTGACATCAATGGAACAATACAGAGGATGGGCTGGAGAACTGCAGCCATTAAGTGACAAAACAAGCTTGTGTGAACCACTCCACAACTCCCCTGCCTGTTTTGTCCGTTCATTTCAGTCGGCAATGCTGGAAAACTATGAAAGTGCTATAATGAGTGTTCACAGTTGTAGGCTAAAAGCACCCCAAGTCACAGTCATCACCAAAGCCATTTGCCATGTCACAGGCAATTCAAAGCTTTACACAATACAATATAATATGTAGACAAATAGATATTTTTATAAACAGCCAGGTTTTCAGACAAAGTGCTCACAGGCAGGAAAATGATACTTGATCTTTCTCTGTCTCTTCTCTATTTTTTCTTTCTCTTTTCCCTGTCAGTTTCAATTACAGTCAGTAGGTAGAAAAATCTGGAAGATGTGGGAAAAGTATGCAATTTTAGGAATCAGTAGTCACAATAAATTTACATCAATGGCTTTGGGGCTAAAATAAGTTTGTTTACATGCTGAGCTGCAAACACAAAGGAGACCGAGGCAATTCAACATATAGCATAGAATGAAAACAACAAACAATGACAAGAATAGCTCTGATGTATGATATGTAAATGTGATCTAATCAAACCTATGTGAAGTTAATGCTTAACAAGAAGTCTCCTTGGCAAAGAACTAAGCAAGCAAAACAGTATTTTGTATATACAGGGCTTTTTTTCTGGGAAAAGAGGTGGTGGAACTTAGTGGGTTGCCCTTGGAGAAAATGGTCACATGGCTGGTGGCCCCGCCCCCCCTGATCTCCAGACAGAGGGGAGTTTAGATTGCCCTCTGTGCTGCTTGGCCGCTTGTCTGAAGATCATGGGGTGGGGCCACCAGCCATGTGACCATTTTCAAGAGGTTCCAGAACTACGTTCCACCACGTTCCAGCTGAAAAAAAAGCCCTGTGTATATAACTAGATGGCCTTTGAATCAAACGAGTTGATTTACACCAAAAGTTAGGTTGATTTTCATGAAAAGCTGAGTTGTTTTACCGCAAAACAAATAATACAAATCGAAGATCTGACTCAATCAACTATTCAGTATTAAAACAGTCACAATAAAAGGCTAAATACTAAGACAGTAAAACCAGCAATTCCCATTAAATTTAAAATGACAAATGCACATACCTGTAAACCTTTGGTTCTTTGGAGGTTTTTTTAAAAAAATGTTTGAGGATCCCTGCTTCATTCCTTCCTAACTTTCCTTCCCTTCAAATACAAATTTGGATAATTCTCATATATTAGTAAACATTGGTTTCATATTTAGGTTTTAATATCTGTTTTTCTCTTCAACTTCTTTTGTACAAAATCAATTAAAATTCATTCCTGTACTTGAAATGTGTTCCCTCAGGGGCTCATACCAAGTGTCTCGTTGCGATCTTTAACAGTATTGTTATGAATGTTGGCAGACTAGGCCTTCATTAGGTTAATGGCTCAGAATGGCTGGCTGAATGAGTGGTAATTGTTCAGCGGTAACTGTGTTTACAAAGGAAGAGCAATGGCTTTAACCTCAAACAAAGTGAATCGTGTCATATTCATCAATGTAAAACCTCTGGTGTCTAAAAGGAATGTTTTTTTTAAAGCATTTTAAGCAGCATCAAGAGATAATTCAAGCATTAACTATTAGTTATAAGCCTAATTTAAATCAAGTTGACATTTTGAGAATCTGCAGAGCATATAAGTAATTTTTTTTCAAAAAAAGAACTTTTCCCTAGAGCAACTGGCTTGATAAACTAGTAATAATATCACTGAAGTTCAAATGGACTCAAAACAAGATTTTCTTAGCTCACAAATCTTGGTTGCATTATAAGTAAAACTCTTCACACATACATATACTCTCACACACACCCCTCTTCCAATCTCTGTCTCTCTCTCTGCAATTGGGAAGGGACATCTCCTCCAAGCTAAGAGAAATGCTGGCAAAGTATCTCAAAACCATTTACACCGACTGAGAACTATCAAACGACCATTCTGAGCCATTCATATAATAAAAGCATACTTAACCAACATCCTTACAAAAGAAAGAAACATAGATCATGGAGGATTGTTTTTATCTTTTTAAAAAAACAACAAGAAGAGAAAGATAAACAGACAATAGAAAAAGTAAATAATAGAAATGTGACGGAAATTCACTCAAACTTCAACAAATATTTTTTAAAGGTGCCACCTTGCAAATGGGTAAGATCAGCAACTGCCCATTCATGTGCATTCCCTGCTGTGGCTTCCACTTTGTGGTATGGTTTTCCCGAGGAGATCAAAAAGGTTTCCCCTCTTCTATCATTCCACAGAATACAAAACAAAAATATTCAACAGAGCACTTTTTTAAAAAAAGGATTGAAACTGTAGAATGGAATGGTGCATGAGAGTACATTTATAATGGGATAGGGTTGTACTCTATTGTAATGATTGTTATAGGTATCATCCTGTTTTTATTGTATTATATTACCCAAATGAATATACATTTTTGTCTCCTGGCTGCTAGAGGTACCCCTCCGAGCATATCCAAAGTGCAAACCAACACACTACCACTGAGTGAACCTTTATACTGGGATCTTTTTTGTGTATACTGGGGTCTAGTTAAAGGGCTGTCACTAGTTATCAGGGGCAAAAACACCAGATGCAAAGAAGAAAAACCTCTCATAACTTTCCCAAGTTGCAACTTTATATTGGGGAATTAACATCAACTTTAAAAGATGCACTTAGACAACTCATGAGCTTCTGTTATTAAAATGTTTACTAATTCAAGATAAACATATACAGGAATAACAATGAAGGCAATAACCAAAAATCACACTAAAACAAACACAAGACCAATTTACAGTACAATTTCCCATTCACTAAGCAGGTGTAAATGCTACTCTCATCTTTTGAGGTCTAACGCAAGGCTTAGATAAAATAACATACAACCTCAAAGGAATACTAAGGCACCAGTTGATAAGAACACCCCAAGGAAAATATAAGCGAAGATAGGAATGTTAACCTGCATGCATTCCATAAGCTAAAGTAGTTTTTTTTCCCCTATATGCTAAATAAATGAGCCCAGATTTCTATTAGGCAATCTTGGTGTGTGTTTTTTTTTCCATGTGTAAATGTGGGTGCGAAATAAGATCATACAACCCGACCTGAAGAGATGACAATTGAGAAATCTTTCTCCACTATTCCTGCTAATGATATTCCACTTATGGTGATGCGCAATGAAAAAGGAAAGTTCAGCATTGCAGGTGCTGGATAAGAAGAATGGCACCAGATATGGCAAAAGTGAGACCAAACATGGGCATGCACACACAAGAGGTCAAAGGCACACAGAGCCACTAAAAGGTGTCCAAAAGTTGCATACATGCTTACAATAGAAAGTGAGTGAAGATCAGAAGCAGACAAATGAATTACAAGAAACAAATTATTCCCAAGGAAGAAAACCTGTGACAGTAGCTGGAAAGAGAGAGAGAGAGAGTGGGTGCAAAGAAAGAAAAGGAAAGAAAGCGAACAAGGTAAGTAAAGGCCCGAGTAGAGAAAACAAGAAAAAGAAACCAGATCCAGAAAGAACAAAATGTGATTCAATCCAAATTGACTTAATCAAAAGACAAAATAGATCCAAAGGAAGACTTGAGCCATGAAGTACAAAGTACTGTTCTTTTAGGGTTACCTTTATACTTTTAGAGTTGATGTGGCATATAAAATAGGGTAATTAATATGGACACTTTGTACACACCTCTTTTCTCATTGGGCACCTTTACTTAATTTGCAGCAAGGCTGGATATAGCCACATGTGCAACATGTAGTGGGAGAAGTTCAGAGGCTTTTGATTTAGGATACCTAATATTTTGTCAGAGACAAGAAGTTAGTGTGCGAATGTAAGATGTTTTGAAGTTCCTCATTTGTACTATCTTTCAACACTGAGGTGTCGAAAGGATGCAACTACTTCAAAAAACTTTTTAAATTCATGACCTACATCCTGATTTCTCTGAGAAGAAGGAGAAGGAATAAATGATGCATAATATGCATAGGTCAATGTACTTTTGTGATGTTATTTTAGGTTGCCCCTGATAACTACCACTAGAGTTTGATGTGCAAAAGAGAATGGCAACTAATACTGGAAGCTCTTCCTTTCAGTAGAACTCAGAAAGAGTAATTACCTTTTTAAATTAGTGGTGAAGACAGAGCATGATGAACTTTGGTCTTTCAAGACAAAACAGAGTTCCCAATTCACTCTTAGGCGTAGTGGCATGAAAAACCCTTTCCATTATAAAAATGGAAGTAGGGGTATGCAATCTGGGATTCATGATCCTGTTAAATAGCTGGATTTATGCCAATCTGGCACAATCCAGCTATGCTAGATCACACTGGAGGATCCCAAATTAGATCCCAGGAATACAGACTGATGGGCTGGATTATTCAGCTGCAGAGGCAGCCATAGCAGAGGTACAGCAGCAGCAAGCGAGAGGGCAGCAGGCGGTACAGAGTTTGCCTCGACTTCATCATGACCCCCTCTCCAATCCTCTAGATAATTTTCCTTATAGGGAATAATGGCTGGATAAATTCAGGGTGCTCTATCTGGATTAGATAACCTGACCCAGATTTCAGGGATGTTGAATTTTGTTGCTGTTCCTGAAACCCAGATCTGGATCACCCTCCTCCCCCTTTTTTTGATGCACACCGCTACCAGGCAGTAGAGAGATGATCCATAAACTGTGAGACATTGTAAGTACACTTGAAACAAAAAGCTGCAAACATGAGAGGAAGCTTAATGCATGTGAGCCAGTGTAAATGTTAAACTATTAATCGCCATTCTACTTACAGGTAGGTTCATATGGGACAAGGTGGTCCTTAAGGTATGCTTTTGTGACTTCCGTTGATAACAAAAACAGCCAGCAGTAAGTGTGTCTGTTGTGCACACTTTTTTTCAATACAAGCCTCTGTTATTGAATATGTTCTCAGTAGGATAACCACTAATGGGTCATAAGTAGACATGGGCATGATCTGAATTACGATTGCAAAAAAACCCCGATGTTGGCGTTTGTGCCATTGTGACTCAGCTAATCGGTTCCGCCCATGGCAACCGATTCAGCAGTCGGGGGTTTGCTTGTTCGGGACTTGATCGGATATATCGGTTTCTGTTCAGAATTGCAGACACTCTGGCACCAGTAATTTATTCCCGGGGCAATGGAGCTAGGGGAATGAGCTGTGTTTGCCCTCCTTCTGTCGCCCTCGAAACACGAATGGAAGCCCAGCTTTCCTTGATTAGCAGGCTTCCTTCCAACCACGGAGCAGAAACCCAGGGGAGGGAGGGGGAAGGGGGTGTTCTGAAGCCATGGGCACAAAGGAAAGGCAAAAGGCAGCGCGGGAGGCTGGGAGGCCACCCGCACCGTTCGTCTTTCCCCAGGACAAGGGGCATGTGGGCAAGCCAGCCACCCCTTGTCCTAGGGAAAGGCAAAAGGCAGTGCGGGTGGCTGGGAGGCCGCCTGTGACATTCGTCTTTCCCCAGGACAAGGGGCACGCAGGCAAGCCAGCCGTCCCTTGTCCTGGGGAAAGGCAAAAGGCAGCGCGGGAGGCTGGGAGGCTACCTGTGCTGTTCGCCTTTCCCCAGGACAAGGGGTGTGCGGGCAAGCTGGCCGCCCCTTGTCTTGTGGGGCAGGTGAACGGTGCGGGCAGCCACCGAGCCACTCACGCTGCCACCAGCTCCGCAGCGCACTGGGACAGCTGGCTTGCTGTAATGGCAGGGGGGGCAACCAAGGAGCGCGCACGCGCAAGAGCCTGACTACGGTTGCCCTGGGTGCTGGCAACCATAGATCCAGCCCTGGGAATGTCCCCTTCCTTAGGGGAGGTGGCTCGTTGCCGGGTTAAAAACTCCCCCCCTCTACTCTAAGTGTTTGTGTGTGTGTGTGTGTGTGTGTGTGTGTGTGTGAATGTCCCCTCCCTTCCTGAAGGGAGGCTGCTCATCGCTGCCTCCCCCTGCCCGCTGGGCCTGGTGGCCGCTGCCACCATCCACCATTCCTATATCGCTGGAAACAACGGGGCACCCTCCCGCTTTGGCCTTCCCAATTCCGGACCAGAAACGGGACTTGATTGGTTAGAATTGGTGGCCTGGGTTCGGCAGTGGCCAAGATCCACGAACGGCTTAATCGGTATTTTTTTTTGGATCGTGCCCATCTCTAATCATAAGTGGCGGGGGGAACAGCAATAGGCCCCAATGACAATCCAAGAAGATAAATGCCTTTTCTTCTTTGTTGAGATCTATTTAAAGAATGAGAGCAATACAAAAGGCAAAGCTCTGCTTATCATAACAACTTTTTCCGTGTCATATTTTTTCAGCATTAGGGAAGTGGGCCAGTAACAATCTGGATCTGAACCTGTAGAAATTCCATAGTGGAAACCTTGGCTTCTCAAATAGTTAAAGCCCAAAGAGTCAGGATTTCGCTCAGCGAGGGAGTGCAGAAGTTCTTTCTCCCTGAGTGAAGCTTGCAGACTGCTGCAATGCTTCCGTGTCGTGTGTGGTGGCGGGAAGCTTGGGACCCAAGAGCTATTGAAAAGGCTAGGCAAAAGGTCAATAGTGTTCTGTATAAGTCATTGGAGGGTGGGTTAGGAGTTTATTTGCCCCACCCACAAATATGGGCCAAGTTTGCAGACCTCTACAGGGGGGATGGGGTCCACCTTTTAGTGAAGGGCAACAGTATTTTTCTAGAGGACTTGTGGTAAGGGCTCCGGCTAGCAATAGGCCAGCTATGGGGCATGGGGGCCTAAGCAGAGGCTTAGCTCCAGTGGTGGCAGAATTAGGAGAGAAATGAGCAGGCTGGTGAGCATCCTTGGCACATTCCCATGGGGGGGGATTGAGGTCTATCAGGATGACTGGTACTGCTTGACGGCTGCCAGCTGAGAGAGCATATTGCCACGTGGCTCCCCTATACAAGTAAGGCCCTCCCGCTGTAATGTGAGGTGCTATAGGCTTGGAGTGGGGAACCATTTGCCTGTCCGGCCAGGTTCCAACTATGTGTGTGGATGGTTCACACCTGGGGCAGCGGGGCTCGCCAAGACAGGTCAGAGCAGAGGCCCAGGGGTGACCCCAGGGCCTGACCTGTACCTCTAGTTAGGCCCTTTTCATGTATATATGTTTGGTGATATGTTGTTGCCAAAAATAAATATGGCCCAATTAGTTCCCAACACTGGTGTCTGGCTCTTCTTTCCATCTAGGGTGGCAATAGGCAGCTTTGTGTTATCTAACACAGCAAATGATCGCATAAGATGTGTTCCGGATCAGATCAGTGTCCATCCTCTTTCATACTGTAGCCAACCAGCTGCACTGGGGAGCCAAAAAAGGGGACAAAGAGGCAAAATCTCTCCCCTATGTTGTCTTTAGTACTATTATGCAAAGAATTATTGCCTCTGGATGTGGAGTTTCCCAGTAGTCCTCTTGGCTAGCAGCCATGGAATATGGAAGGTGGGTCCACTAAATGAATATCCTTACCTATGTTTGGTGAGTTGTGAACCAAAAATCTCAGCTCAGGTATTTTATTATTATTATTTATTATTTAATTTGATTTCTATTCCGCTCTGCCCGCAAGCAGGCTCAGAGCAGATTACAACATTTTAAAATCTACAATAAATAGAATAACGTTTGCAGCAATATAAACATTAATAATGCATCCATTAAAACAGCCACACACATTTTGCCCATCCATATCAGACTAAATAACCTGCAGGACAGGGTGGCCAGTCATAGATGTTTACAGAACCCGAGGGGTGTATACTCCCCCCTCACAGTAGGAAGCCTATAATACCTTAGGTGGTATGAACACAATAGGTGGTTTGAACATGTAATTACTGTCTCAGCCTTTCCCTACCATTTATAACATTTTTATGTTATTTATAGTCTTCCTTTCTCACTGACTCTCAAGGCAGATAATGCTGCTGACTGACATAACTTGAGCTGCTTTGACATGCAGCCCGCCCCAGTACCTTTCCCTTCTAATTCTTTAACTAACAGCACAATCAGTGTGTGTTTGTGGGGGGGAATGCTCAGAGAGCTGGCCAGCCACTACTTCAATGTATCTCAGAGATACACTGGCATATCTCAAAGATATTTTGGCATAGCGCCCTACTGCTGCTGCACTGTGGCAAGCTACCGGTACAACAATGCTGTGGACCCCCACCGGAATACTTCCAATGCAACCCTCTGTGCCAGTGGGGGAAGAGGCGGGCCAGAGTTAGTTGACTCCCTAAGCCAACCCAGCCTGGAAATGCCCCCCAACTGCTGCATAACACATAGGTGTCCCTGCAGTACAAATGGCACAATCCCTCCCCACCACCAGCACAGCCCATGATGCCAACTACGGCTGCAGGGAATGAGTTTCCTTTCACACATTTGAGGAGGTGAGTTTGAACTCAGGGAAGTTCATGCTGGGATAGATGTTTTCAGACTTCTTGGTGCCACTGAAAGCTGCAAAATATAACACAGCCTTGTGGCTCCTTAAAGGATTGATGACATGAAGTTTACTATGAGCTTTCATGCATTGCAGTTCACCTCTTCAACAGACTGACATGACGGTTACACCGGAGTCCCCACTCCATTCCAACTCACACACACTGCTGGCTGCTGTGTGCAGCTCACACTGAGACTGGGCTGCGGGTGAATCAAGAGGAGACGTGTCTGCTCTAGCAAGGTAGGTCACATTGACATGAAGCTTCCTTATGCTTAGTCAGACCATTGGTCCATCAAGATCAGTATTGTCTGCTCAACCAGCGGCAGCTCTCCAAGGTCTCAGGCAGAGGTCTTTCATATCACCTACTTATTTTATTTTTATTTATGTCATTTATAGTCCAGCTTTCTCACTGAGACTCAAGGTGGATTACATTGTGTGAGGTTAGTACAATCAGAAGCATGGACAAGGGTAGGCATCTCCATACAGTGTCAAATATATTTCCATAAACAGTGTAATCAGGTAAAGAAATACAAGTTTACAAAGACATAGCATGAGCAAGGATCCAATGAGGAGATGAAGAATTGCTGAAACAGAATATATTCAGTTCTAGGACTGACATTAGACAACATGAAACACAGGTAGTATATAGGAGTACATATTTAAAGCAACAGATAATATGTAAGGCAACATAGTGGTGATTGTGAAGTCTATGGTCCCTAACTCATTAGCTAATCATCTGAGACCCCCTCCCTACAATACCACCCTCCTATCTCTCTGTGCACCGTTGTCTGCTTGGTCCCATAGGGTTGGTGGTGACATCACAGCTGCATTGGAGCACCTAATGCCTATTGGCATGCCTCTTTTGCTTAGGTTAGGTTATTGTTCTTGGGTCTAGGGGCTGAGGGTTTGAGCGCAGCCTCTGTATCTTCCTCTTTTCTTCTTTTTTCAGGTGATTGGTTTGTGTGGCTTGGAGTAGGAATGCTTACGTGTGGGCATTATTTTTGCTGCCATTCAGATTCTTGTTTGTCCAAGGCACAGGAACCCTTCCGCTATCGGTGCAGATCACGTGCCTCTGTTGAGAGTCACTGTCTCTCTGTGTTTTCTGGCAATCTGTGCAGCAGGGGGCAGTGGTTTCATCAACAGGTAGTGACTGGCTACACTTGCATGTGTCACTCAGGGGAACATCATCAGGTGCCACTGCTTGCTTGGTGAGTGTTGCTAAGGTTGCTCTGGCCCTCAGAACCAGCCTGTCTGATACGTGGTCTGCACCTCATGGAGGGGCACGTATTGTTTTCTCCTCCTGAGGAATGTCCATAGGAATCTGACTGGTGCTGTCACTATTACATGGGTGGCTGACTGCCAGTGCCACCAGAGCCCTCAGGACTGGGCTGCCCAAAGTGAGAGACTTTAAAAAGAAAGCTGGTAGCTGGTACATTGTTGAAAAAATTATTATAATATAATGTTATAATAATGTCGCTTTTACTAATTACAACTTGACATGAGAATGACATTTACAGCAACCACTCCTGTGTTTGTAATGTGTATTTTAACCTTCAGGTGTCAGAAACAAACAGTAGCCTAAACCCAGATACTAACACTTTAAACTGGGTTATCAGTCAAACTAGCTTCCACAATGTTGGATGGTATCCTATGAAGCATCCTCTAACAGTTTAAGTCAAGAAGGCGACAATTTCCTCACTGCAACCCCCTGACCCAAGCAGGTGTTTTCTGACATGGCTCCTGCAACTCTTCCTCAGGAATAATCTTTCTGGGAATCATGAGAGACTGGGAGGAGAGGAGAACTGGAAAAATCTGTGTACCTTCCATTGGCGCTTTGTAGGATTCCAGTTATTCCTCCATGTATTGACTGTACTTGGTTGTTGACTATTGAAAAAAATAAGCACATTCCATTCTCCCTGGAGATGATATCAATCTGAAATAGAATATCTGTCAGGACTTGCCAGGTAAATCCCCAAGCACTTCACTGCATCACTCAGGTGTATGAGTTAAAGTTACTTTATTGATGAGATATACCTGTATCAAGCTGTTCGGACAGAAGCATTGGCAGAAGACATGCAAGTTGGGCAAGCAATGTGAATATAGGGGAACGTTCCTGCCCCTGGGAAGAGAAGACCATTAGAGTTTTGGCGCGAAGTGTCCAAGAGAAGGGAGAGGAGGGGAAGACTGGAGGAATTAGCTCATCCTAATTCCCAGGGAGGATGAAACAGCTCCCTCTGGAACTCCAAGGCCACGTTCACAAGCCGGCCAGGAAATGGAAAGCAAAACACCTGCAAGATAAGCAGTTAACAGCTGAGCAGCAACTGTGTTCCCTTTGCACATTCTCAGAGGCCCAGAAACACTCAAGACAATCATGGAAGATATACTGGAGAGTATCTGACAATATCATTTCATTTTATTAGTTTGTCTGAAGCAGATACTGAAATATTTTTCAAAAGTGGGGAACCAAGTGACTGAGGTGGTTAGTTCATCCAAAACCATAAAAACTTTGTTTAAATTAATCCTTTCTTGTTAATAATGTCAAGATTACACCAAGCCTATGTTCTGCATTTCATGCACCATTCATTGGTGTTGTCTTCCTCCCCAACTACCCCCACCCCCACACACATTTCTGTGGCCAGGTAAAGAGAATTTATTTCCTTTCACTTGAGTTCTTTCCATCAGCCTTATTCAACATGCATTTAAAATGAATTTAACAGGCGATTCACCTGCGGTATCTCTGCAGGGCAAAGCAAGCAATTGGCTCACTTCTTGCAATACTGCATTAAAAACTGTCCAGTACTGACAGGGGGTTAATTAATATTGCTTCCATTTATAAAACATGTGTGCAACAAACTGTGTCCAGGCAGAAACTGTGAGTTCATAAACACAGAGAAATACACACACAACCAAACAATTTTCCATTATTCCTGTTTTGAAAGGCAGTGAATGTGAGTGAGCTATGGCCAGAACTAGACAGCACCAGGAAAATGTTGCATTTTCTATGTTCCTCACATAATAATGATGACTTGCTGGGGAGTAACTTACAGAACAGGAATGGGATGTGGGGTTTAACCCCTCCCACCTTATGATTGTCTCCTGAAAATGCTTTCTTGATAGTTTTAAATTGATTTTTCCACAGCTGGGATCTGATACAGGAACCATGAAGAAAAAGAATCTGTAATATATATGTTGCCGACAACTCACTTTTTATGCTGGTGCAGATGCAGTGATGCAGGAGCATGCAACATCAATTCCCAAGCCTTTAGGGGTATTTTGGGCCTCTTCCTAGTCTTTAGCAACTTAGGACAGCCACAGGGGATCTTGCCACTCTGATGCATGTTCTGGTAACGTCCAGGTGGGATTCCTGCAATGAGCTCTATGTAGGTCTACCCTTGAAACCTGTTTGGAAGCTACAGTTGGTATAGAAAGCTACAGCCAGAATGCTGACTTGAGTGACTCATAGGAATCGTATCACTCCAGTCCTGTTCCACCAACTCTGCCTCCCAATTTGCTTCTGGGCCCAGTTCAGGGCGTTGGTATTGACTTTTAAAGCCTTAAGCAGCTTATGGACAGCATACCTTAGGGACCAACTACTCCCATATGCACCTACCCAACCACTTCAATCCTCTTTGGAGATCCTGCTTCAGGTATCCCCATAATCTGAGGCTATACAAGTGGCAACATGAGAAAGGGCCTTTTCTGTCATGGCGCTGAAATCTTGGAATTCCCACCATAGGGGGATTAATCTGTCTCCTAACATAGTCTTCCACCAGCAGGTGAATACTTGTTTGGAGTGTTGGCAGGTCCCCCCTGGCAACTGGCAGGAGGGTTGGAGGCAGTGGCTTCTCACCCCCATTTTCTTCATTGCGCACTTTCACTATATTTTCACTATGTTACACTGAAGTGACATCATCTGCAGGAGCTCATAAGCATCCATTTCCTTGGCTGCCTGCCAATGATGGGTAATCTCTGGTTGGCCAGTCTCCTCTGCTGATCACTAACAATTGGCAGAGGGAGGCAGGAATCCCTAGGAGATTCCTCCTATTGGTGGGCTCCTAGGAACCTTGTTTGTTTGGCATGCCCTCATTAACTCTTGTAAGGCTTCCTCCCTGTTTGTGTGTTTATTTGCTTATATGTTGCATTTAATTGGTTTAAATTTATACACTGTTTTTAATGTTTGGAAATGTTTTAAAGTCTGAAATATTTAAAACATCTGAAATATTTTTAATGTTCTGATGTTCACTACCTTGGGACCCTGTTTTGGGTGAAAAGGTGGCAAATAAATGTTTTAAATAAAATAAATAAATAGAATGGCATGCTTGCTCTCCCAAACTGCCTGCTCACTAACATGTAGGGCTGATTATTGTACCTGTGTTCCTGGCATTCTGGGTTTCTGGATCTTCAGCCACTTTCCAGTGTGTTTATGAAGTCACAGTTTTCAGTACAAGCAAATGCCTACAAGGTTCAGGTACTATGCCCCTTTTCCAGTTCTCCATTCTTTCATTCTGTGTTTGTTTCCTTCTTCATCAGGTAAGACACTAACAAAACCCCTTTGTTCCCTTTGTATTCCTGTCCATGTATGAGCCCCTGTATCTAAAAATTCCCACAGGGAGCACTCTTTGAAAATGTTCCTGGGATCAAAGCGCATCGATTGAGTGCTTAGTGGTTACAACTGCTGTCTTATGCGTGTGGTGGTAGCCTAAAGAATCCTTGTAGTTCCAACAGTACTGATATCAACAGTGCAGAAGCAGCACATCTTCAGAAATAGGGTTGGGAAGCTCAGCATGAAGATGAAGGCAGTCTCTCAGGAAATCCATCTTGTTCAGATATGGAGGCTTTGCTTATGGGATGATGGGGGGAAGGCTCGGAACCTATGCCAAACTAACATTTTTGAGTAAAATTTACATAAGAATTACCTTGTTTCTTAATTTAAAAAACCATTCCTATCTCTAGTCCCTCTGATCTTTTTAGCACCTGAATAAATTTTGTTCCTTTTAATTAAACCAACAGTTTTATGGGGGGTTTCTGCACATTCACAACAAAGTAACCTTTGAAGAAAAGCAAAACAGGTTAATTTTCTTTCCTGTGGGCCCCGCTTTTGGAGAGCTCTTCAAGCTCCCCCCTCCCACTAATGGTTTGGATATAGGGATATGTTATTTCCATGTTTGCCCTGTATGTTTATAAGCCTAACATGGATGGGGGCAGCGAATAGAGACCCCTTCCCTTCCTTGGTTTTTGGGCTACTTCTAGAATTCTCTTTCTCCATTTCCCTCAACTGCAGTGTTGAGGGGGACAATCATCTTTGAAGCCATTAATATGAATTGAGTTGTAAACACTTGCCGGATCACTTTTTCCCCGTCTTTTGAGTACAGATGTCAAATTTTAGAAGCAAACTCCTGATTCAGAAATTTCAGTTTCTGACATACGTTTTCTTCACTTTTCTCCCAGTCATGGAGACAGAATTTGATAATTATGTTGCTATTAAAACTAATGCTTGTTTCTGTATTGGTTGCATATAAATGGCATAAGTACTCCATAAAAGAAATAAAGAAGAAAATTGAGAAGAACACCCACAATGAAAATGGACAGAATAGATAAGTCACACAAAAACGAAAGGAAATGAAATAGGGGAGGCATTCAGACACCCTTGCTTTTGACTCTTGACCGTGCTTTATCTCTGTTTTGCTTTGGGCAATGGTACTTTTAGGACCATCTTCCTAAAAGAAGTAAGAAGTTAATACTAGTTTGAGGTCTTGTTTAAAATAACCATACAATTTTACCTTCTCTGAGGCCCACGGAAACCATTATAGGTTAGCTGTTGCAAAGACTAAAGCAAACAAAAGAGGATTGCATTATAAGTAATTTTTTTACTAAGATTATTCAGTTTCCTGAAAGAAATGGGCACTGTGCTGATGGCTGCTAATCCATTATAAAGCCAAATCATTTTGTGTGTTCATTTAAGTGAGTTTATCTTGTAGCTTTTCCTCTGGATATCCATGTCCATGTAGGAAGATTACGGCATAGAACATCTGTCTCCTCTTAACTGAGGGCCAAACTACAAGTGACGAATGACACTTGAACAGCAAGTGTATTCTTCCCTGTTCACTTGCCCTCCACTCAATCCACTTGCCATTCAAGTGTCATTCGTCACTTGTAGCTTGGCCCTGAGTCTGCTTAAAAGAAGTTCTTATTTCCTGTAGAACAAGTTCCTCTATGATATTCCTGAACCTGAATCATTGCATGCCTGTGATCTGTTTTTAAGATAAAAAGGCAACTAACAGTCAACACCATCTTTCAAAAATGCTTTTTAAAGGACACACCTCTTTGAGTAAAGAGAGCCAGTTTAGTGTAGTGGTTACTTAAGAGCACGAGACTGTAATCTGGAGAGCTGGGTATAATGTCCCACTTCTCCACTTGAAGCCAGCTGGGTGACCTTGGGCTAATCATGGCTCTCTGAAGCTCTCTCAGCCCCACCCACCTCACAGGGTGTTTTGTTGTGGGGATAATAATGACATACTTAATAAACAGCTCTGAGTGGGTGTTAAGTCACCCTGAAGGGAGGTATATAAATCTAATGTTGTTGTTGTTGTTGTTGTTGTTGTTGTTGTTGTTGTTGTTATAAATGATAGAAAGATCCAGAGAAAAGGCTTCTTGGATTGGATAAAGATCTGTCTAATTCAGCATACCTTTTCAAAGTGTGGCCAGGCAGATGCCCCTGGATGTTCAAATCCAGAACCAGTGGATGTAGTGGTTACAGGTGAATAATTTAGATATTTGTAGCCTACTTTTCTCCTCGATGGGGGTCTCAAAGCAGCTTACAATATCATTCTCCTTACCTTCATTTTATCCTCACAACAATGCTGAGAAGTAGGTTAGGGTGAGGGACAGTAACTGGCCCAAGAGTAGGGATTCAAACTTGGGTCCCCGGCTTCTAGTCTGATACTGTAGCCATTTCACTATGCTGGCTGTTGCCACGATGTTCCTCACATGGAGCATGTCTAGAATGCCAGTTTAGCTAAAGCAGAAGATAATCTTTAAGTAGCAACTAGAAGATAAGCACCAGGTAAAATGGTGTAGATATTTGCCCAAATGAGCCCTCTTTGGTGGAAAAGAAAATGAAGCTCCTCTATCATGTAGATAAGGTAACAAGTGATGTAAGAGCTGCATACATACCACAGAGGTATAACGGTCCTATGCAATCTTCCCCACCCTCACTCTGAAGGCAAGGATTTTGCCTACAATTAGCTATGGCAGTGGTCAGAGCCAGTTCAAAGTATTTTTTCACCACAGGCAAGATATGCATGATGGTTCCTCCCATGTTACAGGCACTCAGGAGAAAGCTAAGAGGGGTTGTCTTGGGCCCAGCTGATGGTGGCCCAGGTCCAAGGGGCAATGATGGGCAGTCTACACCTGTCACCTCCTTCTGTACTCTGCTATCAACCAAGAGAAAGCTGAGTTCCAGTGGGGCTGGTAGTACTGGTAGTGCTGAGTTTGGCTTGGGCCTGGCTGATTACAGTGTAGGTCCAGGTGGTGAGAGTGGACAGAGTCTAATTTATTGCTTCCCATTTCACCACTGGCCAGAAGCAAATCAAGTCCCTGCATTGCACTGATACCTTCCTCACTGGTCCACCCAAGCAACTGTTTGGGTGGTTTGGGTGGAAAAGCGGTCCTGTCAGTGGTTCACCCACTTTCATGTTACATGTTAACTTATGGATAGGCATGCTCGAACACCCACTGGTTTGGCTCATATCCTGCTCGCCAGTTGTGAGCAGAGTTCCAATCATTCAGTGTGATGGTTCAGTGTGATGTTTGGACATGCCCAGAAAGATTGAGATGTGTCCATTTTGCATGATTATGCTGCTTTACCATGTGATAACTGTACTTTTTTTTTGGCAGCTCCCACCCTTTCCCCAGTTACTTGCCTCCTCCTCCCACTTTCAATTTTAGAATGCACATCATTAAAAGGAATTTTGTTTGAATTGAGATATATGATTTAAGTGTCTCTCTGTGACTTCAGCATTATGATCATGAAGCTGGTACATCCCCTATTTATATAAGTTAGTGGAGGTATCCCTTGGTAATTGTTTTAGTTTTAGTTTGATCTATTATACTATTACACTCTGGCACAAAGATCATTGCCTAATGTGAGAAACAGTGTAATAGTACAATAGGACCTATTCCAAAAAAATTTAAAAATGGTAACCATGGCAAACTGTTCAGAGGTTAATAACCAGTACTGTAACAATTGAATGAATGTGCTTTTGGAATAATGTAAGCTTATCTGTTTGAAATGAGAAATAAGATCCCAAGCAACATTACAGGAAGGGAACTGACAGTTTTATTCTGGCAGAAATGCCAGGAAGCAGCAGAATTAACATACCACCACATTCAGCCATTTGGACCAGTCTGTCATAATCCAACAGTCTGTCAATTGCCCTGATAAATTATACCTGGCCTTCACTCATTTGTTCTTGGTACTTTAGTTGCACATGGGACTCATTTTGGTGCAGAGTGGAAAACTTCTTTAATCTATACTTTCTAAGTAATAGCAGTAATTTTTTAACCTGTACCCCAAGTTTTGATTGGCTCAGGAAGAGAACTCCCAAACCACAGGGAAAGTCCATAATGAGGCAACTTGGGGTATAGTTTCATGTAAGGAATTAGATGTTAGGTGTTGGTTCTCTGGTCTCTAGCAACTCAGTTGGACAAGCCTAAGATTTTGAACCCATCTCTAGAGACAGGGGTGTGGAAGCTTTGTAAGTAAAAATTAGCAAGCAGCTACCTCTTCTATTCTTTTTCTAGTATTCTGCCTTAATTCTACCTGCTTGTACATTCTTCCCAAATATGTGTGCTTCTAGAATATGTCTAGATAATAAAGCTTTTAGAAATCTTGATCTTTGGGTTTCAGGAAGTGGATATCTCAGGTTTAGAACTCACAAGCCAAGTTGATTTAGTTATACCAGTGTTTCCCAAAGTTTTTCCCATGGAGGAACCCCTAAATAAATTTTTCAATTCCTGAGGAACTGCTACCTATGAAAACATTTACAGGCCAGAAAAAGTTGATGGCAGGGAACTTAATTCAAGTACTGTTAAATTATTGTCAAGAAAATCTATTTGTAAAGAGCTGCTACACAAACACACATATGCACGCACGCACACACACACACACAAACTTACATTGTAAGAAAAAAGTGAAGCATTTTTCCAGGCTCGATTTATCCACTTTTTTAAAATATAAAAATATCAAATCAAAATATAATTTACTTAAACATCAAAATTAAGTTTACATCCAAAGTCAAAATAAGATTTATTTATTCCACAATTTCTTGCCGAACCCCTGATGGTGTCCTGTGGAACAGCAGGACTCTACCAAACCCTGGCCATTTTCACACATCTTACTGGCCACACAAAATAGCACAAAACTCCCAGAACAACAGCGTCTTCCTGGTGCGATTTCCTGTCATGACTCTGGTTTGTCATGGTTCCAGGAGTTTTGTGCAATTTTGCGCAACTGGTAAGATGTATGAAAACAGCTCACGATTGGGAAACACTCAGTTATACACTTATCAGGAGTTGGTGCTGAATTGCTCCAACACAGAGAAAGGAAGGAAGAAAGGGAAAAGTCTGAAATTTCCTTTGCTCTTACATGGACATCTCAACTACCCCACCCCCCCACCCCCATACACATTACAGGACAACTGGAGGCAGTAGAGGAGAGGAACATTTCTGATAAGCACTGGTGGCAATTTACCCAAGTCTATCCTGAAGGGAAAAAAAGATTTTTTTTAAAAAAAATGGGCCTGACCTTATGTTCAGAAAAGGTACAGGATTGCACTCACTGTCCTTACTGATAACTTCCATGTGCTCATCACAATGCTATGTGCAGAGAGGTGAAGAATGTGAAAAGTAAATGCAGGGAAATTGGGCACAATCCCAATCTCCTTCCATTCATTCATTGTACATTGTTTCCAATGAGGCAGAAAGTGTTCTTGGGAACATATGATGACGAGAAAAAGCAAACAGTAATGTCAATAGTTTATTGTGTGCCAGAGGTTTGCTAAGATCAGAGAGAGGGTTTCTAATTCATCATTTTCCATTGCACTTTTCAATGTACAAAGTGCTTTACAGGTCTTCATGCACCCTCACATCTTTTTTAAAAATGTAATGTTATCGGCCTTTCCCCATGAGCCCTGTACCCAGTCATTTTATCTAATCTATGCTTGACAGAGGGTTCAACTGAACAAAACAGCCTACCATTTCTCCCTAAAGCAGCACAATACAAAATGTCATTCAGATAAATATTTGCAGAGAGCAATAATTCATATATTCAGGGAAAGGTCTCTTGACCTCCATCCTCCCCATAGCCATTACTCTGAACAAATGCTCTCTTTTGTGAAAAGAGACACTCTGACTCTGCAATGGCTTTTGTTAGTGATAATCCACTTGATGATTTGGAGGTGATTTTGAAAGACACAATCTATTCTGAAAACTGACAGGCTCAGTCTTGTGATGTTTCCAACTCTAATCTACTTTGGAAAAGCCTGGAATTGTCTTGTAACTCATGTCATCTTTGTGATCTTAAGAAAAAAAAAACTGCAATTGAAAACCTGAAAATAGCAATAACTGGTGTAGAGCTTCAAATGTCTCTGACTGTATGCAGATTGGAGAAGTATGGGGTGTTACTTTATACTAGCTTGCGGAGCATCAGTGAATGGTCAGTATGACCCCCTGACACTGTTGCATGGTTTTCTATGAATTAATTGTATTCTGTATTCCTATTTATTATTTCACAGGGTTTTAATAATCTAGAAAAATCCAAATGCTTCAGAAAATGATTATTGAATAGCAACAAGCATTCCTTCTTTATTGTCAAAATTACAGCTCCTCTTTCAGCAGATGTCAAGTTCATTTATTTCTATCTTCATTCATCTCCAGCTATTTCTTCTTTCTAGCACAACAGGAATTTCAACATTTGCTTTGCAGCACTTTTGCAACAGTTGCAATAACCACAAGTCATCAGGCAGCTGTCAGTTTCCACCAGTTTACTACAGTGGTCTGAAGAGGGCTGGGTCCCTAATAAAGTAGGGCACTGAGTGTTTGCTTTCTTTACACATTCTAAATCGTTGCCTTTCAGATAGAGATAAGGGTGGGGTGCAGTTTGTCAATCAGTTTTCAGTTTATGCTCAGAGGTGCTGATTTTTGCTTGTACCCATAATGCATTTTTTTAAAAAAGACAAACAGGTAATATTTACAGGAAATAGAAGAAAGGAACACAGGGAGAGAGGAAAAGAGAAGACAGCAGTTGTATCAGCAGCCAAAAGTTTAGTCATGCATTCCAGATTTTTTTTCAAATTCCTTCCAGATAAAACTTCTTGTCTTTTGCAAGCCATTGGCTCCTTAGAAGCCAAATTTATGATGTCCGCTGTCCAGGTTTGGATTTCCAGGGGGTTCTTGGCTTTCCAAGCTAGTCACAGCAGACGTTTGGCAGTGAGTGCAACACACTGGAACCAAGCTTGCTGAGATCCAATCAGTGCTCACACTTTTGGAATGTAGCCAGTTATTCAGCTTGTCAGTTCCAAGAAACAAGAAACGTTCATGGTAAAAAGCCATAGCAGTGTTGAATTTAGCAGGTGTGGATCTGATCAGGGCCCAGATGGGAGACTGCTGTGAGCCCCATGTAAATGGACTGGATTGGAGTTGTTTAAAGGAAGAGAAGAAAATTGATATAGTACATAAATATAGGAAGAGGAACTTGAATGCAGATTATTTTCAAGTATGGAGCTGGTGGTTGAAGATAAGGGATTATTGACTCAAACAGTAGAACCCTGAAGGGAGTTAGACTCTTCTCTATTGAAGTCAGTGTTCTTAGAAGGGTGTAACTCTGGTTAGGATTTCCCTAAAAGTGATGGATATATTTCATCTTCTTTGCTATTAGCCAACCCTATGAAAGTTTTTGATGCACAGAGAGCCCAACAGAAAGAAAATGTTACGAATGGATAATCAGTTCAACATGCGCTGCAAGGATTGAGTGAGCTAGTAAATGGAAATATACAGGCAGATCTTCAATGGAGGATTGGTTCCGAAGAGTTTGTTTAGAACATTTTATCAGTGCAATTCTAAACAGAGTTACCCCCTTCTAATCCCATTGACTTCAATAGACTTAGAAGGGGGTAACTCGACTTAGGACTGTGCTGTAAATATGATTGAACTGTGGAAGGAGCTACATGCAAAATATAGTTCTATGACTTTTTAAAATAAAATGTTTTTAGTTGTATGCAATTGGGACTGCAATTTAAAGGGGAAGTTCATTATGGATTGAGAAGGTTTTTTAAAAAATCCTTCCCCACATAATAGTAAAGAGTCCAGTAGCACCTTTAAGACTAACTTTATTGTAGCATAAGCTTTTGAGAGCCACAGCTCCCTTTGTCAGATGCTTTCAAGAGCTGTGGATCTCAAAAGCTTATACTACAGTAAAGTTGGTTAGTCTTAAAGGTGCTACTGGACTCTTTACAATTTTGCAACTACAGTCTAACACGACTAACTCCTCTGGATCTTCCCCACATAAAAAACATGCCCACCAAGCTGTTGTTACCCCAATTAGGATAGTTTAGCCCCTATTCCTGATAAGGTAAAGCTTAAGCAAGTCTCTCTTTGCTAACAGTTCTTCCCCACACATCTGGTTAGATTCCAAGATGGTGGCAAAAGCAATCTCAACCAAAGACTATCTAGAGATTCAGAACCTGCTTTTGTAGCTTTGGAATGTACACTTTTCACCATTTGATTCCTACTGAAATTGTTCTGATTTTGTTACGTACATGGTCTTTAACAATACTTTCCTTCTTCGGAGGTTTTTAAGCAGAGGCTAGATGGCCATATGACAGCAATGCTTATTCTATGAACCTAGGCAGATCATGAGAGGGAGGGTAGGAATGATTATATCAGTGCTTAGTTTTCATTGCCCCTTCTTACAGGCCCAAGGTAAGGCCGATCGCCACCTTGGGGTCAGGTAGCAATTTTTCCCAGGCCAGTTTGGCAAGGGATCCTGACAGTGTTTTGCCATCTTCTGGGCATGGAGCAGGGGTCACTGGGGGTGTGGCGAGAGGAGATAGTTGTGAATTTCCTGCATTGTGCAGGGGGTTGGACTAGATGACCCTAGGGACACCTTCCAGTCTTATGATTCTATGATTCTATGAATACAACCCTAAGAAAACTTTCCTAGAAGTAACCCCCATTCAATAGACCTGAGTAGGATTCTGGGCAGACATGCTTAGAACAGCACTGGGCATGTCCAAAGGGGGAATCAATAGCTTTTGTGAAATGTAAAATGACTCTTATTAAGTGCAAGCAAAAATTGGGGAGGAGCCAGCTTCCTCCCTCAGACTGTCAAAGCATATCAGATTGTCCTGGTGAAGACAAATGTGGCTTTCTTGTGTCTCATGGCACCGTCTACTTACTTTTACTTCTGAGCTTTGATTTGGAATGCAGGGCCTGGATCAGAAGGATATACCCATAGTCTTAATAATTTGGTGATTTTTTTAAAAAGTTTCAGGTAGCCCTTGCAGATATTTTGTTCAGAAGTAAATCCTGATGTCTGCCTGCCACACTTATTTCACTGCAGCAATCTTTGCCTGTGTTGAAAAGAAAACAAGGAACCTGGAGCTGGATTCCAGGAGTCTGTTCTGCTCTCTGGAGCAAGTAGCTTTCTCTTGACATACAGGTTGATGGCAGGGGAAGGCTTCTTGCACTGGAGGAAGACACCACCATTAGCAGAATGGAGGCACAAGATCCAATCCTTGGATTAGATCTCAGGGTACATGTTGCAATAACCAGCAGGCAAGTCTTGCCTAGGGCCAAGCTACAAGTGACGAATGACACTTGAACGGCAAGTGAACAGACTCACATGTATTCCTCCCTGTTCACTTGCGCTCCACTCGCGCTCCACTTGATCAAGTAGAGAGCAAGTGGAGCACAAGTGAACAGGGAGGGATACACATGAGTCTGTTCACTTGCCGTTCAAGTGTCATTCGTCACTTGTAGCTTAGCCCTAAGTTTCCTAGAAGATCTATTCTTCTGGTGTCATATGCACGGGAAATTCCTGTAGCCCAGCTGCCTTCTGTGTCTGAGCACTAATGTGTGGAAGCTTTTATGTACAGATTTTTAAAAACAACAATGCAACTGTGTTTCTCTTAAATGTTCAGTGTGTAGATCATACAGATCATTCATTTTCGTCCTTTCAGCCTCAACTCGATGGTATGGAAAAATGAACACCAGTGAAAAATATGCACTAGTTGTAGTCATTAACAGTACTTGAATGTTATACAGTGTCAGGCCTGCAAGAAATGAAAATTAGCTCAGACAAGTGAAGGGTTCCCCCCCCCAGCTCTTTGTAGGAATGGCTCTGGAGTCTCACCTGAACCCAAGCAGAACTGTCCTTACAGACTTTCCCAAATATATTGGGAAGATGCATCCCAACTAGGGATCTCAGGACATGGACTGGCACTCCCAGGACAATATGGGGGGGGCAGGGACAGTGTGCTCCCTTCATGCTGGCAAGTGATGTCACTTCTGTTGGAACCTGGAAATGACATCATGACATTGGAGGGGTGCCCTAGGATTCACCAAAACTCTTCAGTTAAATCATACAGATTTTGATAGATGTTAGAATGATGCCTCTGACATTATAACATTGCTTTTGGTTTTCATCTGAAAATCAATTTCCCCCCTGCCAGCCTTTCAGGTGCCAATGGGCAATTGACGGGATTGCTGGAAGGTTGCCTGTCATTCCTAATCCCAACCCCAGTACAAACAATGTACATACAAGTAGGGCTGAAGTTGGAGGTCTTGATCCAAATGCTTTGGTTGGTCACAAGAAAGAGCAGGGGGAGGAGGGCAGATCCAGCCCTCATCTTGAAAAGCTGATAGGCAATAATGAGAGAGTTTAGGATTACCAACCTCCAGGTGGAGCCTGGAGTTCTCTCAGAATTACAGCTGATCTCCAAGCCACACTGATCAGTTTCTCTGGAGGAAGTGGCAGCTTTGGATGGCAGATTCTATGACATCACATCCCTGCTGAGCTCCCTCTCTAAACTGTGCCTTCCCCAGGCATCACCCACAAAGTACCAGGAATTTCCCAAGCCAGAGTTGGCAACCCTAAGAGGGTCTACATATAAGCGACCCTGGCTGGTGGAATGGACAGGAGAATTGCCTGTGAAGTCTTCTATCCAGTTGGAGATAACCACGTGGAAGCCTGATTTCACATGTGTATGGCCTTGTATCTGGCTCTGCACTGCTATAATTCAGAATTGCTTCTAAAGAGCCCAAACTGCCAATCATTTAATTTTCTTTCCCAACATAAGGTCATGAGATTGGCAATGCATATTCATGAACGTATGCATAGTTTTTAAAGATATGCAACCTTGCAACTTTCTTGGGGAGTATTTTTTCTTATTTGGGTAATCATTTTCATAAGGAACAGATTGCTGATGATTATTTACAGTTCATTCATCGCACAGAGAAAGCAGAATATATGGCCCAGTAGAAATAATTGATTCAGTTTCTCATCCTGACGCAAAACTTGGCTCCCAAGAGGCGAAAATATTTGAATACCATTAGAACATACAATGAAAAAGAGATATACTCATTTCAAACTCAGAATGAAGTAGAGTGACTACACCAAATGCCATGAATCAAATTGTCAACCTGAATTATTTTCAGAAGATAGAGAAAAGGATAAGGGTACTAATTGTATGAAGTGATCAAAATTTTCTAGAAGTGATTATGTTCCATGATTTAAAAAGAGGGTTCAAGAAAATGGAAGAGATTTGATTCTATATAGCATGTTGAGATTGTAAATACCTACACAATGCAGGTCTTAATTTCGGAAAGTTTTGATTAGGGATCTAGTTCTGAAATGCTTTAAAATCTGTGTAGGAATTTCCTGTAACTGATCCAATACAGGGAAAAATTACAATTTTTTTTCAAGAGGGGTGCTGAAAACAACAAAACAGAGGTGTTTTCAAACTACTCAAAAATGAAAACAAAACAAGTTGACTGGTTTGAACGCAGTCTTCTACTGTTAGGTTCTGTAATGTAAAATAAGGCCTTTCTGGGAACTAAAACTTAGCAAATATTCTGTTGCTGGGTGATGTAAATAGTTCATCCCAATGGGAAATAGATTGCAGAATGTAATTGGTTATTTTGAGACAGTCATTGGGCAGCTTTCTGCAAGAAACCAAAAATTTATACCGTATATCTGTGGACAGGTTCTTCGTGTTTTTTAAATCTTCTTTGAATATTGCCTATTATTACCCCATTACCTCCTTCCCCTCACTTCCCATTCTTTAGACTCAGCTACTTCCCAAGCAAGAACAAATTGCCCAGAATGTTTACAAAATATCCTCTATAATTGCCCGTAATAGATTAGGGCATGTCACAAATTAGTAAGGATTCAATTAGGAAACCAACATACAAAATGTGTTGTCTGCAGCTTTCTTACAGAAGACAGCTGAAAATTGCTTGAGTGGGAAAGGATGAGGCTTTGGCATTACTAGTGTGGGATGGGGGAGATTCTTCAGTGGTTATTCATAATGAAGGGATGATGTTTTGCAGCTGTCCGAAAGTATTGTGATATGATTCAGGGTGCTGATGTAGAAATGAACAGAAATTCTTATTGAGACTGAATGCCCCATCCTCAAGTCACTGCCACTTCCCCCCCCCCACTGCGTTGGTGCACAAATACACAATCTTGTTGGGTTCTCTGGCTTGACCATCCATCCTCCTGTTAAACAGCCGCTCTAAAGCTTACATATTTATTTATTTATTTATTTATTTATTTATTTATTTATTTATTTATTTATTTATTTATTTATGTATGTATGTATGTATGTATGTCATTTACAGTCAGCCTTTCACACTGAGACTCAAGGCGGATTACATAGTGTGAGATCAGTACGATCAGTAGCAAGGACAAGGGCAGGCATTTCCATACAGTGTCAAGGACATTTCCATAAACAATGTCATAGGGTAGATGAGATGAATACAAGTTTACAGAGACAGGTGTCATGGCCCAGCCTGGGCTCAGTGAGAGCGAGGACTCCTCCTCAGGAGGAGAGGGGCTTAGTGTAGCCAGCCAGGACTCCTCAGGAGAAGAGGAGCTCCATGCAGCCAGCCCTGACTCAGCAGAGACTGGTAATCAGGAGCCACAGCTGTTGGCTAATCGGAGCCTACAGCCAGCAGCTGAAGCAGAGCCATCAGTACTCTCCAGCCCCAGCACCACAGGGGAAGTGCAGCCAGGGACTTCCACAGGGGAAGCTCAGTCAGGGACTGCCAGCACCACAGGGGAAGCCCAGCCAGAGGCTTCCACCCCCCCCCCCAGGTTCACCCACACCCAGAGAACGCCGCAGACAGTGCCAGAGACTGGAGCTGCAGGAGAGACGGCGCAGTGCTCGTCTCCTGAGCCAACGCCAGCTGCTGGAGAGTGATGATGAGTAGCTTCAGGATGGAGCCCCAGCAGCTGGCTGAAAACCATGCCTGGCTATAAAAGCCAGTCAGGAGCAACAGCCAGGTGTGGAAGCAATGTCTCTACTGCCTGCAACCACTCCATGCTCCGTGAACCTTACCCGTGCCTACTGTTGGACCTGACACTACCGGTAACTGACCTTGGACTGTGCCTGACCTTGCTCTTGGACTCTGGACTCAACTCTGGCATTAGCTTGTTCTCTGACCACTGCTTTGACTTGGCTTTTGGCTCTTGAAACTCCCTCTGGACTTGGTATCAAGGTTTGGACCTGCACCACCCTGCTTGGGCTGACCCAGCCTGTGACAACATAGTATTAGCAAGGATCCAATACAGGGTTGAAGGATTGCTGAAACAGAACATAATCAATTCTAGGATTGACATTAGACAACATGAAGCACAAGCAGTATATATGAGTACATATTCAAAGCAACAGGTAATATGTAAAGCAACATAATGGTGGAGCCCATGGTTCCCAACTCATTGATGAAATATCCAAGACTCCTTCCCTACAATACTGCCCACCTATCTCAGTAAAAAAGCCTTTTTGAATAATTCAGTTTTGCGGAAAGCCAAGAGCATGGGAGCAATCCTGACCTCCTCAGGCAGGCTGTTCCATAGGGTAGGGGCTACCTCAGAAAAAGCATGTACATGGGCTGCTGTTGACTTCACTCATGTGCAGGCTGGCACCTGCAAGAGACCCTGTTCGGATGAGCGAAGCTGCCGTGGAGGGGCATAGGGAGGTAGGTGGTCCCATAGGTATGTCGGGCCAAGATCATGAAGAGCTTTGTATGTAATAACCAGTACCTTGAATTGAGCATGGTAGCTGATAGGTAGCCAATGGGGTGACTGCAGGATGGGAGTGATGTTCATGCTCCTGCTTGCTCCTGCTAACAGTCAAGCTGCAGCATTTTGCACCAATTGGAGCTTCCTAGTTAACTTAGATGGAAGCAGCAGATCAACTGTTTTTTAAAAGCCATGGTAAAGTGCTAAAGGGAGGGGGAACAGAGATAAGCCCTGCCATTTTGAAGACTGAACACCCCCTTCACAGAAGGGCTGCAGGCATAGCCTCCACATGAAGCTTCTATCCCTGTTCACAAGTTACAGTGGAAGAAAAAAAAAGAGAACTAGGTGCAAGGTGAATAGATTTATTAAAGTTTTGTAGATCCCTATGCATTTCACTCAAAAGCTTCATCAGGGGATCTGTTATGACATAAAAACATGATTCGTCAAATTAGGATAATTATATAATAAAGAACAAAAACATTTAAATATAGTACATAAACTTCTAACTGAGCATATTACAGATTGGTCCTGATTTTTTTTTTTTAATAACATCCAAAACTACAACAATTTTCTGTTTCCAGAGTGGAAGGCACACAAGATTATTTAAAGACAGAATCCAAAATACTAAGAGCTGCTCAGAGGGTTTGAAAGTGCTGTCCAGGAGGCAAAGAAGAAATTAACAAACCGATGGCTGTTGTGGGTTTTCTGGGCTGTATTGCCGTGGTCTTGGCATTGTAGTTCCTGACGTTTCGCCAGCAGCTGTGGCTGGCGAAACGTCAGGAACTACAATGCCAAGACCACGGCAATACAGCCCGGAAAACCCACAACAGCCATCGTTCTCCGGCCGTGAAAGCCTTCGACAATACATCAATTAACAAACCCTCTGAGAAGAAATCTTCACTGGCTCTGTAGAGAGACGAAATTGACAGAGCCTTTGATTCTGTCTTTTTGAACTAAGCTTCCCAGCTAACATTGTGTCTCCCTTCACTTGAGTGTCCTTGTGTAAGAGATCTCATCCCCTTATTATCAAATAACCGCTGAAGAATCTGCCCCCACCCCCCACTAGTCATGCCAAGGCCTGTCTGTAAATGTTTTTGTATTCTTTCCATTCTGTTATTAATTATCTATTCTCCAGATTCAGCATAAAAATGTTCTAAATAAACAAATAAGGCCTGAGTATTGCATGTGTGGCAAACTGTTCGTTCTCTTTTCCCATAATTAATTTTAGAAATTCTTCTACTTACTCCAGAATTCAGGAGGAGCACAACTGCAAGCAGAGTGACCCCTTGAAATGACAGAGAACCAGGGAAATCAACTTATCCATATGTGGGCAAGCTTCATATATGCCACCACATTCACTTCAATATGGCCATGCACAAGAGAAGGAAAGAAGCACACAAATATCAGTAGGAAGGCAAGTTTTTACCCTTCATGAAAACAAATCTGTTTGATCCTGACATCTGACTGCACTGTGGAAGAAGTGGTTACATTCTGGGGGAAATCATGTTGCAAGAAAAAGAAAGGTTTTTACAGAATGTGGGCTAAAGATCTACAGTAAGCTATAAATAAATTCTTTGATATAAAATGGATCACAAATTTTTAGAGAAGGTGGTGATATGCATGAAGGGATCAGCTTCCTAACTGAAATAGAAGTACTGTAATTATTTTACTCTACATTACTTTGTCATGGCAAATTTAGCAGTGAACACCTTCAGGGATATTAAATTTTAGTATCCTGACAACTAAAACCTATACTCTTCCTTAAATATTGAGTGGTATAGCCCCGCTCCTTTGAAATCAATACTGTTTTATGATCAGTTCCAAGGGATGTTGATTATACCCAAAGTGAAAGCTGATCGATTTGCCACTAGCAAGGATGGTCTAACAGGTGAGAGAGTAAAAAATTTAAAGTTGAACCATGTACACAACATACCCAACAGGAAGAAAAACAAAAACATGAAATGTGGAGAAGATAAATAAACTGCGAAATCTTTCTGTATACTGCTGACTCACCATTGTAATGTAGGTCAGTGATGGCCAGTCTTTTGGGCATTAGAACCACCGATCATGTTTTGAATAAGTATAGTCAGAATCAGTTGTGAAATGAATTTTCTTATATTTTTGCTTGGGTATACATTCTATTTTCCATATATATAAATACCTATTCTCATATTTAGAACGCTAATCGAATGCTGGCACTTGTATACATACAGTGGTGCTTCTCTCTGTTTTCTCTGTTTCTCTCTATTTCCTCTCTGAGGAATAGGATGATAATGCATTTTTCATCTTCTCTGAGTTTGCATTTGTATATTTGCTAAGATTAGGTGGAGTGTCATTATCAGAAATCCAAAATAATTTGCAATGTTTCTATGTCTTCCCATCCATTTACTTCATGGCACCTACTAGGAATTGTGCTCTTCTGATCCAGAGATTTAGACATATTTATACCTCATTATTTCTGTGTAAGAACTTTGACTCTCAGTTTGGCTTCTGCATTTTGCATTATAAATCATCTGGTTTGTGTGATTTCATTGTTCTTTCCCTTGTTTGGCAAAGAGCCCCGTGGTGCAGAGCGGCAAGATGCAGTACTGCAGCCTAAGCTCTGCTCACTACCTGTTTTGATCCTGACAGAAGCCGGGTTCAGGTAGCCGTCTAAAGGTTGACTCAGCCTTCCATCATTCCGAGGTTGGTAAAATGAGTGCAGATGACTGGGGAAGGCAATGGCAAACCACCCCGTAACAGAAGTTTGCCAAGAAAATGTCGTGAAGCAATGTCCCCCCATGGGTCAGTAATGACTCAGTGCTTGCACAGGGGACTGCCTTTCCCTTTCCCTTTCCCTTTGTTTGGCATATTTTTGTTAACCGCTTCATGTTAAAGCCTCAACTGATGTTCCTGTTCCTCACTGACAGAAGCTGGAGAAGAATAATTATGCCCCCTGCTCCCACCAAAAACAGCTGCCACCCAAAGTGACAGTTTCATGTTGTTTCTTGATATGCCAGCCTTGGAATAGATATTTATCGCAAGTAATGGATTTCTGAATATAATTTTTGATATTTCTGTGTATTCAGACTTCTTTCTTCTGTATATCACACTAGAGTTGTTAGGAGAACACACTTCCTATGGACCGAGAATGAGTTGCCCCACTGTGGGCATATAGCCAGGTTAGATGGTAAAACAAATAGAATGGAAGGTGAATTGAAAAGAGAACCTTGAGAAGAATAAGGGATAATGACACAGTGGGCATTAAATGTATGATTTTGCTTTGTTTCCACTATTAACAATTGAATTTGTTCATAATTGCATTAATTAATTTTCATTTATATTAATTCCCCTTTGGAATGATGCCTCCTCCTCCTTCCTGGTTTGTCTCCACCATTTTCTCCCTCTTCTCTTTCCCTTTTCCCCCTATCCAGCTCCCAGCTCTGTAAATGTTGGTGGGCAGATGGGGGAGGTGGAAGAGCCAGTATGGTCCATTGGATAGAGTACTGGAAGGCACAAATTCAAATCTCTATTGCCATCATCTCAATGGATAACTTTGGGCCAGTCACTCTGTCTCTCAATCTAACTCTGTGAGTTGTGAGGATAAAATAGGGAAGGGGGAGCCATGTGAGCAGCTCTGAGCTCCTTGGAGGAAGTGTGAGACAAAGTACTCAATAGACAGAAAGGGAGGAGGCCCTAGGGCAAGGCAACAGGGCAAGACTCTTCTGATTCAGTTTGGTTATTCACGTGAAGGAAACACATGTGCTTTCCTGTCTTAGGGCCAAAATAGATTTGATGGTGTCTTCATGTTCTCTCCATTTAAATACATTGTGAAGGCTCAGTCCTGATCAGGCCCACAGCTCATTGGGCTGAGGTACTCTTGCTTCCCCCCCCCCCTGCTGTTTTGTGGTGAAAGTAGCTGTTTTGCCACCTGAAAAATGGTGGTGGTGGTGGTGGACAAGAGCACCTCAGCATGCCACACTTTGACCCCAATCACTGCATTTTAAAATCAGTGGCGTCCTTCTGGCAGACGCAAGAATGCAGTCACATCTAGTGTGCCCCTCAGGACATTTTAGGATGCTGTTCTGGGCCTCCCTCTATGATGCTGAAAAGCCTAGTTATATTACTGGCATAATCCCCTGTACTGACTTAATCTCAGGCTATTTTTGTGGCCTGCGTACCCAAGAAAAGATATCATTGTAGGCTTTGGATATTTTCCTAGAAGAGCAGTGAAGGAGAGAAATAAGATTGATTCTCTGATCTTAATTGCATGCTACCTGCCAATAACCAAGTTAGCTTTCAATGAAACTTGTTGTGGTACTCAACCCACACACTATTAAAGCCAGCGAAAACTTTTCTAGTACAACAGCTTGTGACTTGCAGGGTTTTTTTCTGCCTATATGTTTTATTACATGTTTTAATCTTCAGATCTAAGGTAAGAAGCTGTGAGAAAGTCTTTGATGTAAAGCATTCTAACCACATATTTATTAAGACAGTTCTAGTGATTATTTGTTTCAAAGGCTTGCTGAGTCTCTACAAAATGCAAGATCAATGCAAAGGCTTCCGTGATTCTGACCTCTTTCTAATTACCACTGGGGTTACCTTTACTGACTTCCCAGAGATCTGTCAGGGTGACTTAATTTATTTCACTGTTAAACTGAGAATGACCTTAGGAATTGTTGTTTTAAATGCCACCAGTTATTGGGCAGAGAGACATTTTCAGAGTAGCTGTCCTGTGATCTATGTAATGAAAGTGGCAGTCTTGGTTCTACAATTATTATAAAATTAAGTCAGGATAGTTTAAATTTGTATATTAGTTAAAGGTTAAAATGTTGTCTTTTTAAAAAGGAGATTGGTACTAATAGTTCCCATCAGGGAGAACATAGGAATACTTGTAATCAGATATGAGTAGAATTGCCAGGCCCCTACTCCTCCTGGCCCCTGGCTTCTGCTTCAAGCCGTGGCAAGCAGTGGTATCCGATGCCCCCTGGTGACTCATTGGATGAGCTGATGAAGGACTGGTCTGTCTGTCTCTCTAAAGCCATCGATGAGATTGCTCCCCTCGTCACCCTCTCTGCTCACGCATCAGGCAGGTTCCCTGGTATATGGAGGAGCTATGCCTAAATGGTCCTAAACCAGCAAGAGTATTACAAGAGTAAAAACAGAGCATACAATGTAAAAGGGACATCAGTATAGCAATAGATTAGATTGCCTTATATTACATTACATTACATTAAAAAGTTTAAAGCAAGTTTAACCAATGAATCCCCAAAGAACCAAAGTGAAGCAGGGGAACCAATATCAAATCAGAGATTCCCAGTCAAACCAGAGAATCCCAGACCCAAACTTAAGCAAGCAGGGGTGAGGCTTGCTTGAGCCACATGGAGTCTAAAAGGTGGCTGGCAACAGTGGCTGCTTGAAAGGCTTTTATGGAGCTTGGGTGGGTGTGGAGGGGTGGTATGTGAATCCACCCTACCTCCTGCCTACTGTCCCCTCAGCCTCATGCTGGGTTCTCCTCCTTGTCAGCCTCGTAGCCTCGCATCAGATTCTCCTGCCTGCCAGTCTCACTCTGCTCTCCTCTCACTCACTGCTGCTGTGGCTGTCTCTGTGGTTGAATAAACTGGCCCATCAAAGTCTGGCTTCCTGGATCCAATCCAGGATGCTCAAAAGTGATCTGTCATAGTTGGATTAGGCCAGATTGGCATAAATCCTGCCATTTAGCCAGACCACAAATCCTGGATTGCAATGCCCTAGTTTCTACACAGTTACATTTCTATTCTTTTTTTCCTCTGAAAACTATAGTGTTTTCTTGCCTGTGTCACTGTTGGTAGTGAGAGCATCCAGTGTGACCTTAAAAATGGACCTGAGGTAGATAGAAACCTGAGACACCTCCTTGAGATAGTGGTATCATCACAATGAAATTCTATTGGTTGGTGGTAAAAGAGTTTAATTTTGCAATCCCCAAGAGAGGAAGCCCGCTCACATTGAGGGTTGCCAGTGCCACCATTATTTTTTTTAACTAGCCTTTTACCTAGTCTGGTATAGATTTGTACAACTCTCTAAGAAAATCCACTATCTTATCTGAGCTCCTTTGCCCTTCCTCAAAATTCATCTAAGGTTTCAACCTAGTAGAAACTTTCAAATTGGGCAAAATTCATTGGCATACATTGAATATATGAAGCAACCTGAGAAATCTCACTAGTCTTCTTAAAACTCATTTTGATACCCTGAAAACTGTCTGGGCTCAAGTGATAATGTTCATTGTAAGCTTCAGGAGCAACTCAGTTTCTTGGGCTGGAACCACACATTAACTTGGCAAACAAACCTGCAATTAAGGCAACACAAATGTGGGAGTGGGGAGAACCAGCTGGCAGAACGATTATATGCCTGTTCTATCTCACATCTGCCAATTTTCTGGTTCAAATGCACCCTAAGTCATTTTTTCCCCTCCATCAGGCTTATTTTCGAGATAGAAAAAAAAATTACAGAATATTACAGGTTGTGTGTATTTTTCCAAGTGAGAATGGATGGGTAGGGCAGAGTTAAGCATCCCTTCTTCTTCACCATAATTTTCTTGCAAATGGCCTTTGCATTATCATTATGGAGTAAAAATGGGGTATAAATCCCATGTTTGTTTTGTAATGTGTAGTTCCACTTATTAGCTGTAGCATGTCATGAAAAGATTAAGCAAGTGAAGCTTCCCATGATTATTGCTTCTATTAAAGCAAAGATTGGTGAAAAGATGCAGGACTTTGTTAACTGTGGCATTTCTCATGCAGATAGGGAAGTTCACACAGGAAGACATATTTCACTGAATTAGAGGTCTCCCTTTCCCCCCTTCCATTGCCCATTTTCCCTGCTCATATTTCACCCCAATTTATATCAAATTTTATCAAGTTCCTTGAGAGAAGAATTTGGAAAACACCTCAGACAAACTGAACTCTGGGCCAAACAAGTTATGATGGCAGCCTCGTATCCATCACCGGTTGCTCCTACCATTTTAAAGCCCAATGTGAGCAATTTAAAAATGATGGGAGACCTTGGATCAGGCCTGCAGTGCAGTGGGATGAGGCACTCTCGTTTCTCCCTGCACGTTTTCAAGTGCTGAAATGGCAGCCTCTCCATTACCATTTTGGCACTTACAAAGGTGGGGGGGAGAAGGACAACAAGAACACATCCTGTCATGCTGTGGCCCCCCTCGCAGCATCTTAAAATTGCCCCTTTTAAGCTTCCAAATGGTAGCATCATCCCTGTGTCGAACACAAGGATGCTATCATATGTAGTTTGGCTCTCACATTGGCTGTTAATATCAAAGGGAACGATCCAAACTTTAATTTATGAATGTAAGCTCTCCCATCTCACCCCAAAGAAATCTCTCTTGTCTTATGAGTAGTGTTTGTCATCCCTTGACATTTCTCAGGTGTTTTATCTGAAGAAGAACTTCTAAATCTGCTTTGGGAGAGGTCAAATGTACCTTCAGAACGATTAACTGGAAATATGTTTTGACATCTTTTAACCATGTCCTGATCTCATAAAAGGGAGACAAAGAACCGTGCTAATAGCATTTGTGAAGAAACAATAGACTGTGATGGAATTGATTCTAATTGTATCTATTTCTGTCTTGTACTACTACTAACTATCCATTATTTTTTTTTCTTCTCCTGCTTCATTATCGATTACATACATGTCAATTTCTACCCCCAAAAATCTTTTTTCCATTAATTTCCTTAATATGCCCATTCTTTAACAGTCCATACTTTTGATATTTTGACCCAATATTATTTATGAATGTTTTCCTTTCAAAGTGTTGTACTCTGGAATATATTCCAGAGGACAAAAGAGGTAACTAATTCCAGCGATTAAACAGTAAATCGTTTGTATAGCTTTGAAAATGCACTTTCTCCTATTGCAGTCTCAAAATAGGCTCTCCTGTTGTGTAGAATTTGGCTGACAAAAGGAAAACTGTATTTGTAATGAAATCACAGTTTCTTATTCTGCATTATTTCATCTATTTCTTACATTTCAATCAATGCAAAGTAAAATGTTGTTACTTTGGCCCAAACAGGAACATCTATTTTAATCCTCTGAAGGCATTAAGATATGTAGGCATTTCTTGAACTGATTCACACTATATAAATCCAAAGTTTTTGTTTTACATAGGACATTCCACTATGATCCCACAACTTTCTTTATGTTAGCATCTGGAAGTGCTTAATTTTGGCAAAGAGAGTGTTGGTCTGATATGGCACCTACCTGGGGGTCTTTTTAGACCAGACCTGTATAACGTGTGCCACACAATTCACCAGTCATGGCCCACTTAATGGATACCCCTGCTGTCTGCTTAGGATTGTAAAAATGTGTGGGTCATTGAACAACTGGAAAGCTATAGGACATGGTCTTTGGACTGTGTTCTCCTCGTGTACTGGCATGTCATTAACCCAGCGTACCTTTGCTCAGGGAATTCCTTCCCACACAAAACTTCTGTCAGAGCCAGTTCCAGGTTTGGGGGGACCCTGGGCAGAGTGTTGTGTGGCCTCTCTATTTCTATGGCTAGATTCCACTTCTTGCCTTCCCAACCTCATGCCCCCACATTCCTTTGTGTTCCTCCTTTGCCCACTTGCAAGCTCTCCCACCCTCTGTGGTCACAGATGCCTGCACTGCCTGCATGTCTTTTTCTTGATGGTGGGTGGTAACTGTAGCTAAGAGTGCCACTGCTATGGCCAAACACCCACATGCCCTTCTCCAGCAGCATGAAGCAGCATGTGTAGCTGGCAGCAGAGGTGATAAAGCACTCACAAACAGACAGTAGAAGGGTGTGAGTGCAGGAATCAGAGGAGAAGAGTGAGTAGGGAGTCAGCAGCAGTGGGTCTCACTAGAAGCCACAGGTCCTGGTAGCTGCCCCACAATGCCATGTGCCAATGCCAGCCCTGATTCTACAGTTCCCACTTTCCAAGGGTTGCTCCTAAATCTATTCTGCGTTCCTTGTAGGAAATGTTGATGATGGTGATGGTGGTGGTGGTGGTGATGATGATGGTATTTTAAGGGACCTTAACTTGTATTTGTTATTAAATGTCTGTGTGAGAGAGACAGAGATATTTAAAATATTTTAAAGAGAGATGCTGTGATATAGTGGTTAAGTGGCTCGGCTGCCACTTATAGTGGTTAAGTGGCTTTGTCTCCCATTACTGTCATAAACTCTGCAGGTGGCCTTGGGTAAGCCACTCCTCTCAGCCCCAGATCTCCAGCTGTATTGTGGGGATAGTAACAACACTTACTTTGTTCACTGCTCTGAGTGTAGCACTAATCTGTCCAGAAGGGCGGTATATAAGGACTCTGTTGTTGTTAAAATATTTGTACCCCTTTTTCTCAATCAGTAATGTCACCTCCTCCAGGAGGAGGTGCACACTGAAACCCTCTTGCATGCACACAAACTCACTGAGAAATTGTCAGAAACAAGACTTGTTTATTTTATAAGTAATCCTGTGGCTAATGACATACAAATTATCTTTCATCTTCCTCCAGACTCTGCAGTCTTCTCTTCTCTTTTCTAGAGCCCCCTCTCTCTTTCCCCTTCTTCACAGTTCTTTCTTTCCTTAACTGTCTCCCCATTGGAGGCTGGATTCAGTTTTAAATTGTCATTTGCGCTGGAATTTAATTTCTGTGAGCGTTTGGAGGGAGACTTTCTCTTTTTTTCTGAAAACCAGGGTAGAATAAAATCAAGTAAATACATTACATTAAAATAAATAAACTAAATAAATTAATGCAAATTGGGAGACTTCAGGCCTCAGCACCACAACTAAGGTGTGAGGAGAACTACAAGTATACTGGTATAAGCAGGGTATGATGTCAGGTCCATGAAGCTCAGATTTACTCCAAGCAGTATGTTTCAGGCAAGTAGACATTTTGGTTTGCAATTGGTCCTGATCTCTTAAGGTGATAGTGGACTTTAATCTTCCTCTCCAAGCAGTAAGTTATCCTTTTTTCCTATTAGATTTAAACTATCATCATCGTCGTCGTTGTCATCATCATCTCTGTTTTCCACAGTCCACCAGATATTTGGGATGGAATTTTTGGTCCCTCACTGACTCAGGTTTTATCCAAGAATTTAGGAGTTCTTGAGGTAACGTGTTCCAATTAGTGCAGCTGTTTGCGACAGGCCAGTTGTTATCCTGTTGATGCTAATATAGCCTAGGTGTTTAGTTACTCCTTTTGGAATTATACCTAGCACTCCTATCACTACTGGAATAACCACTGAATGTTTCTTGAAGAGACACCAAACTTCAAATCTTAGATCTGGATATTTTGTTATCTTTTCAGTCTCTTTTCTCTCAATTTGAATGTCACCTGGGATTGCCACATCAATCAATTTGATATTGTTGTTGTTGTTGTTATTTACAGTCTGCATCAAGGTGGATTATAATTTTTAAATCAACAACCTCGATGGCTGGGATGTTTAAGAAACAAGAAATATGATATAGATTAAAGAAATGTGCAAACTAGCAGAAATTTAATAAAGGGCTGATTTGATGCTGAAACAAAACATAAGCAATTTGACATGACATTAAACAATGTGCAAACTACTCAGTAGGAACATATTTGCAGCAACACATAGTACATAGTAGCATGTAGTCTACAGTTCCTATATCTTTATCAAAGCATGTCTTTGAACCATTTCCTTAAGCACAGCCTTATTACCTGTGTAGAAAAGTTATCCTGAATAATTTGGTTTTACACATTTTGCAGAAAGCCAGGAGAGTGGGAGCTTTCCTGACCTCTTCAGGCAGGCCATTCTAGGAACATTAGAGAATACACATGTATGGAGAACTGTTTATTTTGCCTAGTTGTAGAGTGGCACCTGCAGAAGGTCCTGTTCAGAAGAGTGAAGCTCCTGTGGTGGAGCATAAGGAGGGAGGCGGTCCCAGAGATATGAGGGACCAAGAAGGCCATGAAGGGCTTTTTATGTGATAGCCAGTACATTGAATTGGGCCTAGTAAGTGATGGGTAGCCAATGGAGTCATTGCAAAATGGGAGTAATATGAGTATTCCATCTAGCTCCTGGTAATAACCAAGCTGCATCATTCTGCACCAAATGGAGTGTCCAAGTTGACTTTGAGGGGCAATCTATTTCGAGTTCATTACAGTAGTAAAAATCTCAACATTACCATACCATAGATCCAGATGGCCAGGTCAGCTATGTCAAGATGGGAGGGGGGTATATTTATTTCATTTTATCTACATTATTTATAGTCTGCCTTTCTTACTGAGACTCAAGATGGATTACATAGTATAAAGCAACATGAACAATGGTTGGGATGTTCAAAAAACAATACAACAAGGTAGGTATAGTGAAAATTTGAAAATAAGCAGAAATCTAATACAGAGCTAAAGGGGAAAATAATGCTGAAAGATACAGCTTGGGACTATCCAATAAGAGCATATTTACAGCAACAGACAGTTCATAGTAGCATAATCTACAGTCACCAATGCATTTTTCTGAGCTGTTTCCTTTCAGAACAGCCCTATCCCCTGGCTAGACTGAGTTTGTAGAAGGCATTTTTTGCAACTGCATTAATTTGCTTTTCTAGCATTATAACCCCATGACTCTTAACCAAGTCTGCAAGAGTCAGCTGGACCCCACTGAAAATGAGGAGCCCAACATACCCAGGATGCACCTTATACTGTCACCTTAGCTGGTACCCTGGCAAATTAACAACTTGCTTTAGTGTCAAGAATGTCCCAGGTTAAACCAAGGTGCCCTGGGAGAGAAAAAGTTCAAGGAAAACAGACTTTGTTTCCCAAATTTCTTTAAAAAGAGAGAGAGCTTTGTGAAACGACTTTAAAAAGAAGCAATTCTGTGTTACTGGAGACCGTAGTTAACTTCCCCTATTTTTCAGTATTTACTACACATTTCTCTTAAAAAAGCATCTTCCTGGACAGCTCATTGCACTTCCACTGAAGCAAGATAAATCATACTTGATATCAGAAGTGACACTCTGTATATATGTAATATTATCTAAGAAGCAGTCCCCTTTAATCTGTGTGGCACTAGCGTGATGAAATGGTAACAAAGCAGGTTTCAATGGCTCAGAGACCTAACACTTGTCAACAACAAGTGCATCAATGAACTATGACAGCCTTTGATTAAAAATATTGATTAATCCCATATCTTACTTCCAGAGCTCAAGGATCATGGGAAATTGCTGAGAACCCATCACCATCCTTGTTTGTAATTCATCAAGGCATCCACTACACCATGAAAATCCAAGCCAATATAACAGCGCTAAAAAGTAAGCATGCAAATCCTTAAAGTCAATAGAATAATACCAGGAATGAGTTTCATGGAGGCATGACTTTTTGATGCTGAGGTCGAAAAGAAATTAATTGGCACAATAAAAAGAAAAGGGGAGAAAAAAACAACTCAACAACTCTTCATTTATCTGAAGAGTTAAGTCTGCTACATGGATATTTTTTGCCCACACTCGAGCCTGCAATGGCAAGGAACTGCAAACTTAGGCAACAAATATTATTTGCGTGAATCACTCTGCATTTCATTAAAATCAATTTTGATTGAATGGGTTAACACACATTTCCATAATACATAATACAACTACATTTACCCTTTAAATCAATATATATGCCCCCATCCCTTCCCCCTCCCCCTTTTCCCTTTTTGACTCCCAGCAGCACTATAACCCCTTTATTTCTTATTATTATCTCTATTCAAATACTTGTCCCTATTATAAAAGGTAAATCTTTTACATATTCTCTATACATCTTAATAATTGTTCAGAGACCACAGCTGTCCTTTCACATCCCACTTACTTTCAAGATACTCCTTAAGTTTCCCCCAGTCATTTAAAAATTCACTTGGATTTTGTTCTTTCAGTTTTCTTTTCATTTTATCCATCTCCGCCATGTACAACAGTTTTTGAATCCAATCTTCAACTTCTGGTATTTCTTCTTGCTTCCAGTACTGTGCATATAGTAATCTTGCTGCCACCATCATATAAAATATCAGTGTCCTATCCTTCATATTAACTTTTTGCATATTCAATCCTAACAACAACATTTCAGGGCTCTTCAACGTTACATTTCATAATTAATAACATTTCCGTATATATCTTTGACCAAAAAGGCTTGGCCTTGTCACACGTCCACCACATATGATAAAAAGAACCCTGATGTTTTTTACATTTCCAGCATTTGTTTGACATATTACTATTTACATTTGCTAATTTTTTCGGTGTTAGATATCACGTATACATCATCTTGCATCCGTTCTCTTTCAGATTATTACATGTAGATATCTTCAATGTATTCTTCCATAGAAATTCCCATGTCTCCATTGTGATTTCTTTATTAAAATGTATTGCCCACTTCACCATTTGAGTTTTAACCATCTCATCTTCCGTATACCATTTCAATAAAAATTTATACACCTTAGAAATCAATTTTTCCCCCTCCAAATAATAGCTCCTCTAATTCTGTATTTTTAGTTCTAAAACCCACTTTTCTTTTATCAAATTCAAACAAGTCTTTAATCTGTCAATATTGCAACCAACCATATTCAAATGGTAAATCCTCATTGTTCTTTATTTTAAAAGAGTCTCTGTCCACCCATAATAATTCTTTATTAGTTATCCAATCTTCTCCCTTATATTCCATATTTGGGTTTACAACTTCTGCTGGAACAATCCACATAGGTCTTTTCTCCCCAATAAACTTCTTGTACTTTTGCCAAATCATGAAGACATTCCTTCTCACAAAATGATGCTGAAACATCCCACCCATGTTATGTTTATCATACCATAAATATGCATGCCAACCAAACAGATTATTATGCCCCTCCAGAGCTAACAGTTTAAGGTTAGATAGTTTTGCCCAATCCCTTAACCATATTAGACATACTGCCTCATGGCACAATCTCAAATTTGGTAATTGCAAACCACCCCTCTCTTTTGCATCACACAGCACCTTCATCTTGATTCTTGGTTTTTTCCCTGCCCGCACAAGTTCTGATATTTTCCTTTGCCATTTATCAAAGTGTTTCTTGTCTTTTACAATTGGAATTGTTTGTAACAAAAACATCATTCTGGGTAGCACATTCATTTTAACCACTGAAATACGTCCCAACACTGACAAGTTCATTTTATACCATTTCAACATGTCCCTTTCTATCTGCAACCACAATTTTTCATAGTTGTTCTTAAATAAATCTATATTTTTAACTGTTAATTCTATTCCCAGGTATTTTGTTTTCTGAACCACTTCACACTTTGTAACACTCATTAACTCCTCTTGTTTCTTTTTTGTCATATTTTTACAGAGCAGTTTTGATTTTGTTTTGTTAATACTAAACCCTGCCAGATCTCCAAATTCTTTAATTTTATCTAACAATAGTGGTAATGTCTGGACTGGTTCTTCCACTATAAACATCACATCATCTGCAAATGCTCTGAACTTATATGAAAAGCCTTTGAGTCTTATACCTTTAATGCTGTTATCTTCTCTTATCTGCCTTAAAAGTATTTCCAACACCATAACAAACAGCAAAGGTGAAAGTGGACATCCTTGTCTGGTACCTTTTCTTACCTCGAATTTTTCTGTCAAATCACTGTTTATACATAATGACTCTTTTTGTTCTTTATATATAGCTTTCATGGCTTCTATAAATTCTTGCCCCAATTCCATCTTTTCCATTGTCAGAAACATAAAATCCCAATTTAAATTGTCAAAGGCCTTCTCTGCATCCGCAAAGAAAAAGCTTACCTCCTTTTCAGGGTGCTTATCATAGTATTCAATGGCATCTCACACAACTCTCAAATTATCCTTAATTTGCCTGTTTGGTAAAAATCCGGCCTGTTCTTCTCCCACAAAGTCAATTAAAAATCTCTTAAGCCTTTCCGCTAAAATTCTTGCAAAAATTTTATAATCATTATTCAATAGAGAAATGGGCCTATAATTCTTGACATCTGTTAAATCTTGTGACTCCTTTGGGATCAATGAAATATTTGCTTCGTTCCATGTATTTGGGAGATTTTTTTCTTCATAATCTCATTCATCAACCTTTGTAGGGTCTGCACCAGGTCTTTTTTCATTACTTTATAAAATTTTGCTGAAATTCCATCTGGACCTGGTGCTTTCCCTATCTTAGTTGACTCTATGGCTTCCAAAACTTCTTCTTCTGTAATTGGAGCATTTAATGTCTCTTTCATTGTATTTGAAATCTTAGGTAATCTTGCATTTTCTAAATATCTATCTATTTTCTCTGAGTCTATCCTCCTTTTATGAAATAGTATGGCATAATACTTGTAAAATGCTCTTTTTATCTCTTGGTGTTCCATTATCTCTTTCCCTTCCTCCACTATCTTTCCAATTACTTTTTTCTCCCTTTTCCTTTTCAATTGCCAGGCTAGATATTTCCCTGGCTTATTGGCCCCTTCAAAAGATTTTTGCTGCAAAGTCTTTAAATTCCACTCCAACTCTTTATTTGCAAAGGCCCTCAGCTGCTCTTGTAGTATCTTTATTTCTTGAATTATTGTTTTCTTCCCTGGTCTTTTCTGTAACTCTTGTTCCTTCTTAGAAATTTTTTCCTGTATTTCTTGGAATTTTTTTCTTTTTTCTTCCTTTCCCTACTGTTCAAAGTAATCAAGATCCCTCTCATCACTGCTTTATAGGCATCCCAAACCATATGTATTGGTACTTCCTGACCACTGTTATGTTGGGGAAAGTATTTTGTCTCTCTTTGAATAAATTCCATATTTTCTTGACTCTGAAGAAGATCTTCATTTAATCTCCATCTAAATTTTTTAAATCCCATCGAAATTTTCCACATCATTGGATTATGATCTGAACTCACCCTCGGCATCATCTCTATTTTCTTTGTCAACAGACTTAACTCTTTTGTTGCCCAAATCATGTCAATTCTTGAAAAGGACTGATGTCTTGCAGAGTAGAAGGTATAGTCTCTTATTTTAGGATTCCAATTTCTCCATATATCTTCCAAATTTTCTTGTACTACCAGCTCAAAAAAAGATTTTGGTAACTTCCCTGTTTTTTTGTGAGATGACTTTAATTTCCTGTCTAACAGCAGATTAACAACACCATTGAAATCTCCAGCCATTAAAATTTGCTCATATGAATATTGGTCCAGATTTTGAATTATCTCCTTATAAAAGTCATCCTTAGCTCCATTTGGCGCATAAATTTCTAATACCAAGGTCTTCTTAAAATGTAACATTATCTCTACTGCCAAATATCTTCTGTCTTCATCTTTAAAAATTAATTTGGGATCCAATTCCTCCTTTACATATATCACGACCCCTCTTTTCTTTTGTTTTGCAGATACCCAAAATTCTTCTCCTAATTGTCTGCTTTTTAAAAATGTACAGTCTTGCTCTTTAATATGTGTTTCTTGCAGACATATTATATTACAATTTTGTTTCTTAACCAATGGAAAATTGCTTTACATTTTTGAGGTGAGTTCAGTCTCCAAGATATTAGTTTGTACTCCATAATATTACTTTTTAACAGTTCTGGGAAAGTCTCTTTCATATCAAGCAGGAACACTGTCATATCATGTCTTGACTTGATATTCACTCTTGTAGATTGAAAATGAAAGCTCAGTCCTTCAGGTATTTCCCACCTATACCTGATACTCTTCTCTCTCAGTTTTCCCGTTAATCCTCAATACTTTTTTCGTTCTTGCAAATTTTTTTTAGGAAGTTCTTTCATAATTCTGACTCTACTTCCCTCCATTACCAAGGGGCATGCATAATGTCTTTTTAAAATTTCTTCTTTCATTCTTTTGGTTGTCAGTTGTACAATTATATCTCTCGGTAGATTTTTCTGTTGTGCATAGCTGGAGTTTACTCTGTATACCAAATCAAAGTTTACTTGTATTTCCTCTGGCTGCTTGTTTAAAAATTCTGCCAATATTGCAATCATCTGATCTTGCACACTCTGCGTTATAGACTCCAACACTCCCCTAAATCTCAACTGGTTTTCTGTGATTCTGCACTCCATCACCGCCACACAGTCTTGTAGTATTTGATTTTCCAGCTTTAAACTAGAGGTCTTTTGCTCCACCTCTTGAACTGTTTAATTTGTTGACTGTAGTTCCTTCTTTATTTCATCTATATTTTTAGACAGGTCTGTCACCTCTGCTTTTATTAATTCTTTTATATTTTTGATCAAACTTTCCTCCATTCTCTGCATAGATTGGCTCAACTCTTTATTGCCATCTAGCACCTTTTTTTCTAATGGCAGCCTGCCATTCCTTATCCGCTTTCTTCATTGTGCCTGGGCTAGCTTTTGCGCCACCCCAAGTGTCAGCTCTCTTTCTAAGTTCCGTTTTTAATGTCCACTTCAATTTCTATTTTAAGCCAATCAGTATTAATTTCTTTTAATTTAAAGTCTTATCAATTTCGACCTTACCAAAATGTCGGGCGCAATTTCTCTATGGTAACTTCCTTGCTCCTTTTTCCTTCTCAAAATGGCGGGCTTTCACTTCCTCTTGGCCTCTCAGTTTCTCCGTCTCACAATCTCTTCTGTGTTCTTCTGTGCTGTTCCCTCTTCCTTCCCGAGTTGGCTCCTCTCTAGGCAGAAAAACTCACAGTGCTTTCACTTCCTTCCCGAGTTGGCTTCTCTCTAGGTGGAAAAACTCACAGTGCTCAGTGTCTTCTACAGTCTCGTGATATTTACTCCATTTCCTCTTGCACTCCCTCCCCTCTCTCGCTGCCGTTATCGCCTCCAAAACCACAGGTATGCATAAACAAAGCTGATTTTTCTTCTTTAACGCTTTAAATTTCTATCAAATTTCCACAACTTCCCCTGGATTGCCTTCCTCCTTTACTCAACTAGCAGCTCAGTCCATTAGTTTCACTTTTTCTTGGCTCTTTCTTCTGATCTTTAGTCCAAAAAATAAGAATAATCTTTACCTTCCTTTGCTCCATTTGGGTTGTTTGTACTGTTTCTTACGTTCAAAGTTGATCAGATTCGTTACTGAAGCTTGGTATCTGACGATCTTATGCCAAAATTTGACTCAAAAGGGCTCTGCAGAGATTTTAGCTCGCCCTTCTCAGAGGGGACCTCAAGGCGACGGGAGAAATCCTTTATTCAGACCCCCCCCGTCGCCGAGATCACTCACTCTCAGGGTCTTGTAGCATTCTGGCCCCTCTCCTACCTGGAGAGGGGTGGCAGCAGGTGATCTAAGCACCTGGCCTGCCTAAAACAGTCGCTCTTGATTGCCCAGCTCCCTGGGCAACGTCAAGTCACCATCAATCCAAACCAGAAGTCGAATCACTCTGTATTTCAGACCTCCAAAGTTGTGCAGTACAGGATGTGATTGGTCTGAAAGCTCTAACATGCTAATTTTAATAATCAATATATCTCATTGTCAATGTGGCTCCTAGTGTGGATACTTAAATCTGGAGATTGAGGCCATAAACAGCCCAGACAGATCTTTCTAGAAACCCAAGAAAAGCCTCATTGGGTCCAGGCCCAGCAGCAATCACTGGGCAACTCACTACCACACAACTATGACTCACCCAGGTCTGGCTTCTTGCTACTGTTCAACAGCAGCTACCATATGAAAGCCAATGTTGTGCAATGGTTAGTAGTAGCCCCTTTGTGGGGGGGAGGCCTTTCCCCCTCTGCAAGTGGAATGATTGGGGGCACTGTGTTCAGGGGGCTGTAGAATTGGACCCCATAGTCCAATTTGTTTGAAACCTGGGGGTTAGGGTTGCCAGGTCCCCAGGGTGTGAATGGAGAGGATGGGGGGTCATCATGATGATGGGAGGAATTATCTTGCTCTGGAGCACTTTCACATAATCCCAGAAAAGATGTCGTATGCAGGGCTGATTTGGTAAAAATCAGCCCCAAACACTAAATTGGGGGCCAATTTTTACCAAATCAGCCCTGCGCTACCCATTGCTTCTGTGTTGTGCTGGGAATTATGGCATTCCTGACACAATGCAGAATGCTTCAAGGCATGTGGAAATGCGCTGCTGGGTTCCTAGGCCATTTCCTGTGCTTCCCCCCTCCAGCCAAGTGGAAGAGGGGACAGAGGCTCAGAGTGGGTATCCCTACTAAACATTCTTTAGTGGACAGGATGCACTAGCTCTGCAGCAACTTTGGCGCCATTTAGCTGAAAAACAACCACTCCAGTCCCCATCCACAATCTCCCATAGAAAATAATGGCAGAGTTATAGTTCTTCCCTTCCACCTTCCTCATGTTGTCAAAAGAAACATACACCTGACCATAACAAGGAAGAGAAAAAAGTGTGAGGAGTGGAATGCAGGGAAATTGAAGCATCCCTCATCCTTGTGGTTTCCCCATCATGCAACTGGGCCTGGCCCAGCAGTTGGCACCATACAGCTGGCCTCAGGTTTTCTCAGGAAGAGGCTGTCAGGTAGAGGGAAAGAAGGAAAACCAGACAGGTTACCAAGTGGGTGAGAAGGAGATAACGAAGAAGGGAAATAGGAGAGTCTATGAGGGAAAAAAGAAATTGTGGTGAAGGGGAAAAATAAGATTTCCTGTGCAAGTTCTTGCATGTCTTCTGCTTCTTTTATATGATGGCTTCATTTATCATGAAAAGTCATGGCTTAATGGTTAGTGTAATGGTCAGAATGTGGGCCACTCCACAAAGAGCTTAGTGCTTTGCTCTGTGGTCCTCCATTTTATCCTAGCAACAACTCTGTGAGGTTGACTAGACTGACAGGACTGGTTTTTAACTCAGTCTTTTAGCCACTAGGCTACCAGGTCAAAATAGGTCACTTTGTATTTTCAGCACAGAGTAACCATGACACTATGTAAAACACTCAGCACAGGTCAATCACCACAAAGAGTTGTTTATTATCACCTGATGCCTCAAGAAAGATATTTATCAGAAGATGTGCCTTATATTTCCAGAGCTATGTACTGTAATGGATCCTGCAAATCCATTCCACTAGATTTTCTCTGGTGCTAGATGCTTCCACAGAGGTGTCACCAGAACTTGCATCAGGGAAAAATTCTTGCACAAAGTAGAAATCATTAAACCGAAGATATGCAAAGAAATCACTGTTTGGGATAATTGATTTTCTGGAATGGGAAGGGTAACACAAATCCAAGGTGCTTCCCCAAAAGAATCCAGTGTTGTTGTTTTTTAAAGTTCAAGTAATGAAGCATATGCTGGTGTTTTTCTTTGATTCTACTGAGTTCCTGGAAAATGGTATTTCTCCCTTTCCATCAGATTCTTGCATTGGGAGAGCTCCCAGCTAATGACCTTTCAAAGAGTGCCCCCAGCAAATCACCTTTGAAGACAAGCTGCAAAGAGCTACTGACTCCTTCGCTCACTTTGAAAGCCTGGGGGCACCTTGTTCAGGGGTCCATAGGGCTGGAACCCTTGATCCAATTTGTTTGAAACTTGTGGAGGGGGGATTAGTAGACAGGCAGCCCTGGTTAAAAAACAGCCATTAACCACCCCCCCCCCAAGTCTCCCATAGGGAATAATGGCAGACCAGATCCCTCAACAGCTAACAGACAACAAGAAGGAAGGATAGCAAATGCAGAGTTTTCAGTGGAAAGGTAAAAACTTCTTATTATCAGTCAGTCACTGTCAGAGTAGGCAAATGAAATCAATGCAACAGGGTTTCCTTTTTTTTAATGCCAGTGGCCAGCTGGAGATTTCTTGCTAGGCTGCTGTCATTTTAGGAATCAGTGAAGTGCAGCTGCTCAAGAGGCACCTAATTCAGGGATCAGTAAAATCTAAACACTTTGGTTGTTGTGGGTTTTCCGGGCTGTATTGCCGTGGTCTTGGCATTGTAGTTCCTGACGTTTCACCAGCAGCTGTGGCTGGCATCTTCAGAGGTGTAGCACCAAAAGACAGAGATCTCTCAGTGTCACAGTTGCCACTGTGACACTGAGAGATCTCTGTCTTTTGGTACTACACCTCTGAAGATGCCAGCCACAGCGGCTGGCGAAACGTCAGGAACTACAATGCCAAGACCACGGCAATACAGCCCGGAAAACCCACAACAACCATCGTTCTCCGGCCGTGAAAGCCTTCGACAATACTTCTAAACACTTTGTTCAATCTGCTTGAAACTTCAAGGGACTTCTTTACATTTGAGGGAGGACCATGTTCCATGCAAATTTGGTGCCATTACTTTTATAAGCAGCTGCCCCAGACTGTCATATATATTCTCCATTGAAAATAATTGTCTTGAACTCTGGGACCCCCAAAAATCTGAATCTGATCTGGTAATGTCCTACCAGGAAATAAGCAAGCATGGCAGACCCCGCCCTCCTGAAGCCCAGATCCAAAATACAATGAAAATTTTCTTGGTTTTCACCCCAAGTACCAAATGTCACTGGCTGAATCCACACGTACCGGCATAGCGCTAAACTGTCAGAATGCCAGCATCTTCCTGGCGTGATGTCTGACATCATTGCGCCACAAGAGTGGCATTGTGGTGCGATGATATCAGAAATTGCCCTAGGAAGACACTGGCATCCCAACAGTTTCGCGTTATGCCAGTACATGTGGATTCAGCCACTGTTATCAGAACAGATTGGCAGGATCCAATCCACTGACGTACCTGTGGTGGATTTCTGTCTGTTTTCATTTGAATTAACAATATAATTGTAAAGCTAACACCTCTGGAAAAGCAAAAGTTATATCATATATGTGAAAAATAAGAAATAAGATTGAAATGTTCTCAGAAACCTTTTGGATAACTTAGTTTTTACTGCTTACTTCTCAACACTGTTGTATGTTGGTATGCACACTGTGCATTTTTTCTAGAGTGTGATTGTTCAATAGGGATTTTTATTCTTGTTATATGCTTGATCACATAAAGGATATGCTAGGAAAATAAGTCCTTTTCATTTTGGAATGATTTGAAACATGAATCTTCATTTTTCTTCCATGTTCCTAGGTTGAAACAGTCCTTTAGGAAAACAAAATACTCTGGGACGAATACTTCTAAAAGCAGGAAATCTAGAAGAGTTTGATGAAGAGGTTTGTGAGGGCAGACTAAGTGAGTCCATTACTGATTGTAATGAATGTCAAAAATCACTTCAAATCCCTGATGGATCTCCAGCTCCAATTGCTCTGTACTCTTGACAATTTACAAAGGAGAACTGTGATGATCATGTTGTGTTAGCCTCAGTGGTGAAAATGCTACAAATCACCCAAGTTTGCGTGAATGTAAAAAAAGACCAGACTGGGATGTTTCTCTGCACCAAAGTTGTCTCTTTTCCTAACTCTCAAGCCAAAACTATAGATAAGGAGCCAACCATAGTGTTCCAATCCATGTTTCCCAAAGATTGGGAGAAGTGTGGAATGAGAGGAAGCAATACCAGGCAAGAAATGGCTGGTAGGGGAAGGGTTAAGAACCTTCCTACCTATTGAATTTCCCAAATGACATCTTTCCTATATTAGCATCATCTCAGCCAGTGGGAATGCACATTTGCTGAGACATTCACACCTCAAGATTCTCAAAAATACCTCCTACAGACTGCTGATAAATGCCAATGTAATGTATAAGCCTTCTAGGGACAGCATCTTATATCAGAGGAGTAATTCCTTGCTACAGATGCTTGGGGGGGTATTTGTTTGTTTCTAGGCACAACTGCACATACACTGCTATGCTATTTTCATTGGTTAGAAAACTGGATTAATGCTTTTTTATTGTTTGTTCAATTCCATCTCTCCAGGAAGCTCTGGCTCATGTCCACATGCAATGCTATGTCCTGCCAAGCTACAATGAGTGTTTTCATCAGTCAACCAGCCATATCCACAGCATTCTCCCCAGCCATCCTTGGTGGAAGCACATTTTAAAGCATTTCTTGGTCTGGACCCTCACAATTTTTCCCTTGATAAAAAATGGAGGAATCCCCTTTGACCACCTAAAATGGCTATGCTGGGGATCAGAGACCTGCACGGAAAAAGCCACATGGAACAGGGGTTATATTAAGGAGAAAAATTTGGCAAGGCTGAGCAAAATGGCTGGCTGGTTCTAACACATTGTCTATGTGCCATCTTTCTTCCTTAGTTTATCCTGTCTTTGGCCTTGATCCAGTTACGTGTGTGAATTCAACCAATTAGCGTCAATTTATTTATTTCCTACTTACATTGTTTCCATTATTTATAGTAGTGCCATTCACTCTAACACAAAAGATGGATTACAAAATTTGGTGATGTAATAGGAAGAGTATAAGAGATTCCTTCTTTGTGCCAAATGTTTTGTTTTAAATTTTGTTTTTACGTTTCTGCAGGTTGTTTTTATGTTTCTGTAGTTTTTAATTGCTCTGCTTTTGCTTAATGGTGTGTTGTTGTTTTGGTTGTTTTAAATGGGTTAAAATTAAATTAGAAGAGTTTTCAGCTAAGCATTAGGAAGAACTTCCTGACAGAACTGTTCCTCCATGGAACAGGCTTCCTCAGGAGGAGGTGGGCTCTCCTTCTTTGGAGGTTTATAAGAGGCTGGATGGCCACCTGACAGCAATAAAAATTCTATGGCTCAATATGAATTTAGGCAGATTGGGAGACGGAGGATATGAAGAGATGAGTTGATGCTTGGCTCTCATGGCCCTTTCTTATAAGCCCAGGGTAATGCTGATCACCACTTTGGGGCCATGAAGGAATTTTTCTTCAGGTCAGATTGGTCAGGGATCCAGGAGTATTTTTGTTTTCCTCTAGGCATACAGCAGCAGTAACTGGGGGAGTGAGGGGGTGGGATGTTGCTGTGAATTTCCTGTATTGTGCAGGGGTTAGACTAGATAATTCTTGGAGTTCCTTAAAATGTCATATTAAGTATGTTTTGATTTGTTAGCTGCCTTGTTGGCCCTTATGAGTACAGAAAGGTGGGATATAAATGTTGTTAAATAAATAAAATATAAATAATATAAAAACATTGTAATAACAAAGTAAGAAAACAATGCAATAAAAACAGTATGTCATCATGACATAAGAACTGCAAAAAATTAGAAGACAATGCATTAAAACAAAAAATAAATTCAATAAACAGTGCCACAAACAGACCATTGTCTCTTTGTAAAAATATCTTCCTGATCCATTACATACTACAGCCCCATTACCTTTATAAAAATGCCCTCCTGAACAATTCCATTTTATGCATTCTGCATAATGATAGAAATGTGGAAGCCTTCCTGACCTCCTCGGGCAGGCAATTCCACAAGGAGGGAATGCGCATGAATGGGCAGATTTATCTTACCTATTTATAGGGCGGGGCCTTCAGAAGGCTTTACTTAGATGAATGAAACTGTCATCGTAAAGCATAGCAGGACAGGTGATCCTGCAGATATGTGGAGCCTAGGCATACATGAACATGCATAAAGCTGCTTTATCCTGAACCAGACTACTAATCTATCAAAGTCACTACTGTCTACTCAGACCAGCAGCAGCTGTCCAAGGTTTCATGCAGAGATCTTTCACATCACTTACTACCAGCCGGTCCTTTTTAACTGGAGATGCCAGGGATTCACCCTAGGATCTTCTGCACACAAAAGCAGATGCTCTTCCACTGAGCCATGGCCCCCCCTCAAAGGCCATGAAGGTTTGAAAAATGTATTGTACAGTCAACAAACCTTTACAAAGCCCTTTGTAGGTGAGAGTTAATACCTTGAATTGAACCTGGAAATGAACTGATGACTGATATGGCAACATCAAAGCAGGTTCATGTCCAGTAGCACCTTAAAGATCAACAAAATTTTCCAGGGTGTAAGCTTTTGAAACTCAAGCTTAGTTATTTGACATTTCTGACAAAGGGATCTTGACTCTCAGAAGTGTATACCCTGGAAAACCTTACTGATCTTTAAGGTGCTACTGGACCTTGCTCCTCTACTGCAGACCAGCATGGCTAACCACCTGAAACTATCTTCATAGTCGGTGTAATTGTAAGTGCCCATTTTTCTCACATCCTTGTACTCATCTATTGTACATTGTAACAGAGTAGCAAATTATAACAGGCACCCATGAGCCAATCAGAATGCAGGTGTTGTGTTTAGACAAAGCAACTGAGGTAATACCTGCATGAATGAAAATGTCCTTATTCTTCATGGGTGCTTTCAGGGAGGAGTTTTTTTCTGGATAAAATGTGCTATTTTCCCCCAGAAAAAGTATTTCCATATAATTAATATAAAAATGTTCTAGAAGATACCATTTAATCTACTTTCCTGCCTAGTAAATCGTTTTGCCCACATAATTCAGAAAAGATTAAATGCAATATAATTAATAAAAACTTAATCCATCTATTTAAATTACTAACAATATTAATGCAGAGCAACAACAAAAAAACCTGAATCTAAAAATGAAATGTGAAGAAAATCCAATATGTAATTCTGAATTAACCAAAATGTAACCTAAGGAACAAATTAAAACATAAGTTAAATAAACAACTTTTTTTCAAATACAACAATTTCCAGCACTTACAACTCCTTCCAACTTTACCAACAGCTCAGTGAGAACAGCAGCCATGATGACATCATAGTTACATAAGTGTCATTATTACCTCAAGGAGAGGAAAGGTAGGCATGAAAGGCTGAGGTGATTTTGTTTAATTGGTGTGATCTAACCCAAATGTTCTGTGTATCTTAGCATCCCTCTAACAGTTCAGAGCTGAAAACAGGAGCACTCTTGTATATTGTATATAAATTGAATGTTGTTGTTGTTATAGTGTCCCATTTCTCACACTAAGGATCATAGCTGGAGTTCTTCCAACTTCTTCTCTCTACTCCTTGTATACATTTTATTCTGAAACAACAGGGTTATACAACAGTTTCTGTCTTTTGAGGATTGAGTCCTGGACATCAGGGATGCCTACTCCAAGGTCAACTTTTCCTGCAAACACTCAAACATTAAGAACTTGCAAGAATTCAAAGGAGTTTGTCCACTTAAGACATTGTCACTCTCAACCTGATACACAATATCCCTGAAAGAAAATTCATTTATTTTATTTATATTTATTTATTATATCCTGCTTTTCTCCCCTAGGACTCTCAAAGTAGTTCATAATGCAAGGGAAAAAATCCAGAAACAAACAAGAAAAGGGGGGCTTCTGAGTACCAAGTTAACCTTCACTGGCTCTCTCCTCTCTGCTAGTGGATCTAGGGTTGCTGAGCCTGGCAACCAGCAAGAGGGTTGTGGGGGTGGGAACATGGGGAGGTGTATGATGTCACTACATCACTACCAATTACAACCCAGAAGTGACAATTGGTGACTCTAGGAATCACTGGAAACTCTATGATTTTACCATAAAGTTACTCCCAGGTCAGTATGACCCATCTAGCCATTTCATACAGAATGAGTGGAAGCAGTGGTACAATAACAACACACTACTGCCTTTACACTAGATGCAGCCAAAACCTTTCCCTCAACTTCTAACTTCATTTGCATACTCATCTGTGACTTCCCTTCCACATACTCTCCCTCCCAGATCCTGAACAACCTGGTTCACCAGGATGCGGGGTCCATCTGTTATTAAGACATGGAGATCAAACAACTAGTATAGCTAGAAAGCACTACAGATGGGCAGGAACCACATTACGAACCTCAAAAACCCACGAAAATGGTGATCGCGTGATCGTGACCCGGCAGGTTGTGATCAGCCATGGCCAACAATCCAGCAGTCGGGAGAGGCCTGGTTCGGGGCGTTCGGCCGTGGTTTGGGAAGCCAGACACTCAGGCACCAGCAATCTATTCCCCTGGCAACGGAGCCAGGGGAATGCCTGAACTCTGTCTGCCCTCCTTCTGTCTCCCTGGAAACCTGAATGGAAGCCCAGCTTGCCTTGATCAGCAGGGCTTCCTTCCAACCACGGAGCTGCAAAGCAGTTACAAGTTGGGGGAAGACACCCAGGGGAGGGAGGGGGAAGGGGGTGTTCTGTAGTCATGGGCACTCCAATCTCATCCCTGCAAACCCTGATAGGCAGCTCTGACGGCCAAACACAGACCTCCTGTGTTGCTGAATGGGACCCATGCTTATAAATAGCTATGGTCTCCCAGGCTGGGTTTCACTTTCTGCGAGCAGTGGAGTGGGACAGAGCTCTTGCTTGCCACTTTGGCCTCCACGAACCACAATCCGGTTCGGCAATGGGAGATGCTCATTGCGTTTTGGGAATTCGGGATCATGGTCTGCACCGAACCATGATCTGCTGGTTCATTAATTTTTTTTTGGTTCGTGCCCATGTCTAGTAAGCACTACTGCACAGCCACAAACCAGTTTGGAAGTAGTTTGGGACATCTGCCACACAAGTTAACTAATCTGGGGATTGGATCACCACAATTGTTACTACTGGATATGATAAGTTGATCTGGTGAACTCATTTATAATTGGTTATTGAACATGCATATGAAGGACATACATACACAGCAAGACAAAACCATGAGGTTTCCATGCGTATATGTTTGCAGGTCATGTGGTAATGTTCAGTGTGTTCTGTGACTCATACGGACTTACATCATCAAATACAACTGAAGTTCATAGGAGTTTGTTTGCAAATACAAAATCAATCTGGGATAACCTCAAAGCAAGAAATGTCTTTTTTCCTTTGCCTGTAACAAAGTTTAAGAATGCTTGATTAGGATGTGCTTATTCTAATAGATCAGGATGTAATTATTCTAATAGCTGCAACTCAAACACCATCAGCAATATTTCTGGTTTGGAAGGGTGACAATTATGGGTTGGTGGTGGAACAAAACAAGGCATGATCTCAAGTCACAAGAAAACTGTTCAGGAAGGCAACCTCAATATCTTCCCAAAAAGCAAAACAGGGAGATGGATTAATCAAAGAGGGGTATCAGAAAATATGAAGGAAATCTCCTTAGCGAATAAGGCCAGTTGGAAGGTTTCATAGAGCCTTTCCTTTACGTACAGATGATTAACAACATAACTTCATTTCCATCAAACCAACAAACACACATGAGGAGCAATCCTAAGCTGTTATATTCAGAGGTAAGTCCCATGTTATTTAATGGGACTTACTTCTGGGAAAGTGTGTAGAATTGCACTGATGATATTGTTTTTCTCTTGCTGCAGGAAACTACATGCCTTTCCCAAGGCAAAGTTTCTTTTGTGGTCAACCATATTTTTTCAGCAACTGTTTGTCATGGGGCAATTGACAAACCATTACTTGCCATGAAGTCCACATTAACAAAATATGGTTGACTATAATTTCCAGACAATCCTTTTCAGGCCTGAATCAGATGTAGGAATGATCCTGAGAAGCCTGAAAGTATGCAATCAAGAATATCAATTGCTTATCAATGGGCACTCTTTCTCTTTTTTGTCTGAAATTTAATAGAGAGGATCCCCTGAAAGAGGGGTACAACCCTTGAACATTTCATTTTGGTTGAGCGGGGGAAAGTTAGAGCTGGAAATGTGTTTTTTTGTTTATTTCTATAAACATTTGTACCCTGCTTTTCTCCCACACTGGGGACTCAAAGTGGTTTAAACACAAAGTATACTAAAGCACAAACAGCAGAGATATTCAAAAGAGGCACTTGGGATATTTTTCCAGGAGGTAATGGGATATAAAGTCATCTCAGGCTGATAGTGGAATGGCAGCATGGCTCATGCACAGTCACTGGTTGCAAGCCACAACCAGGGGCCAAGAGCCCGTTACTCTTGCCTATTGGTTAAATTAAATTAACAGCATTGGGAGGATGGTAGATTCTTAACCAGAGGTCTTATTCAGAATTTCACAGTTGTGTCCTCTCCTTGTGTCTATGGGCAATTCCAAGACTGAATTATCTTTAGTCCTTTAATGGTTTTGCAAGCGAGTCCACACACTTGAAGGCCACATTTCCTGAACATTTCATCCAAAGTGGGCAGAAAACAAAAAGCTAACAAGTGGAAATGTATTTCTTAATGGTAACCAATGGTAATGAATAATGAATAGAATAAAGAAAATGAATAAATATCACAAAAGAAATAAGTAAAATCAATAATAAATGTAAGAAACAAATACTAACAGTTGTTTTTGTGCACACACTTTGGGTTTGTTGTCCTCTTCCAATAGGAAGAAAATCTCCTTCTTTTGCATATCCTCTGGAGAGAGCTGATTTTCCTTGAAGGGTCACTTTTTCTTGCTTTCAGTTAAACATTTTTATTCTGATCATAAAAAACAAGAATAGGATGCATATAAAAAGTGAAGAACAAGTTGAAAAGCATGCCAGTGACTTTTACAACACTGAAATTGCCTATAACATCATACGAACATAAATATAGTAAAAACATTGGCTCTGTATTTTCAGTTCTAGTAAGCTGTAAACAGAGAGACCACTTCCTTTCAAACCCATTACCAGGTTTACCATTACTGCTATACACCACAGTAAGCTAACAGTTATTATTTAATTGGTAGAATACAAGATTTCCTAGAATATTGAGTCTTTCTTTTTTTACATTCCTGGAACAGACATGGATTCTAAGCCAATATGACAGATGTGCGGGTGGAAAAAACTTCCGCATGTGAATTTCCTGTCTAGATTGAGACTTGCATGTACAGGATGGCTCCAGATGTGTATCTGCAGAGTAACGTCATTTGTATGTAAGACATCCAGTGTGCCCCCCATTTGCTCTACAGAGAGTGGATGGGAATATGTATTTCTGTTTCTATTGTAATGCTCATTTCTATCCATTATCTTGGTTGAGTGTACATTGTAGTGCATAATTATGTCTGAACCAGGGCCATCGATGACAACATTTTTAATGCAGTGAACATTTTCATAACATGAATTGCATGAACAATGAATTGCACTGAAAGCGGTTGAACAATACTGCCTGGCCATGCACATCGCTGCATTTCAGTAAGGTATATGTATATTGCACATGTGCTCCACAAAGAGTAATTTCTGTGAACACTCTGAGAGCCAAGCTACAAGTGACATTTTTCACGTGAAGGACACATAATCGTTTTCGCAAGTCTTTCTGGGAACTGAAGTCCCTCTCCCCCGCCTCCTTTCCTTCTGTTCCTTCCCCTCTCTGTTAGAATCGCTGCCTGAAGAGACAGAGAAAGCCAGCGGCGGCAGCAGCTTTTGCAAATCATCTTGCTCCTGGGGAGCTGCTCTGGAGAAAGCTGGGAGTGGGTAAAAGCTGGATCCAGATGATTTTAAATGGATCCTCATGAATTCATATGATTTTTATATTGAAACAAAACAAAAAGGCTGTCATATTATAGATCATGTCCTAGTCTACAGACAGCAACAAAACAATCATGCATCCACTAATCCGTGGCACTGCCACGGCACAAAAACATGCTTAAAAAGCACGGATCTGCATGGATCCTCTTGATTTTTAAGTGGGGCCACCCAAAATCCACCACACAATCATAGACCATGTCTGTTGCCACAGATGGGACCAAAAAATTCAGCCATCCACTACTTCATGGAACTGCCATGGAGCAAAAATATGGTTCAAAAGCACAGATCCGCAATGATCCTCCAGGTTTTTACATGGGACCACCCAAAATCCACCATACAATCGCAGATCATGTCCATTGCCACAAAAGGGGCAAAAAAAATCAGTTATCCACCACTTCGTGGCACTCCCACGGTGCAAAAACGTGGTCTAAAAGCATGGATCCTCATGGATCCTCATGATTTTTATGTAGGGCCACCCAAAATCAACCACACAATACCAGATCATGTCCATATCCACAAAGAGGACCAAAAAATTCAGCCACTCACTGTTTTGTGCCACAGCCACGGCACAGTAACTTGGTTCAAAAGCACAGATCCTCATGGATCCTCTTGATTTTTACATAGGGCCTCCCAAAATCCACCATACAAAACCAGATCATGTCCATATCCACAAATGGGACCAAAAAAATCATTCATCCACTACTTTGTGGCAGCGCCACAGCGCAAAAAAATGGTTCAAAAGCACGGATTCTCATGGATCGTCTTGATTTTTACATGGGGCCACCCAAAATCCAGTATACTGTCCCAGATCATGTCCAATGCCACAAACAGAACCAAAAGATCTAAAATATGACAGCCTTTTTGTTTTGTTTCAATGTAAAATCATATGAATTCATGAGGATCCATGTCTCAGATTCATGTTTTTTCACCGTGGCAGCGCCAAATATTTTTGGATCTGTGGACCTGGCTGTGATATGTGATTTGATGTTTCATTTGTGTTTTTCCTGTTTAAAAAACCATAGGATCCATGAGGATCCGTGTGGATCCTGGTTTTACTTTCTTCCTCTCCAGAGCAGCTCCCCGGGAGCAAGACGATTTGCAAAAGCTGCTGCCGCCGCTGGCTTTCTCTGTCTCTTCAGGCAGCGATTCTAACAGAGAGGGGAAGGAACAGAAGGAAAAGGGGCGGAGGAGAGGGACTTCAGTTCCCAGAAAGACTTGCGAAAACGATCAAGTGTCCTTCACGTGAAAAATGTCACTTGTAGCTTGACTCTGAGAAACAAGAATAGCACCCTGAGAGCCTCTATTTCTGTTCTGAATCAACTGGCTTGTATTCATTTCTCAGTTACCATTTAAACTCTCCTAACATGAATTCATGCATTTGTTCCAGGTGGCAAATGATTCTCCATATTACTATCTAGAGGCCTAGAGACCATTGGACCAATATGTCACCATTATAAAAACACATCCTTATTATTTAGGAAACTGGAGGTTAAGCTAAAATATTGCAAGTGAAAGGTTACCTGTCAAGTTTCAGAAGGAGAAGGAAGAAATCACAGCCTTTTGGAGTCTAAAAATATTTTGTAGAGGACATTTCTGTTATGGAATGAAAATCCACTGTAAAATTTCCAAAGTGGCAGCTGGAATGCCATCGGTTTCCTACAGGTTTATTCAGTATGGCCTTCACTGAAATGTGTTTGTATTCAGTTAATGATACAGGACAAAATTATTTGGCCACCATCCTGAAACTACTTATGGGCTCCTGCAGTTCCATCCACATGCGTCTGTACAAAAGGACATTTGCTTTTTAAGAACAATCTGCGTTGCAGATACCATTGAAAGCATGTAAAACAGAAATGAGGAGAACAAAATTTAATAATTCCTGTCCACGCCAGCAAACTAAGCAAGATAAATGTGGTGTTTTGACAACTGCGTTCCTTGAATCTGGGCCAGGGTTTGAGACTGCCCTAGTTCACTCCAGGATTTGGTGTGGGCAGGGACAGTGGAAGGAAGTTGTTGTAACTCCAGTTAGAGAGGAAAGGAATGGGAGTTATTAAAACTGTGCCTCTGTTGGAAACAATCCTATCTCCTAAAAGACAAAACATAAGGAACATAAAAACACAGAACTGCAGGGATAAGCTACAATGGCCATTTTCTTTTCTTTTTGAGTACCCAAGTTGATGTCATCCATTTCAATCTGCCTCATTTTCATTGATACTTTTGTTTGTTTTACAGTATTTTTATCAGGCATTCAAAATTTTGCAAACTCTCTGGTTCAACGCAAACACTGATAGTTTCAGTGGGTTCTTTTAAACTGAGAGTTGAAACAATGGCTGCCATAAATGTTTGATTTGTAGACAAATGTTGACAGAAAAGCATTATGCCTGTTGCTCATGATTTGGTGAGTAAGTAACTTTGGGAGCACTCCTAAACTACTTCCACATTATTCAATAGGGTTTACTTCCAGGAAAGTGTCTTTGTGCTTGCAGTCTTATTGTCTAACCTGGTTAATTGTTTTTTGTTGGGATTATAAATTTGGAGATAAATCTTGAGGGTGCAGGAAATAAGGGGATTAATTCAACAATTTGGAACTATTGGGTTTAAAGGAAAGTAATTTACAATCAATTTCAGATTTTTTGTAAATATAATTTATTATCATCTGCAAACTTTGCTACCTCATCTTCATATTCCTTTTTACAGTTTTGAATAGTCAGCAAGCATGAACATTTTTTGCCCCCCCCCCCATTTGGAATGAAGAGATGGACACAAGGCTTGGGTGTAAACAGGGCCATTTATTCACCAACAATAACTTAAGAATGGCAAGGGGATAAACTAGCAGTACAGGTCGAGCCAAGGGGTCAACTGGACCTCCTCCTCACCTGCCTGGGCGAGCTTCCCTGCCCCAGGTGCGAGCCATCCAAGCATATGGCCGTAACCAGGCTGGCCAAGTGAATGGTTCCCCCTTAAAGCTCCATACACCCCCAGCCATGAAGCCTGAGGTCAGGACTTGTACAGGGGGTCCCATGGACAGTCTGCCCTCTCTGCTGGCAACCATACAGCCTGCCAGCTGATCCAAGACAGACCCCCACTCCCCACCAATTGGGAGGTGCCACCAGGTGCTCACTGGCCCACTCTGCCTACCCAAACTAACCTGCCAATGCAAGGGCCAAGCCTCTGCTTAGGCCCTTGTGCCCCACATCTGCTATAGAGCTAAGCACAACCCTTGCCATAAGTTGGTCAAAAAAATGTCATTGCCCTTTGCTGACAAGTGCACACCGTCACCTCTGTAAAGGTCGGCGTACATGTCCCTGATCTGAGGGAGGGGCAAATAAATCCCCAACCCAGCACCCAAAGCCTTCCACATGGCCTTATTGACCTTACGCCTAGCACATTCAATCCCATCATGGTTCAATGCTTCCTGCCACACCCTGTGTGGAAGGATGGTGGACCACAATATCAAAACCCCTGGCCACCATTCAGAAATGTACTGTAAATCGGCTTGTGCCTGCAAGGAAAAGGTCTTGCCCTTAACTAACCCTAAGTCATTCCCTCCGAGGTGAATGAATAAAAAGTTAGGGGGAGGGGCACTCCTCCCCTTAAACAGGAGTGGCAGCAAGCCTGGCCACCTTAGGTCCTGATGGCCCTGCCACTCAACCTGGGCCCAACAACTGAGGCCAAGCTGGGACCCCATTGGCATCCTCTTGGCCTGATGGGCCACCCAAAAGATCATGCTGTGTCTGCATATGAGGATCATACACCTCCCACAGCAGATAACAGCACCTAAGTAGAAAAGAAACAATTAGACATTGGGCCATTAAATCAATGGCAAAGGGTGCACATACCCCCGTAATGCAGCTGACTTCCATTGGCCAATGCTCCATATGGTTGCCTCAGGGTACCCCATCGCATCTGCCGTGGAAGCCACCTCAATCCGAAAGGAGTGGGTACCAAACTTCACCCCTGCTAGCCCCAGTTTAGCAAGTGCCCTCTCGGTCACCGACCAAAACTGGTACCAGGTGATTGGGGACTCATCACAATGGCAGAACAAAAGCCCTTCACTAATGCCCCTCATCTCCAAGTATCTGTGCAGGGCCTAAACAGGACAAAGCTCTTCACAAGGGCCCAACTGAACTATCACTCCACTCTGATGCTGATTTGTCTTGGGTCACCAAATATGGAGGGTGACACTATCACCCTTGAACTCAATGACCTGCACCAACAACACCCTATTAGACTGATCCATGAGGAACTGGGCCACTAGTTCGCCTACTCTAAGAGCACCAAAGAAGGCAGTCAAAGATTCTGCATGAAAGAGAGCAGCTTTGTAATCAGACAGACAAACCTTCTTCCAACTAGCCACCAACCCCCGAAGGATGGAGGGGGAAATAGGCTGTCTACCATCAGGTCTCACTCCTGCCTCCCGAGACCAACCCTCTAGCATTTTTCTAATCCTAAAATCACCGGTAGCCTCAAAGAAACCCCAGGCCTTGCTGGCTAAGGCCAATGATGCTAAGAGACCCCTGCTGGATTTAACCGACAAGCCCTTGCACCTCCGATCCACACAGAACTCCATAAGATGTTCTACTGGGATGGGCCACACCTGGTCCAACTTTGCCGTGAGCTTGAAGTAAGCAAACTGCCTCACCATGCGATCGTATGGCTTCCGCGTACTGTGGTGATAGCTAGACGGATGGCTCTGTGCACCTCAACCCTCCAAGATTCCACAGCTCCAGAGGCATCAGAACTGGTTGAAGGTTGACTTCTGGGCTGAGCTGACAAAACTGTTCCATTTGCTGGCGAGACAAAATATCTGCCACCCCGTTGTCAATCCCAGGAACGTTTTTCACCCTGAACAAGATGTTCAGACTAAGGCACCGGAGAGTGAAAGCCCTGACCAATCTCATAACCCTGGGTGACCTGGATGAGAGGGTATTGATCATTTGCACAACCGCAGAAATGTAAGGTCTTTGGTAATAACACCATTCTGCCAATGTGCCAGCCAGAGCTCTGCACACCAGTGCCCCCGGAAGAAAACCCCAAAGCCCATGGACTCCGAAGCATCAGAGGAAACTTGCAGCTCGGCCTTAAGCAGAAGCTCCTCTTGCCAAAAGGTGACCCTGTTGAAAGATGTGAGGAATTCCTTCCGGACTGCAAGGTCATCTCTGACTCCTTGCATTAACCTAATTCTGTGATGCAGCAACCACGAGGTGGCCATAACATCACATAAACACCTCAAAAAGGCACGCCCAGGAGCAACTGCCTTAAAGGCAAAATTGAGATGCCCGACCAACTGCTGCAACTCAAGGAGGGAAACTTTACACTTATTCCTGAAAGAAGCCAAATGGGACCTAAGGTTCACTACCTTGGCCTCTGGCAGACGAAACATCTGTTGCAAGGTATCTATTTCAATCCCCAAGAATGTCAGGGCCTGGGCTGTACCCTTAGTCTTTGCACCGGTGAGGGGGACCCCCAGCTCTTCAGCCAAGACAGTAAACCCAGCCAAGAGCTTGGCACATTGCCCAGTCCCCTTAGGCCCAATGAAAAGAAAATCATCCAGATAGTGGGCAGAGTCACTGCACCGCAGCCGCTGACATAAGGCCCACTCCAAGAACATGCTAAACTTCTCGAAGGCCAAACAAGAAACAGAGCAGCCCATAGGGAGTGCTCTGTTCATGTAAAATTGCCCATCAAAGGAGAAGCCCAGCAACTCAAAATCATCAGGGTGAACTGGAAAAAGGCAAAATGCAGACTTAATGTCACATCTCTCCATTTCCGCCCCTACCCTGCAGCTCCTCACAACCTTGACCATCTCATCAAAAGACGTATACCACACAGAACATAAGTGTTCTGGAATTGCCTCATTCACAGACCCCCCCTTTCGGGAAGGACAGGTGATGTATCAGGTGGTACTCGCCTTCTGCCTTCTTTGGCACCACCCCCAGGGGAGAAACCCTCAAATTTGGGACAGAAGGGGCTGGAAAAGGGGCTGCCTTCTGAACACTCCTTATCAATTTCACGCTGGACCACCTCCTCCATGCCAGCCACCGAATGCAGGTTGACTGACATGAAAGGGGCCCTCAGTCCCTGGAACAGAATCCGAAACGCAACAGTAAACCCATCTAACAAAAACTTGGCTGCAGCCCAATTAGGGTAACCCTGTAATAAACGTTCAAGTGCCCTCAGTTTTATGGGTATGGGACCCCTTGTCAGCGGAAGGGTGACCAGGCTCGCCTCCTGGCCTCCTACCGCTTCCCCGTTGCTGAGGCTTGGGACAAGCTGAGAATGTGTGAAAGCCCATACAACACAGGCATTCGTGCTTGAACCTACACCCCTTCCAGGAGCACACCCCCTGATAAGCAAACTCCCAACAGAGCAGCCGGGGCTGAACCGACTGCTCCGCGGAGGCGCGGGTACTGAAAGGTGTGGAAAGGCATTGCACTAAATGCCTGCTGTCAGATCTATCACCCGGGTTGGGCTTCACCGTCACCATAAGCTGCAGCCAAAGCTGCTGATGGATTTGGTCCCACAGCAAGGTAGGGTTGACTGCTGCATGTATGCGGAACTCTTCATCATATTGCAGCCAGGCTGCACCGATGAAGTCCATGTACCCTCTATAAATAATATCAATGTACTGAAATAAGGGGGCTGCCCTATGGGGTTGGGCACGTGCAATAACCCCAGCATAAATTATCATGCCCAACAACCAATTCACCCAGGTACGGTCCACCTTCCTACACTTAAGCCTCTCTTTGTCCCAGTCATCCAACTCCTCTTTATTGTTCTCTAGCTCTTGGAAAAGAAGGTTAAAAACATAAACAAACTCCCCATGGAGTATCTTGTCTCTCATGGCGGGTGTCAAATGATCCCCCAAGGGCAAAGCAGTGTTCCTGAAAAGCATAGCTCTATAAGGCACTATAAGGCACGGCCCCAAGGGAGATGCCTGGTAATAAGGCCCCAGGGGAAAAGAGGGCCAAGCAACTTGCATATTACCTAAGAGCTGGCCAGTAATGCTGCCACCAGAAAAGCCCATGGCCAGCACTGAAGCAGCGGGGGGATCCCCACCCTGAGCTGCCATGGCGATGCCTGCTGAACCCAAAGAGGCCAAGGACTAGCCCCCGTTGGAGAGGAATAATAGGGATGACCCGCCTAAGAGGAATAGCAAGGCTGAGGAGCCAACTGAGTGGCACTGTGCTGCTGTTGAGGTACCACACCACCTCCAGGAGCCAGAGTAGAACCCACAGGCCCCCAAGGCCAGGTTTGCAGCTCCTGTGATGCAGAGGACTTACCTGCAGGCTCCTGGGGGTCCACTGCCACAGCAACAGGTGGCATGTCAGGCATCCAGTTCACCTCTTGCTCAACGCAGCTGCTCGTCCCTGTTGCCTCTCGCTTCTCCAGGTGGCCACCAGCCTCCTCCCTGACTGCCACAGCATAACCTTCAGGGCCAGACAAATGGGTCATAACATCCCTATAAAAAGTTGTGTCTGAGACTTTCCTAACAGCCCTTTTACTCCTATTTCCTGTAGCCATGGTAGGAAGAACACCTCTTGCCCTCTCAAGAGCTGCCAACTTATCGAGAATCTCCTGCCTCCCTCTAGCTACCTCCTCTTCATCAGATGAAGAGTCTGACAGTAGCACCCTCTTAGCTGGGGGTCATTTAGTGGGCTGCTTGCCCTTACTTTGGCCACCTCCCTTCTTTGGAGGCATAGTGAAGGTCAGTTAGGCCTAGCACAACCCTCAACCGCACCCCAGCGCAGTCTGGCAATGGAAGGCCTGCCCCCAGAAAAGCCTCACTTAGCCGACTGCCTCACAGCGGGGAAACACTCCTGCATCGTCCGCAAGGCCACTGCGCAGCCCTGCTGCCACTCGGGGCCCACTGCCGATTGCCGCAGCAGCAGGGAAACCCCTGCTGTGAAGGAAAGGTGGGATGCCACGTCGCACTCCACTGAGGCCCCAGAGCCGCCGAGAAGCCTTGCTGCCGTCCGAGTCATGCCGCTAATCACTGCTGCGGCAGGTAAGTTCTGCCACAGGAGAGCAAGGAGAGAGAGAGATGCTCCACAATGAATGCTGCGCCTCTGCAGCCGCCCCCGCTCTACCCTGAAAGCTGAGGCTGGAGAAAAGATGTCATCGCCCTTGAGATTTCAGCAGTGACTGCTGCAGGGAGGGAGGCAGAGTTGGCCTATATAGGCCCAGGCCCCGCCCCCCACAAATACCCAGATGCATGGGAAGCGGAGCCATCTCTCCCTCCATGCAGGTGCGCAAATGGCGGCACCCGGGTAAGCGCACTGCACGCGCACCAGGAGTGCTGTTTCTTTTTCTTTTTTAAAAAAGCTTTTTTTCCTAATCTGTACTTTTGCTGGCTGATCATTTTTTTTGTTATGGTGGTAATTTATAATGGTAAGTAAGAGTAGCAAAGTTAGCTGAAGTTTGCTCATTTGCTGTAAATTAGGACGTAAAGGCTTGTAGCTGAAGCAACAAGAGTAACTGGGGTGTGGTTGATAAACTGATGGATTTCTTTTGTTATTAATTACAATAATTATGAAAATGGGGTGTTTTTGTAATTATATTATTAACATGAAAACAAAACAAATTCTTTACCTAAACAGCCTATAATGAAAGAAACTCATAATTTTCTTTTCTTTCTTTCTTTCTTTCTTTCTTTCTTTCTTTCTTTCTTTCTTTCTTTCTTTCTTTCTTTCTTTCTTTCTTTCTTTCTTTCTTTCTTTCTTTCTTTCTTTCTTTCTTTCTTTCTTTCTTTTAGCAAATTTCATTATTTCAGGAGGGAGTTTCTCTTTTTCTGTGTTGTGTTTTCCAAATAAAGGCATACAAAGCTGTGTTCCTTAGGAGGAGAGAGCCTCTGAGGTTTTTTTTTTTGATCAGTTGTAGACTGTAGCCACTAAGATTGTATCTATGTGTGAGGTAGTCCAATCCTGAAGCAGATGAAGTGAGACTTTAAATCAGATAAGTGTTGGTTTCACATAGGGCTGTTTGCCTCTTTGTAGGAAAAATGGAAGCAAATCAAGGGGAGAAGAATAGTACAGTGTATTATTTTATACTATATTATTCCTTTCTTCCTTTCTTACCTTTCTTCTTGAATATAGTTTTTCTTTGTGTGTGTTCTCTCTTTCTCTTTGAACCATTTTATTATTTTTACTTGAGGCTCACTACTTCACCACCCCTCTTCCATGCCTTATTATTTGATTTTTGCCTTGCCTTTGGCTTCCTTCTGCCCCTTCTGGCTCTTTGGAAACATTTTTTTATTTAATCCCCCTTGGCTTTATTTTCTTCATTAGTTCTTTGTTTCAGTGTGTTAGCTGCTGTGATTTTATGTTGCCTCAATGACCTTCCCCTATCAAACTCCTTTGATTTTTAAGTGCACCCCCCCCCCAGCTGAAGCTGCCATGGTTCTTTGAGATTACAATTAATTTGGGATTTGTCTGTCTTGTGTAACTCAGTCTGTGTGGTATGCCTGAGTGTTCCAAGTGTAACCCAACCAAAACACTTTATCACATTAATTTTATTTATTTTATCACACATAGTCCAGTAATAAAATTACATACATTTCATGCACACATTACAGTCGCTGATCTGACACCTGTGCACAAAAACAGTACATCATGCAGGGGATCTTCTTGCACTGGTGGGAAGAATGTGCAGCATGATGGAGGCAGCTCTGGCAGAGAGAGAGGAAGGGATGACTTTGAAAAAGCAGCAGCAGCTAATACCAGTAGCAGTCTACACGACACTGGAAGTCCCCTCTACGAGCTACTGTTCTTTAAGCTAAGTGACTACAGTGCCAATTCCTCAAGTTGCTTTATGTGTTACTGTTTCCTATCAATTCTCTTGTAGACTTTAATGTTAAACATGGGCACATTTCACTGCCTCAAAAAAGAAGAACTCTCTTATTCTATCTGTCTGATATTTGGCAGCATAGATGTCCTAGTGAAATGCTGCAATCCCCCTGAGTTTTGTCCAGTTCCGATAGCAAACCAGGAAGGTACAGACCCAAGAAAGGGGGGTGGTACTTTCATTGAAACCAATGGGATATAATAACAAAATAGAATTGTGAAAATGAAACAACAATAATGAAAAAAGCCAATAATGAAACAAAATCATATGAAACAACTCAATAATGAAAGAGTCCCTTTGGGAATTAATAATAAAAACAAAAGAAATGAAACAAACTTTCAGGTACAAGTCTAGTAGTTAGGTTGTATTCCCACATTGAAAAGATCACTGGAACATAGTTAGACTTATGTTAAATTTTCTATTATCTTAATAGGCTTATTGTGAGCTGTCATTTTATAGGATATATTGAAAATGAGGTGGCAGCAAAAAAAAATTCCCTCCTCCATTTTATGCTGCCATATTGGTAGTACATGGAAATTTAGATAATGTGGGATCACCCTTATTACTTTGCTACCAGCCAATCAGTTTTACACTGTGCTGCCAGGGGATAGTTGGGGCACACATGGGAAGAAACAATTTTATGTGATATAACCATCCATATATCACCTACACAACTTGGAACTGAACTAGATGGCATCAGTTTTTCCATTATGGTTCATATGAACTGGGCCTCAAAGTAACAACAGAAAGATAAAACAAAATGGGATACTTATCATTGGATTATAATATTTATTACTAAGACTAGCTGAGCTCCAGAAGACGCTATTTATCATAATCAGCTTCCTTGTACAGGTACTGTGTGCAGCGCCTGCCTAAATCATGCTGTCTGGGTTCCCTCCAGAGAGAAATATCCCATTTATGTTTGCTTGGCAAGTGAAGACCATGCATCCATCAACAATGACTTCTTTGTGACATTTCTCTGCTGTTTTCAATGGTGAAAGCTTTTGTGTGACCTACTGTAACAGCTGTTTGCCCTCAGGAAATCAGATATATGGGGCAACATCTATTCTTAAGTAGTAAAAATCCACTGCAATTCCAGTGAAAATAGTCATCTGCTCTGAATGGTCATTGTAATGATATGAAGCTATTGTCCATGATTATATAAATGTAGGATCTGAAGAAATACTCCTTACTTCAGTTCTTTTTATATTTTGCTAATACTTTAGTGATGGTTCTTGACCCTTCACTTTTCACAGTTGGTTTTGTTGTGTTAAAATGTATGGTTTTTATATGTGATTTATGCAGTATTTATACATACAATTATGTATAATGCCTGATAGAATAATGTAAAAATAATATGAGTGTTTTACAGGAAAATTCAGATGAAAGTAGAACCAAAATGTCTGGGTGAGTTTTTGTCTCTGTGATTGTTCTCTGAAACAATATTAGTGTAACATGACTGGAGACCAATTTACAAAGAGAAAGAGCTTGGTATCCGATATTTATGTTCCCTCTTTGGGCTCCTCTCCCTCATAACAATGGAAGATCAATAAGAAGGAGAAAATCCACAGATGATGAGATTTAACAACACATTTGTTTGAAATTAAACTTTAATTATGCCTGTTTGCTTTTATTTTCTGCATGTGATGCTTCCTCCTGCTATACTTTCAACCCTTTAATGGTTGAAAATGGCCAATCCCAGCAAGTATTCACACACAGTAAGTGCACTGTAAGCCACAGTGTCTTTGATGCAAGTTAATTGCAAACAGCTCGGTGGGAAAACGTTTTCATCTCCTTTGGTATGAATCAAGATTTGCTTATTTGTTTGTGTTTACTCAGCAATGCCAGCATTTGAACTCCATTTATGTGTTTAACTGTGTGGAGAATGATAGGGAAGGGATGGCTATGTGGAGAATGTGATGCTCGATGTTGTGATAATACTGACTAGGGGCCTCAGCATGTCCAGGTAGATGTGAATATGCAACCAGATGAACAGATATGCAACACAGCCAGCAGCTTCAGTGGTTCCTCCATACCTCAAGGTCACAGATATACATCTCTCTATATACAGAGACATTTGTTGATGCTCCTTGAAGGAAAAAGGAAGGAGCATGAAGTGATGTATCTGTGAAAATCATGTCTTGGAGAGAGAAAAAAACAAAAATCTTCCCTCTGTTTTCTTTTGTTATTTCCAGTGCTGCAGCACTGAAATAGGAAGTGAAAGCACCTTCAAATAAATGTGTAGTTCAGGCCTTTCTTTGAATTCATGGCATTGTACTATAGAACAATATGCTTAGCATAATTTTCGACAATATGGTTGTTTATTTCAAGGCCTAATTGTTTAAAATGTGTTTTATTTTTATTTTTGGAATACTTGCATAGAAAACGAACATGTAATTAGTTGGAGGTGGCCAGAATATTAAGGTCAGGTGAACTTTAATTGAATGCAAACCAATGGCTGGGGAATCATCACAGAAATAATCACTCACATATTTCTGTGGCTAGGTTATATTTGAAAGGCACTTTAGAAGTTCCTATATTTATGATTATTATCTAATATAAAAAGAAACCAGAATTAATTATCTTGGGGGAGGGGGTTGTAATAGAACCCCTTTTGTATTTAATTCACTTAGAACATGCTTTACGCACTAAGAATCAAGGTGGCTTACACAGTATAAGACAATGCAGCCAAATAGCATGCAACATCCCATAAACAATGCAATAGCGTGCCATTTTCAAGTTGGACCAGACTAGAGATGGGCACGATCCGCATTACGATAGAAAAAAACCCACAATAATGGCAATCGCGCGATCGGGACCCGGCGGATCGTGCTTGGCCACGGCCACCGATCCAGCGGTCGAGAGGGGGGCTGGATCGGGGCAATTGTGCTCAGATCGGGAAGCCAGACACTCAGGCACCATCAATCAATTCCCCTGGCAACCGAGCCGGGGGAATGCCTGAACTCTGTCTGCGCTCCTTCTGTCGCCCTGGAAACCCGAATGGAAGCCCAGCTTGCCTTGATCAGCAGGCCTTCCTTCCAACCACGGAGCAGCAAAGCAGTCACCAGTTGGGAGAAGACACCCAGGGGAGGGAGGGGGAAGGGGGTGTTCTGCAGCCATGGGCACTCCAATCTCATCCCTGCAAACCCTGATAGGCAGCTCTGATGGCCAAACACAGACGGCCAAACACAAACACAGATGCCGCCGGCATCAGCCACAGTTCCTGTATCGCTGGGAACAGCAGGGCACCCCTCCGCTTTGGCCTCCACGATCCACGATCCATGGATCTGGAACGGGAGATGATCGGTGTGGATCGTTAATTTGGGATCATCACCGGCGCCGAACCACGATCAGCTTGATCGGTATTTTTTTTTTTATTGTGCCCACCTCTAGACCAGACTCCTTAGAATTCTGGACCCAATTCAAAATGGAATTGCATCTCCTGTTGCCACCTAGTCCTCTCTTTGCCAGCCCTCCAATCACAAAACATGTGAAGGGGGAGGAATAACTGGTTGCGGGGAGGCCTTATTAAACACAGGATAGGCCTCTTTGGAAAGCCAAGAAAATGACTATTCCCTTCAATCCCAATAGGAAGTGATGTGTGAGGAACAGAAAAATTGGATACCAAGGCCTTCCCTCCAGTGGAGGTTGGTCCTTTGGGCAAATGGGGGAGTGTCCCACCAACCCAGGCTACTCAGATGTGCTGACGAGACAGTGTGTGTTGGGGTAGGGGGTAGGATCAGGCTGTCAGCGAAGTAGGGTTGCCAACTCTAGCTTGGGAAACTCCTGGAGATTAGCTGGTAGTACCTGTTGGGAGGGCAGAGTTTGGGGAGCGAAAGAAGCTCAGTGGAGATGTGATGCCACACAGCCTGCCCTCTGAAGCTGCCATTTTCTCCAGAGGAACTGACCTCTATAGTCTGGACATCAGTTGTAGTTCTTGGAGAACTCCAGGCCTCAACAGGAGGTTGCCATGGCAATCCTAGCTGTGTAGTCAGTCAGTCTGCTTTGTCTTTCTTTAGCTGAGTGCTGCTGTCAAGCAAATCCCTCCCTAGAGAGGCAGAGAGGGTTTTTTTACCCTTTTAAACTAGGCCCATCCACACAATTACATCAATTCATTGGGCAGGAAGCCATCCTGATAACTAGAGATGGGCACGAACAGCAATACGAACAAAAAAAAGCCACAAACAACCCAATCTGCTGTTCACGAACAAGCTGTTCATGAGGCCCCATTCTAAATGAACAGGTGGTCGTTGCAATTTTTATTATTTATTATATTAGATTTTTAGTCTGCCCTCCCCGCCAGGTGGGCTCAGGGCAGAGTACAACATTGCAAATTACATAAATACAGTTAAAAACAGATAAAATAGTATACAAATGACATTAAAACAACTTTATACAATACAGCTTCTCTTCAGATGGTGATGATAAAATACTGCTTTTCAAGCCCTGGCTTATATGTAGGGTGGTGGACAGATCTTTACTGTGGCCAGTGGGGGCCCAACCTAGCCTCCACCACATGCCTGGCGGAACATTTCTGTCTTACAGGCCCAGCGGAAAGATAATAAATCCTGCCGGGCCCTGGTTTCCTCAGTGGGTTGAAATGATCTAATATCATCCCAGTAGATGGCCAAGGGGCCTCTAGTTCATGTACTGTGTCAATTGTGGCTGGCAAGTCATGGCAGAGAGACAAGATTTTATCAGCAAAAAAGCTCCCAAAAGCCTCACAGCTAATATCTGAATTCAAAATTTGACGGTCTCCCCGTGATAGGGAGACCAGTGACCGAACCACATTAAACAATTTTGCTGGGCGTGAGCTAGCTGATGCAATGGAAGCTGCATAGAAATCTTTCTTTGCAGCCTTCACCGCCATCTCATAGGCTTTCATAAATGTCCTATAAGATGATCTTGCTTCTTCGCGACGAGATTGCCGCCACCCTCGCTCAAGCTGTCTCAGCTCCCCCTTCATCCATCGTAGCTCCTGTGTATACCAGGGAGCCAATCTGGTGTGGGGGCGAAGAGGGTGATGGGGAGCGATGGCTTTGGAAAGACGGACTTGCCAGTCTTCCACCAGCTCATCCAATGAACCACCAGGGAGTATCAGATCCCGCAGAGCATTCTGGAAACCAATTGGATCCATCGCTTGCAGAGCGGGGGCGGCATATCCAGGTGAGCCTTCAGAACCTAGTGGTCTGACCATGGCACCAGTTCAACTGCTTCCAGATCCACATTCATCCCCACCCTGAAGATCAGATACAGTGTGTGGCCTGCTTGATGCGTGGGGGGTCGAAACAATCTGGGAGAATCCCAGTGCAGCCATGGAGGATACCATATCCGCAGCCCGAGTAGAGGTGGCATCATCGGCATGGACGTTGAAGTCTCCCAGCACTATCAGTCTCGGATACTCCAAGGCCCACCCCGCTACCGCCTCCAACAGGCGTGACAGGGTATCTGCTGGTGCGGTAGGTAGTCAGTACACCACATAGATAGCCAAACTCTCGTCGGCACCCCACACTAGGCCCACACAATCAATACCGGAGATCTCCGGGGCAGGGAGTGGTCTGAAGGAGAAAGACTCTCGAACAAGGATCGCCACCCCTCCCCCCGGCCACCCATTCAGGACTGATGGAGGACCAAAAACCCGTGGGGGATCAGTTCTTTCAAGGTGACTGTTTCGCCCTCCCTTACCCAGGTCTTGGTCACGCACACCAGGTCCATATCATTCACTGCAAAATAATCATGCAGCGTTCTAGTTTTATTATTTATGGACCTGGCATTGCACAGCATTCAGTGTCAAAGGGGCACTAAATTTCCTAACTCCACACCCAGGATTTCTCAGGATGGGACGCAGGTTGGAAGGACACCGAGCTCTACCATATCTCCGTGTCCTTTTAATCTTGGCCGAAGTCCCACTGCCGTACCTCCCTCGCCCCCAGAGGATTGGGATCCCTGACTCCATTCTGGCCAGTCCTTCATCCACCACCCTTTGGCTTGCTCTATCTGCCCAAGCTACCAGCTCTTAAATAATTACAGCTTAAAAATTCCCAGGCATACAATGAATCATTAAACATCCTAATCACCTGATAACTCTCTCTGACTTATAGGCATTTCAGGCCTATTTAAGTTCTGTAGGCACTTCGGGCCAGTTAGGCTCTGTCAAATACAAGCCTAGTTTGTTGCTGTCCATTGCTGTTTGTTAAGCCAGAAAGTCTGGCACCCGCAATTAATTCCCATGGCAACTCAGGTAGGGATTGTCTAAACTCTGTCTGAACTCCTGCTGTTGTCCTGGAAACCCCAATCTAAGTAAGCCCAATTTAGCTTGATAGGCAGGTCTTCCTTCCAAGTGTGGACTGGAGCTCCAAATTTGTTACAAGAGGCAAAGACCAGGGGGGAGGGGGGCTCCCAGTTCTGGCTTTCAGGGAGAGACAGCTGCTGTTAGAGAGACAGGGTGAATGCATTGGAGCTTGAATTTTCTTTCTGTGTGGTGGGATAAGGATCTACTCCTTCAGCTTCCAGGGCTGCTGCCAGGCTTTGGGGGCAAGCTATTATTTGTTATTGGTACATTTCCTGCTGCCTGCTCAGGCAGGGTTTCTGGGAGTGGTGTAGTAGGGATCTTGATGGCTGGAGGACAGCCTGCTGGCCCCCACAAACAACGAACAACGAACATGTTCATGACACGATCATGTTCGTCAAAGTTTGTTGTTCATTGTTCATGGATGGCAACAAAAAATGAACACCATATTCATTTTTTTTCTGTTCATGCCCATGTCTACTTATGACTGACTCTGAGTACTCAGCTTGGGGATATGACAGCTTCCCCAAGCCCATCATGGGGATGCCTCTGCCATTTTAGAAGTGACATTCCCTCTATTTAGAAGCACCAAGGGGGGCAGCTCTGATTAGGATTGTGGCATGGGGGGAAGAGGGGCACCTGTCTTTATGAGCCCAACCCTCCATGGAATAGGCACCACTCTTCCCCCTGTGCTGCAGTCCCAGTCAAGACTGGATCCCCATAACACTTGTAAACAGAGCAAATTTCATCCCTAAAATGGCAGAGGAATCTCCATGGTGGAGAATCAATCAAGCACTTTCTCAGATGAAGAAATTTTATGGCTACTGTATCCAAATGAACTAGTATACTGTCTCTTTAAAGCATTCATTTCCCTTCCCTTCAGATTGAGGTCCATAATGCATTCAGAGTTTTTGAGATCTCCTGCTATAGTGTGGGAGGATTGACCCCCCCCCCATTCCCCATCATTGCTTTCAGGCCAGTAGGGGAAAAATTGGGGAGGCTCACCAGTAGAGATGGGCACAATCTGCATTACAATAGAAAAAAACCCACGATAATGGCGATTGCGCGATTATGACCTGGCGGATTGTTATCGTCCACGGCCAACGATCCAGCAATCGGGAGGGGCCTGGATCGGGGTGATTGGGCTCAGATCAGGGATCCAGACACTCAGGCACCAGCAATTTATTCCCCTGGCAACGGAGCCAGGGGAATGCCTGAGCTCTGTTTGCCCTTCTTCTGTCGCCCTGGAAACCCGAATGGAAGCCCAGCTTGCCTTGATCAGCAGGGCTTCCTTCCAACCACGGAGCAGCAAAGCAGTCACCAGTTGGGAGAAGACACCCAGGGTAGGGAGGGGGAAGGGGGTGTTCTGTAGCCATGGGCACTCCAATCTCATCCCTGCAAACCCTGATAGGCAGCTCTGACGGCCAAACACAGATGGCCAAACACAAACACAGATGCCGCCGGCATCAGCCACAGTTCCTGTATCACTGGGAACAGTGGGGCGCCCCTCCGCTTTTGCCTCCATGATCCATGATCCACGGATCGGGAATGGGAGATGCTCGGGGTGGGTCGTTAAATTGGGATCGTTGCCGGCGCCGATCCACGATCAGCTTGATCATTAATTTTTTTTTGGATCGTGCCCATCTCTACTCACCAGTATAGTTCTGATGCATGACATCACTTACAGTATAAAATTGGAAGTGACATTATGGTGTTGAGGTAATGTTCTAGATTCACCCCCAACTCTGTGGTTTAATCATAGGGTTGCCTCAAGGTCATGATGTCATTTCAGATTTTGCACTGGAAGAGACACCAGGTGTTGGTGTGATGCAAGCATGACTGTCCCTGCCCCCTGCATCTCCTGGTGGGTTGCCAACTGTGAAAATATTTGCTTCTGGGGAAGATGAGAACCTGGAAAGGGGACTGCAAGTGCCCATATACGTCTGGCAAGAGTGAGGCTGTGAGCTTTCAAGAACTTGTAAAAAGTTTTAGAGTTAATGCTCAATTGGGATGATCACAAGAACTTTGTGATCTGGGGAAGGGAATTTGCCTCTCGTTTGTTGCAACTAAAGCTCTAAAAATGTATGGCAGTTTTGCAATGATCCTGAATGTAACCTGCAGGGCTTTTGTTCAGCCAGAATGCGGTGGAACAATATTCCAACACCTCTCCCTGCAGCCCAAGACTTCTCCGGCCAGCTGAAGCCAAGGATGCCCTAAACAAGCTTTAGACTTCAGCTGAGAGGAGGATTCCTTGCTCCTAGTTGAAGCCTTTCTTCCTTTCTCTTTCCTTTTTTCCATGTTTCTTTCTTTCTTTCTTTCTTTCTTTCGTTCTTTCTTTCTTTCACAGAATCACAGAGTTGGAAGGGGCCATACAGACTTTCTAGTCCAACCCCCTGCCCAATGCAAGATAAGCCTAAAGCATCCCTGACAAATATTCATCCAGCCTCTTCTTGAAAACTGCCAGAGAAGGGGAGCTCACCACCTCCCTAGGCAGCTTTGAACTACTCTGACCTTGAAAAAGTTTTTCCTAATATCCAGCCAGTACCTTTCTGCATGTAATTTAAGCCCATTGCTTTGAGTCCTATCCTCTGCTGCCAACTGGAACAGCTCTTTGCCCTCCTTCAAATGACAGCCTTTCAAATATTTAAAGAAAGCAATCATGACCCCCCTCAATCTCCTCTTTCCCAAACTAAACATCCCCAAGGCCCTCAGCCTTTCCTTGTAGGACTCAGTCTCCAGACCCCTGATCATTCTTCATCACTCTCTTCAGCACCCTCTCAATTTTGTCCACGTCCTTTTTGAAGTGGGGCCTCCAGAAATGCACATAGTACTCCAGATGTGGCCTGACCAAGGCAGTATAGAGAGGGACTATGACCTCCTGCGATTCTCCAGGTTTTTGTTGAATTTTAACTCTATCTTCTTGGGTGTTTGCCACTCCTCCCAATTTGGTATCATCAGCAAATTTAATGAATAGCCCATTTACCCCTTCATCCAGATCATTGATAAAAATATCAAAAAATACTGGGCCCAAAACTGAGCCCTGTGGCACCCCACTGGACACCTCCCTCCAATCTGATGAAAGGCCACCACTCTTTGGCTGCGGTTCTCTAACCAGTTCCTATCCACCAAACTGTCCTATAGTCCAGTTCGCAGTTTTCCAGTTTACCCATTAGAATGTCATGAGGGACCTTATCAAAAAGCTTCACTGAAATCCAGGTAAACCACATCGACAATCCAGTAAGCTCATCACTTGATCAAAGAAGGAAACCAGGTTGGTCTGACAAGATCTGTTGGGGACAAAACCATGTTGACTTCCCCAGATCACTAAGAGGTCCTTCAGATGCTTACAGATCAATTCTTTTAAAATCTGCTCTAATTATCTTCCCAGCAACAGAAGTCAGACTGACCTGCCTGTAGTTTCCCAGGTCATCCTTCTTCCCTTTTTTAAAGATTGGGATAACATTTGCTCTTCTTCAATCTTGTGGCACATCCCCAGTCCTCCAGGAGACCTTGAAGATGATGGACAGAGGCTCTGCAAGTTCTCTAGAAAGTTATTTGAGTACTCTTGGGTGCACACCATCTGGCCCAGGGGATTTGTATTCATCCAGTGCAGCCAGGTACCTCTCCACAACCTCTCTGTCAATGTCAACTAGCCCCCCAGGGTGTCCTGTCATGTCTACTACATCTCTAGATGGGCTCAAGTTCTTCAGGGAGAAAACAGAGGCAAAAATATCATTAAGCCTATCTGCTTTTTCTCTGTCCTCCATTATAGTTTCTCCTTCCACTCCCAACAGCGGTCCAATTGCCTCTTGTACCTTGCATTTGTTTCTCACATATCTGTAGAAGTTTTTCTTATTATAGCGAGCCCCCCTGGCCAGACCCAGCTCATACTGAGCTTTTGCTTCTCTGATGGCTGATCTGCAGTACCTAGTAACCCTCATATATCCCTGTTTAGAGGTCTGTCCTTCTCTCCATTTCCTGAACATTTCCTTTTTCTCCCTTAGCTTATTCTGGAGCCCTCTGTTCATCCACATCGGTTTCTTGGAGCCCTTACCATGTTTCTGTCTTGCTGGAATAGTGAGGGCTTGAGCTTACAAAAGCTCATGTTTGAGAACAGCCCACCCTTCACTTGCTCCTTTCCCTTCCAGCACACTCCCCCCACAGAATGACTCTCATCAAGCCTCTGAGTTCATTGATGTTGGCCCTACAAAAATCTAACCTACCAGTCTGGCTACAAACTTCCTTGCCCCCCCCCACCACAGCAACTGGAATTCAAGGAGGACATGGTCACTTCCCCCCTAAGTCCTCACCACCTTCACCCCATCTACCAATTCTTCCCTGTTGGTTAATATTAAGTCTAGTATGGCCAAGCCCCTTGTAGCTTCTTCCACCATTTGAAAAAGGAAGTTATTGGCCAGGCAGGTCAGGAAGTTGCATGATTCTTGTCACTTTGCTGAGCTTGTCTCCCAGCACACATCGGGGAAGTTGAAATCACCCGTAATTATAAGGTTCTGATGTCTGGATACTCTACCAATCTGTTCAAGGAGGGCAGCATCCATTTCCTCTCCCTAATCAAGTGATCTTTCCCTCCCTCCCTCCCTCCCTCCCTCCCTCCCTCTCTTTCTTTCTTTCTTTCTTTCTTTCTTTCTTTCTTTCTTTCTTTCTTTCTTTCTTTCTTTCTTTCTTTCTTTCTTTCTTTCTTTCTTTCTTTCTCCTGGGGCAGGGGGAGCAGCCACGGCATGCATGATGACATCAGTTCCTGAAAGTGGCGTCATCATGCAGTCCCAGTAGCATGCACATGCTTTGCACATGTGGATATAGTGACAGGGGCACCACCTCCTGCTGGGAGTTGCCCCATGTGAAAGTTCCCCCACCTCTTTCCCCAGAAAAAAAAGCCCTGTATAATTCAGGTAATATTCAAATGAAGGCAGCAGTTCCTTTTTTTAAGTAAAGTGCATAGCCGTCTTACTACAGTGCTTTTATCAATATTTGCACATTGACTGTGAGCTGCAATTCATCTAACTTTTTCCAAGCCATTAACAATTATGCTAATGGAGCCTAACATTGACCCTTCTGAGTTCTCTGTAATTTGCCTGTCACTGCTTTCCCCCTATTCAATTTGCCTGACAATGGATTGGGTGCAGTCCAAGGTTCCAGAGTTACTTGATCTATTTTCTAACTCTCTGGAATAGAAGCCATTTGGGGGCTAGTATTAATGTAACTGTTTTGCAATTATGAAATACAACTGGGGTCCTGCAAGGATTTGTGGGGAGCATCTCATTTTCTGCTCCTCCGTTATTTCTTATTCTCCTTTCCTGAAAGTTTCCATAGCTTATCCCCTGTTCCTTCTTCCTTCTCTTGTTTGTACCCATCAGCCAACCTACTTTACCTGCCCCTCCCCCTCAATCTTCAGCTTTCCCTCCTCTTGGCAGCCTCTGCCCAGGAGAACTATGACCCAATTCTGTGATGCCTGCCACTGGACCAGGACTAGTTGTGCAGTTGTGAACCTGCACAGATTTGCATGTGTTGGGGGGGAGAGGAAATGACACTTACTCCTGTATCCACCTCATACTATTTCCTCTTTCCTTCCTCTTGGCAACTCCCATATTTTCACCTTTCTCTGTTTCCGTCTCTCTTTCCCTCTTACCAACCATTCTACCTTTTATCTGCTCCTCATCTTCAGCTATATTTATTATTTACTTCATTTACACTCAGGGCCAAGCTACACATGACGAATGACACTTGAACGGCAAGTGTATTTCTCCCTGTTCACTTGCCCTCCACTCAATCCACTTGCTGTTCAAGTGTCATTCGTCATGTGTAGCTTGGCCCTCAGTGTTTCTCCACAATTGGTACCCTAAGCTGCTTACAGCATTCTTCTCTCCTTTATTTTAGCCTCACAGCAACCAGGTGAGGCTAGTTAGGCTGAGAATGTGTAGCTGATCCAAGGTACCCAGTGAGTTTCCATGACAGAGTAGTGATTTGAACCTGAACCTCCCAAATCATAGTCTGAAACTATAATGGGGTGGCTGCTGTTGAACAGTAGTAGGCAGCTGGGCATGGGTAGGTCATTCAAGTCACCAAGTGGTTGCTGCTGGGCCTGACCATGATGAGTTCTTCCTCAAAAGCTGAAACAGCCCTGGAAAGAACCCTGCCCCTCCCTGCCTTTTACTGACAGAAACCAAGAGGAAGACTGTGTGGTTACCTAGCATTCATTTCTTAAAGTGAACGGCGCTGCTTCTATTATTTGTGAGATGGGGGGCTTAACTCTTCAATGATTTTTAAAAAAAAGTTTTCAGATTGAGGTGCAAATCTGGGACTTTTGTCAGGTTTGTAGAAAGATCTGTCTTGTGTGTTCATGACTCCAGTCTCTGGATTAAATACCCACAGTTTTGGTCATGCTAAGAATTAGATGTATTAATGATATGGACTATCCAGCTCTATACAGAAGCAGCACCTTGAATTTGAGAATATTGGGGAATAAAGCTCTAATGTGTCCTATACAGTTCTCTCTGTACACAACTGGTTGTGTGTATATGCTGGTTTTGCTTATGTGAGAATTGTGCCTTTATTGCAGACATGGATATTGGGTCTTGGAATTTCACTGTTATTAAAAATGTGTTAGAATTATGTAGGGGGAGCAAAATTGAGATCCAGACATTGAAATGCAGCCAGTCCTTTGCTGATGACCAGATCATGGCACTTAAACTATGTTGGCATGGATGTGACGTAGGGCTGCCTGCCCTATACTGGTGGTAACCCTTGGGAGCTTTGGAAGCCAGAGCATGGGGAGGAGCATTGTTGATATGGTGATGTCAATTCTAGATGACATCACTACATCTGCAATGCTGCAAGAATTCTCCCAATCTCCATAGTACAGACCACAGAGATTGGACAAATGCCTAGAGCATTCTGGGTCCACTGACTAGAAGTAAAATTGCTGTCATCTTCCCCATTTTCTCCCTGCTCAATTGCCCAATGGCAGGAGGGTATGGGAGGTTGTCCTCTGTGGATGGGCAACTGGCAGCGCTACTATGATGCTTAAAACAATCTGTGCGAACACCTACTATTTCTGTTTGGAGAAAGTCTTATGTAGTTGGGAAAATGGGTAAATCCTTTGGAAATTTTGTGGGGGAAGCACAAAAATTGTATTTGGGGTATGTTTACTACTCTACCCCAATTCCAGCTTCTAACTATCACAAAGGAAATCTAGCAGAAGTGTTTCCAAAAGGCCCCTTTGACCCCAAGATGTTAGAAAACCAACTGAGGGCCAAACTACAAATGACAAATGATACTTGAACGGCAAGTGTATTCCTCCCTGTTCACTTGCCCTCCACTTGCTCTCCACTCGATCCACTTGCCGTTCAAGTGTCATTCATCACTTGTAGCTCAGCCCTTAGTCTACTTTTACACTGTGACCTGTGTAGCTTCATTCCACTGCAAATGCAGAAATATTCTCAGTGGCAACTGAGTTTCTACATGGCATTTTGTTCTGCTATTTTCTTGCTTCAGTTCCCTGCAGCTACCATTTCCCCACGCCATCAGAGGACTTTTTTGGATTTTTTTAATAATTGGAAATTAATATGTGTGATCATGATCTGTTCTCACAATTGACTTGTTCCTGTGAATTCCTAGCTTTAATTGTAAAAAAAAAAGGTCTCTAGCCCTTTTCATTTTGATGATTAATCCTGCAAGAAAAGTGCTAGAGATTTACTGTTTTAAAACATGAGAATTCAGAAGATTGTGGCAATAGATTGTTATGTTACATGAGGAGGTGATACAAGTAATATTATACTCATGTGGAAGGGATCTACAAAAAAAACTGTGCCTTCTCATTAGAGGTGGGCACGGACTAGAAAACAGACCAAAATTTACCATGGACTGGGCCAGTTCAGCGTTTGCAAACCGGCAAGTTGTGGGACACCCATTTTCCACAGACCCCATGGAATTTCCACAGGTCCGTTGGTCTGTGGTCTGTTAAAGCCTCCCTGCCCTGCTAGCAAGTGGTGCTGGGAGTGCTTTAATATTTAAATCCCCCCTTGCTCCAGCTGACTGGTTGCTCACCAGTCAGCTGAAGCAAGGGGGCTTAGAGTGCTCCCAGCACCAGCCCAGAACAATGAACCAGTCAGTTCACGAATTGGTGCTATACCGTGAAAAGCTTGAGGTCCGTGAAATGCTATGGACCCACAGCCCATGGGTTTTTCCCAGTCTGTGCCCACTTCTACTTCTCAACCACATGGCATACAAGTATTATTTGAGTGCAATCTTTCCAAAAAGATCACTGCAACTAGATTGAGGAACAATCACAGCAAAGTGGAGGGGGGAGTGCAGAAACAGGACAAAAAGAGGACAATGTCACGTGAATGTTCAAGCCCCCTCCTACTCCAGTTTAGATGCCAAGCCAAAACAGAAATTCCATGTGGAAGAGGCTATAGGCCCTTAAAGAAAACATCTGTCATTTTAAATCAGTAACTCTGTTGGTATTGTGGCCCTGTTTTTGAACCCCCAGCATATACCTGTCTATGTTGAGGTAAATGTTTTCCAGAGAAAGTCTACTTTGGTTGCAACAACCTATTGACAACAGTAGCATTTCACTTCAGTCCTTCCCTAGATCAGTTCTTTTTTGCAAAAACTGATGGGATTTTTAAAAACTTTAATATATTATAGTGGCTGGGGTAAAAGAGAAAAGCAGTAGATTTCTGGGTTTGTTTTATGTCCTAGGTACTTTCCTTTTACAGAAAGAAAACTGACAGTGGCAAATGGCTATACTTTAAAGGCATTGTTTACTGAGGGCCAAACTACAAGTGACGAATGACACTTGAACGGCAAGGGTATTCCTCCCTGTTCACTTGCCCTCCACTCAATTCACTTGCCGTTCAAGTGTCATTCATCACTTGTAGCTTGGCCCTGAGTTTGCCATTTGCCTGCCTGTGGCAGGTAACACCCCCTTCCCCCAGCCCTAATCCTTTACTTTCATGCAATTGAGGAGCAGGAGGGAAAAATAGCAGAACATGGCCTCCAAAGCGATGCTCTAGCATTTCCCCCCTCTCTTCACCATAGAGACTGGGGGAGATTCTTGAGGTGTCACCGTGAAGTGATGTCATATCCTCCCCAAACTTTGCAAGTGACATCCTCCCCAAGCACCACCCTCAAAATCTCCCTGCATTTACTGAGGCAATTCTGGCAACTGTATCATTTACTAATATGTAAGTATCAATGTCCTAAAATGACAACGTTGAGGAGCTATATCTTCGTACATTCTGTTAAAAAAAAGAAAAGAAAAGTGCAACTGGGTGGAATTTTTACCCAGATTATTTCTTCATTTCAATAATATCTTTTTTTTACTTCTGCCACCTCTGCTTGCATCAGTACTTTCATATTTTTCGTCAGTTTTTCAATTACATTTTCACTTAGGGTTTCCCCCATCTTTTGACAAATTTCTTGCATGCCTTCTAACATTTCCCCCCCAAAGCTTCCATTGCTGCTTGCCACTCCTGCTTATCTTTATCTAGTTTCTTTGTCATCCTTGAACTAAGCTTAGATCCACACCAAGTTGCAGCCCTGCTTCTGAGCTCCGTTGCTAAAATAAATTTTCAGTCAACAGCACTAAAATCTCTTCTTTTTGTATAGGTTCAATCAGTTATTAGCTTGCCAGTTAAATCGCTGCCATTTTTTAGTTTAAATTTACTTCCTTTTCTTTAATTTAGCCAAAGTTCAAAATTTACCTTCACAAGATGTCCGACGCGAGAACTCTATGGTAGCTCTCTATAGTTCTTCTTTCCACTTCCAAGATGGCTGCTGTTCACTTCCTGTTTACTTCCGGCCTCCAGATCCTCTCTAGGCATGAAATCACGCTTCTCTGTGGTTTTCTCAGTCTCACGATATTTTCCAACTGCTCTCTCCACAGTGCCCCTCCCAGTCAACACAGTCCTTATCGACACTCAAAAACCACAGGCATGCATAAACAACCTTGTTTTTCTCCCCGAAAGCTCCAATTTCCATACAAATTCTCCATTTTTTCTCCAAACAATTCTTCAAGCAAGCAGTTTAAAATGTTGTCTGTAAGTTAGTTCCACTTTTTAACGTTTTTTTCTTGTTAATTTAGTCCCGAAAAATCAGATAGCCATCTTTACCTTACTTTGCTCCTTATTGGTTTTCCGTGCTGTTTCTTATGATCAGAGTAGTTCAGATTCTTTTAAAGAAGCCTGGATTATGATGATCTTATGCCAGATCCTGGCTCAAAAAAGGGCCGTGCAGTGATTGAAGCTCCCCCGTCTCAGAGTGGACCTCAAGACGTGAAAAAAGTCCTTTATTCAGGACTTCCCCCCAGTCGAAGTCACACACTCTCCAGGGCTCGTAGTGTCTCAGCTCTTCTTCTGCCTGTAGAAGAGTGGCGGCAGGTGTCTAAATGCACCTGACCCGCCTAAACAGAAGCCCCTGATTGCCCAGCTTGGCTGAACAACATCCGATCACCACTTTTCCAGACTGGAAGTCTTTACCCAGATTATTTCTGAAGTGATTTAATGAAGAATTTAATAGGGCTTGGTAGGAATGCAATGCAAAGAAACCAAACCTAATTTCTCTGGGCCTGGTATACACTTTTAACATGGAATGCCCCCCATCCCTGTCACTCTGATCCTATTCCATATGCAAAAACTCATGAAAGAAAAATAACTTTTATTTCTAAAATGAAATAAATCGATTGTATCATGGCAATGTCCCTCTACTGGTAGAAGGGATTTTTCATCAATAGAAGGCTCTTTGCTCTTTGCACTGCAGGAAAGCACTGATGTTAGTGAAACAGATGTTTGGGGTTAAATCTATTGTTCACAATATCAAGAAGTACAATGGGCGTTATTTATTTTTAAAAGGGCGTATAAATGACAAAAAATTAACCTTGGCCACAATTTACGTACCTGATTCAGCCCAAGTTGATTTTTTAGAACTTATATTTGAAAAATTGCAAAGCTTTCAAGAGGGGGAATTGATCCTGGGAGGGGATTTCAGTTTAGTTCTAGACCCCAAAATGGACACAACCAGCTCTAGAAAGCACAAGGGCCCATTAATCCGAGCTTCAGTTAAATTTAGGAATCTCCTTGAAAAATACCAGCTTTTTGATTCCTGGTGATATTTGTATCCAGGGGCTAAGGAATATTCTTATTGATGGTTGTTGTGGGTTTTCCGGGCTGTATTGCCGTGGTCTTGGCATTGTAGTTCCTGACGTTTCGCCAGCAGCTGTGGCTGGCATCTTCAGAGGTGTAGCACCAAAAGACAGAGATCTCTCAGTGTCACAGTTGCCACTGTGACACTGAGAGATCTCTGTCTTTTGGTGCTACACCTCTGAAGATGCCAGCCACAGCTGCTGGCGAAACGTCAGGAACTACAATGCCAAGACCACGGCAATACAGCCCGGAAAACCCACAACAACCATCGTTCTCCGGCCGTGAAAGCCTTCGACAATACATCAATATTCTTATTATTCAGCCCGTCATGATGTGCATACGCGGATTGATTATCTCTTAGTATCCCAGGGTCTCTTATCAGGTTTGAAATCAGCCAACTTGGGTCCAAAGTTGCTTACGGACCACTCCTGGATTCACTGTTCTATGTATTGGGGGGAAGAAAGCCTCTTGGACAGGTCATGGTCATTTAATACAATGTTTTTGAACAGACAAGACCTTAGGGATCAGATTGACCGTGAATTGAAATTTTACTTCGAATCAAATAAGTCTGCAGATATTTCAGATGCTATTTATTGGGATACGATGAAGGCAACTATTCATGGGAGGCTGATATCAATGGCATCCCACTTAAAAAAACAAAGAACAAAAATTAGAGAACAAATGATTGCTAACATAACTAGGTTAGAACAGGAACACAAACTAAAAGGGGGGGGGAAACGTATCAAAAATTGTTAGCTGAACGCAAATTGCTTGATATTTTTGATTCACAATGGGTTCAAAAATAACTCATTTTTACGAAACAGAAATACTGGACCCGCTCTCCAAAGTCATTAAAGCTACTGGCCTGGAGAGCCAAGGAGACGAAATACCGTCATATTCAGGGCTTGTTAGATTCTAAGAAAGTAAAAAAACATTCTTCCAGGGAGATAGTGAATATCTTTGCAGAGTACTATTCAAAATTATACTCATCTTCGAGGCCCAAGGAACCAGAAATTGAGGATTTTTTTCCCTCTAATACTTTCTTCTCCACCTTATCTGACTCGGATAGAAGCCTTATGGATAATCCCATAACCCCACAGGAAATTTTAGATTCTATTAAAACTCTGAAGGTCAATTCAGCTCCTGGGACTGACAGTTTCAGAGCGGAATTTTATAAAGTATTTTCTGCCTGTTTACTAGTCCCTTTAACCAATGCATGTAATGAGATCCTTCAGAATGGGGATGTTCCTCCCTCATGGAGAACAACATCTATTGTTCCTATTGCAAAGGAGGGTAAAGATGCCTCAGATCCAGCATCATACCGTCCAATAGCACTGTTAAATACAGATTATAAAATTTTTACCTATGTACTGGCCAATCGTCTAAAGAAAATTGTCAAGAAGCTAATTAAATCAGATCAAACGGGTTTTATACCCAATAGAAATCTAACAGATAATGTGAGGAGGAGGATGAATATTATAAATTTTTGTAACACTCAACAGTTAGAGGCAGTTGTACTGAGTCTCGATATGGCCAAAGCCTTTGATTCTATAGAAAAGTCATATTTTCTTTCCCTTTTTCGTCATATGGGTTTTGGCCCAAGGTTTCTCTGTACTCTGCAAGCTCTTTATTCGTCCACTCAAGCCCACGTCAAGGCAAACTATCTGAAATCTGGTTCATTTAATATAAATAGAGGTACCCGTCAGGGCTGTCCGCTTTCCCCCCTCCTTTTTGCTCTTGCTGTGGAGCCATTGGCAGAAGCCCTAAGGCAAAATCCTCTGATCCATGGTATTAAGGTGGGGGATAAAGAACATAAGGTTTCACTTTATGCTGACGATATTTTAATCTTTACCTCTCTACCAGTTGACTCATTATAATCAATTTCGCAAACCCTGCACTTGTTCAGTTCGATCTCAGGTTTAACAGTTAATCAATCGAAATCAGAGTTGTTCCCCATTAATCTAACCCTTAGTTCAGTAGCTAGCTTACAAACACGATTTACATTCAAATGGGTTACTAATAAGATGAGATATCTAGGAGTTTATATCCCCGTATGCTTGAATGATGTTGTTCGGGTAAATTTTGATGAACTTTTTAAATCTGTGCTGATCCTATTTTCTAAATGGAAAAAACAAAGTTACTCATGGTTTGATAGGATCTCATTGGTTAAATCTCTTATTCTCCCTAAGTTTCTGTTTCTGTTCCGATCCCTCCCAGTTAAAATACATCCAAAGAAAATACAGCTTTGGCAAAGGGCTCTCAATGAGTTTATTTGGGCTGGTCGCAAACCAAGAGTTGGGTTCTGGACATTACGTCAGCCCTCAGGTTTAGGTGGTCTGAATGTCCCAGACCTGTCTTTATATCATGCTGCCTCTTCTTTGGCTCCATTGATTCAGGCTTTAAGACTGAACCCAGCAGAAGCCTGGATCTCTGTAGAAATTTTCTTTTCTTCACCACTTTCCTTACCAGTAACCATCTGGTCCTCAGCAAAAAACAGGCCAGTTATGGCTTCTTCCAACTCCCTATTAGATAACATGCTGAGAACCTGGGATGAATATAGGAAAATCTTAGCTCCAGGTATCTCTCTCCTAACATCTTTCATTAACCAAGAGTGGTTCCCTCCAGGAAAGGATTTAAGTGAGTTTAGGGAATGGAAAAATTCTGGGATATTGTTGATTACTAACTGGATTGAAAATGAGACAATTCTGGAAAAATCTATAGTAGAAGAAAGGTTCAGAATTGGGATATCTTGGTTTAGATATCTTCAGCTGAAACACCTGTTCACCAAGCTGATCAGGTCCAAGGATTTGCTTCAGCCCCTAACTCCTTTTGAGGAAATTATTTCGAACGGGGAAGATGGTAAACCGGGTAGGATTTGAACCCTTTACAAATTATTATTAAGGGTGTTACATAAAGACCCTCTGCCATACCAAAAAAAATGGTCTGATTCTTTAAAACGGGTTATCTCAGAATCCGATTGGAAACATATATGGAATTCCCCTTCCAACAAATCTAGTTGTTGGAATATCAAACTCCAGTTTTACAAGCTACTGTCCAATTGGTATTTAACACCACATAAATTGAATCAGATGAACAGGTTGTTGAGCCCTCTGTGTTGGAGATCTTGCAAGCAGGAAGGTACGACCCTACATATGTGGTGGAAATGCCACTATGTTCAGGAATTTTGGAGAGTGGTTCACAAAGAGATATTCAACATGATGGGTCTTTCATTGCCATACTCCCCAGAATTTCTTCTATTGGATTTTTGGCCCAACTCTGTGTTAGATAGGAATACTAGAACTCGTCTCAATATTAGTTGCCTCTGCTCGTCTGGTCATTGCTGGGAATTGGAAATCCCTCAAAGGCCCATTGCTAAAAAAATGGTATCAGAAAATTTGGGAGCAATATCTGATGGGTAGGATTATGAATAATCCGTTTTTTGGGAACTTGCATATGGCAGTCCCTTTATTTGAATACGATGAGATCTGGAAACCAATTTTAGATGTTTTAAATGCCAAAGAAGTAATTCCCCCCACGCACAAAGTTAAAATGCTCATTTATTGTAATTCTTGGGGTTTTAACAATTTGCCAAGAGTGGTTTTGAAAATGTCTTTTATGGCTTAGTTTTAATCCCTTTCTTGTTTGTACAGTATGGTTTTATCATTTCTTGTATTAAATTAAAAAAAAAAGTACAATGTTAATAAAATATAATTGAGGAGCAACAAAGGTATTAACTAATACCTACTTTTTACTTATTTCTATCTCAAACATTACTATGCTGAAAATTAATATCAAAGCAAAGTATAAAAACATTGAGAACTACTATGTCTAGGATGTTAACATTGTCAGAAAATGTTACAATTCCAAAATCCCATCTCCCTCCTCCCCCTGCAAAAAACCTGGCCATTTTTCTAATAACATATTTTCATTTATGCTGCCTTCTCTTGCACATATAAAATAAATTGTTTTTGACATTACAGCTATGTCCCAAAGGCAATGAAACCATTCTGAAATAAAAGTGAAAATAACATCCCACCCCAAATATGTGACTGTCATTTTAGCAGCTGCTAGAAGTTTTACTATCATATCCAAGTCTTTTTTGTTTTCTAGCCAGTTGATTAAAACCATAGAGATTTGGGAAATTCCTAGAGGGTTGCTTTATGTAACAATGTTTTTTCCCCATGACCTGTCCCCAGATGTCTCTTGGGAGTGCCAGGCCTGTGTCTGGTGGCAACACTATCCTAGCCTCTGCCACTTCCTCCTTCCCCTACCACCACAACCCCCATCTTGCTTTCTCTCTCAACTATCTTGCTGCAGCTTTTCCTTCCTCCTCTTTTCTATTCCTTTCTATTTTTTATAATGCCTGCTTGTATGTCTTTGCTGAAAAATCCCATAATGCTAACAGTGATCTAGTGAGAGCTCCATCAGAACTATTTATTTGATGTGTGCAGTAGTCTGGGTTTTTTTTGAGGGGGGGAGCATTTTTAACATACACCCATTTACTTTTAAGATATTTCTGTAAACCTTGGGGTTCCCTTAGGTTTGCAGGAACACGGGTTTGTATAAACATCTCCCCTTTCTGCCTTCATGCTTGCGCCAACCACCGGTACACCATCTTCAACACTTGCCCTCTTACTAAATAACTCAGACTATACCCAAGTACAAAAGACCAACCAGAAAGCCACCCTAAGCCATAAATAGTATTGCAAGGGCTGGAGTACTCCCATGTTTAAACTTATTTTTGGAAAGTTATAATAAGAGCTGTCATTGAGAAAATAATGTATACAGGTTCTTATCAATGACTAAGCCATTTGAACTTAATATGAAAGGCTGCTGATGTGATTGCTTTCCAGCTTAGCAGATCCACTGAGAAAGTTCTCCACTGACAGATACAGCTCAAATGTCAAGCTGATTGCCACAGCCTTCATGTCAATTTACATAAATTATCCATAATGCTGTCATATTTTACTTCTAAAAATGATGTTTGCCGTATTCATAATCTAATTAAGGAAGAATATAGTAGTGGTTACAGTTGATTGCATCATTCTCAAATTTAGTCTCTCAATTCTGCATGACAATGACAGGTGATAGATAATTCCTGTATTTTCACATTTTTCTTTCTGCTACACATTCTGCAGCTATAACCAAAGTAGTAACGGCCTTCATCCTCTTCAAAGGTGGATTGAATGCTGCCTCCCCCCAGAAGCAGGATATAATTTCTCTTTACTTTCTTCACTTTCAACAGTTACTAAAATCCTTGGTGTTCTCTGAGTGCACAAATAAATTATTAAGCTTCTTCAAAATTAGGGGAAATAATAACCCACAGAATCAAAGAGTAAAGCTTTCACTCACTTGATTTTTAACCTTAATTAGCATTAAAGAATTGGCTAATTCAGTGCTGTAATTTCCCTTCTTTAATGAGTGTAAGTAATGAAAGCCTATTCCAAAGGTTTTGTATGTAAGGATGATGGACTTGGAAAAAAATATATAACTTTTTCAAGTACGTGTGTGTGTGTGTGTAGAGATGGCATAATTACAAATTATAGTGTCCTTTTCTCTTTTTAAATAAAGGAGGTTACACAAAGGATCTTACATTTGAATTGCTTCCTTGATGTCCACATTCTATTATGATTGCCTGGTCTTGTTTCCAAATGCCTTGGGAATTCTCCAGTGTTTCAATTTTAGTTCCAAATATTGCACAGTGACAGAGCATTTTGTATGCAGTTTGCTGCAGCACTTAGTCTATTTGCATCTATTTACACTTTTATGTTTACAAATGTGCTTATGCACATTGATAAAGCACAAAAAGTAAGCAATTTTCACATGATTGAATGTCTCATAGCATCTTGATATGGATCAGTAAAATGTCACAAAGAAAAATTGTAATGCAATTATATATATGATCCCATCCAGACTATGTTCAGGGTTTATCAATGCACACAAGAACACCAGTAATGTGGGTGTGTGCAGGGCAAGGAGATGCAAATAAACTGTAGGAACTGAAAATTTCAGCAAACTGTTCATGCTCTAATTCCTGAATTAATTTTAGAAATTATTTTGATTAAATTAAAATTAAGAAGGGCAGGAGCTTGGAGCAAAGTGAGATCATGAAACAAGAAAGATACAAAATAGGAGGAATCTTTTCAAATCTAGCTTACATAGATTCTTAACAAATCATTTAAAGACTATTAACATATTACCAGAAAATCTGTAAAAAATGCTTACCCACTCGCCTGTAATAAAAAAACCCCATAATCTTTAAATAGTATCACATTCACATTCATTAGGGATGTGAACATGATGTACCCTGTGGGAAATACATTCCACAACTATTATTTATTCTATAGAAAGGTGACCTGGTTTCATTATTTATGGTATAGCAGAAGCAGAACATAGAAACTAACATTAGAACACCAGTTTTGATATCAGGGAGCAGAAGATTAGGTGGAATCCATCTCCCTGCCATGTAATAAACTATTATTGTAACACCAATAATGTATTGTTTTGCTTCACATTGGATGAGTCAAGTTGTCTATTCCTTGATAGACAATTAATTGTAACTTGATTTGTTTTGCTGTTTCATGATTTTTTAAAATGTTTTGCTGTGTATTTAATGAATTATCATGCAAGTTCTTTGAATAGGACTGGGGAGGTCTATATTCAAATTCCTGTTCTATCATGAAGCTCACTCGGTGACCTTAGGCCAGCCTAATCCATCTCACAGCATTGCTGAATACATAAAATGGAGGAGGTGAGAATCATGTAGGTCACCCTGAGCTCCTTGGAGAAAAAAAAGTAGGACAAAAAGATAACACATACAAATAAGATGTTCCTACTCAGTATGAACTTCCCTCTGTGGAGCAAAAATTCCTAGGCAGACCATTCAAGCATATATACCTCTTGCCCATAGTTTTAGGTATTCTCAAAAATCTTCATACATCCACGCTGTGTAAATTTCCTGTGAAATCATTGCTTTTAGAAAAGGATAGGGGTCTTATATGCCATCTAATCCAACACTCTGCTGAATGCAGAAAATCCAAAACTGGAACTATGGCTTTCCACCTCTGCATGAAAAACACCACCAGCCCACCCACTTCTAGACAATCGGGTTCATGATCAAGTTGCTGTCATTGTTAAGAAGTTTCTCTTGCTGTTCAGTTGAAATCTACCTCACTGTAGCCTAAGCTCTTTATATATGGGAATATACCAAATAATGGGGTACAAGGCAGAATGGCCATTTGCGCAATTAATGCCTCAGATTGGTTTGCTTTGGCCCACATTACTTTCAAAGGTTCAGCCAATGAGGACAGTGCAGTAAACAGCTACCTAAGGGCTGCTCCCTTCCTACACAGGCATTTTGCTGCTGCAGCTGACCCACCTGCCCTCCCATAGGCCATCATTAGACTTGCCATCCCCCATTGGGGGCAGCGTATCCCCCCCAAACCTACTGCCCCCAAGCTCCAATCACCTGGCTGGTGGGTGAGATTAAAGAAGGGAACAGGGACACACCAGCAGGTTCACCAGCAATGTAATAATATTCCTGGAAGATTGCTAATGTCACTTTCTATGCACTAGGGAGTGATGCCATCACATTGCTCTTGAAGTCATGATTTTGCAGGAAAAAACAGAGTTTTTGCCCCCATACCAGTGTGGTTCCAGTGGGCCAACAATGTGATGATGTCACTTCCAGAAGTGATGTCGTTACACAAGCAGACTGGTAAGTGTTCCCCTACTGCTTGATCTCTTTCCATGTTCCCACCAGTTGCCAAGGGGACTACACCACACTGGGGGGGGGGAACTACACCAGACTGGGGCTACACCAGAATTTGGGGGGGGGGAGCTACACCAGATTGCGTCAGGAATCAGGATATATTATTTATTTTATTTTTATTTTTAAACATTTGTATGCCACATTTCCACCAAAATAGCTTCCACAAGGTAGCATAAATTAATGCATTTTAAAAAATTAAAACATTTTAAAACAATTTAAATTTAAACCAACATTTAAAATAGTATAAAAATAATTTCATAAAAATACAGGCACAAAAAAGCATACATCACAAAGAACAGGGAGAAGGGCCAGTAATAGTTATTAGGGGTATGCCAAAGAAAACGCAAAAGTCTTCACCTGCTGATGGAAGACAATGATAGAGGAGACAGACATATCTCTCCCTGGTGTCATGATTGAGAAGCCCCTTTCTTGGGTTGCCACGAAGCATGTGCACTAAAAAAAAATGGTCTGTTTCAGTTTTGAGTCCAGGGTTTCTGAACAAACTCCATTCCAATATTGGTTTGTTCCAGAAGGGCCAGTGCCAATTTGAATCTACCCCCCATGGTTTTTTAATGCTATCATGAGATTTGGCCCATTGCACAGGTGCAAAGCGCATGTTAGTTGTGCACGTGCACACACACACATTGTCTTTTTTAAGGGGGATTGGGAAAACAAGGCTCTGGGACAGTTGTTCTTGCACTTAACAGCACCAAAATTGCACAGAACATATTCCTCTGTCCAAATCATTAAACCACCAAGTTTGAGCACACACACAACAATGATGTTTGGTGTAAGGACTCCAAAGTATGCTTGGAGAAAGGAGTCAAAGCAAGTGTTGAGTGGCTGTGCATGTGCACATTGTTCTTTTTAACAGAGGTGGGGAAACAAGGCTCTGTTCACACCTAATATCAAACAACATGAGGAAATATACACGGAGGACCCCGTTCAGAGAGACAGTCCTAAGAGACCACTGAATATAAAGTATAAATTTAATGCCACAAATGTAACTGCACAAAAGGATAACCCTGCAGCTGTGGCTCGTCCCCCGCATGTCCATCACCTCCGCTGCGGGCTCATCATCATTTCGTCAGCTTGCTTTTGGCTTTGGGCTCCTGGAAAAGAATATAGAGGAGAAGAGAGCTCGGTCTCCATTACATCTGGATTTGTGTTTGTTCGGACTTTTCTGCGGGGTTATCCTTTTGCACAGTTACATTTGTGGCATTTGCCGTTTGGAATAGGATGCTCTCATTTGTTATTAATTTATTATATTGATTGTGGATTATTACTGATATTTATACTGTTCAAAAACTGAATGTATGGACTCCTAGCTGCTTTAGATAAATGTGACATATTTTGTTTAAGTGTGTGGCATATTTATGTTATTTAACAGCTGTATGGTGTCTTGTTAATATTGTTGGTCAATTAGATCAGTCCGCGGTAGGTCCTTTGTTTGCTTTCCGTAATTTACTACATGGTGCCCTTCCCTTGTGTGAGAAATTTTGTTAAAGCAGCTTCCAGAGTGGTGAACCAAATCCGGGAAACCAAATTGTAACGACAAGAGGAGAGAGTCATTATATTATTAATTAACTCTGTTGGCAGGAATGGGGAATGTGTGCAACTGCTGGTTTCTGGGGTTCTCACTTGGGATTAGAGAAGTGAGGTTCTTTTTGCATTTGGAACTCTGTCTATCAATGCTCTTGAAAAAGCCAAACCAAAACAGGAATCCAGCTCGTGCCCTGTTGAGCAGTTGATAGCTGTGATTCTTTCCCTGTATGTCCATTGTCTCCACTGTGGGTTCACCAATCCGGAAGTCGGCTTTCTGCTTGCTCACGGCTTCGGGTTCCCTTGAAGACATTTAAAGAAGAGAGCTTCGTCTCCGTTTTCAATTTGTATGGACTTTGAAGAATCTGGACCTCTATATGGGATATAATTCTTTGTTGCTCAATTTGCATTGTCATTGATTTTTGCCATTATCTTTGGAACATTACCATACTTGTTGTAATATGACCGTATGAACACCTAGCTGGTTACATAAATAGTAATATTTTTGTTAAATTGTGGGAGGGAACGTGTTTTCTTTCAGCTATATGGTGTCCTTTAATACTGTGGGTCATTTAGACTTGACCATGGTAGGTCTATGTTTTGTTTATTGATCCAGATAGTTAGCAAAACACCATGAGGCACTGGAGTGATGGAAGGAATATCCAGAACAGACTATCACATGCCTTGCGGCTGGGCATGCTTGGAAGATGCACTGTTGGTGCTAAGCAGCATCTTGCTGAACCTGGTAGAGGTCTTACAGCATATTATGATAAGCAGATGAGGCTTGGCATCTTATGGAACACAGCACACGTCCAGGTGGAGAAAACAAGGCTGGCAGAATCTCTGTCTGAGTTTGGAGCCAGGGTGGACCCATCCAAAAGGCATTCACATAATGCATCCCCATTCAAATAAACATCTTATTAAGCTGTGTTGTAGATCAGCTATCTATTAACGAATAAATTAAAAAAATTAGTTGAACCCATGCCATTGTCTTGCACCATCATTGGGTGGGGGGTACTCAGGTAACACATTGTCATCAAACATGATATTAATAAGCCATTTAAAGAAATGGCTCTACTTTACATATAAAGAGGTGAATCTTAACTTCCCAACATTTACAGAAAATACATTGCTAGCTAGTAACTTCAGCTAATCATGGGGTAAACAAGACAGCACACAATTCTTACCCCAGGTAAATTCAGGAGTAGTCTAGTTTCTCCTTAAAATAACCCATGGTAGCTGAGATTTATTTAGAAAAATGCATAGCTTAGTTCTTTCTACTTTGAGGTTAAATTCAATGGAAACTTCACTGGTAGAAAAGAAAAATGGTCACGATTTTGTTTGGCTCCTCCTCCTTCATTACAGCCTCCTGGGCCACATGGTTTTTTACCCAAACATGTTCTGTGACTTTCAGAATAATTTTTTTATGTGCTCACAGAGGCACTAAAGAAACTGATAAGACAGGAACGATCTGTGTCGATGCATGCTTTATTGAATCTAACCCATAATGGTTTGAATGTCCAAGATCTACTGAGGTTCCCAGGGGATCTGTCTTCATTTTGTTCGGTAACAGAACATGATATAAAAGGGAAGCTGAATTCTGCACAAAAATTGCCTTGCACTGCTACCATGGTTTATCTTCAAGAGAGGCTTTTTAGTTATCCATTAGAGTTACCTCTAATGCATTTAGAGTGGACCATTATTAGATCAATTCCTATCGAGCAATTTAAATACTGAGAGAAGAAAAATACAAACTCCTGAATTTTGGAGAAAAGTCAAAGGTGAAATGGGAAGAATAAGACGTCTCGGTGCCAGTCCATTGGAACTACTAATCCACTTACAGCTTGCAAGATCAGTTGACATGTTTCTAGATATTGGAGGACTTATGTTGATAGAAGTTTTTTTTAAGGTCTTACAACACAATTCACTGTTACTAAAGTTACCATAGACACTATGTTTATCATGCAGTCTTTTCTTGGATACAGGCTTGTTTGAACCCCATTGGTTTTAATGGGATTTAAGCAGTCTGAATTGTTTAGCACTTTGCAGCTCAGCTCCTCTGCAGTCTTTACTCTAAAGAGAAGGATTAGTCAATGATGGCTGTCACTTACAGCTTCAAAGACAATCATTCCTATTCCCTGAGCCTTTTATAGTGCAATCCTAAGAAGAGTTACTCTGGTCTACGCCCATTGATTTCATTGGGGTTAAACTGGAGTAACTCTTTTTAGGATTACACTATTGTGATGCTGTTGCCACCTAAAAAGTCAGCAACTGGGAAATGTATGGGGTCAGCTGTATGATGAGAGGAAACCCCAGGCTCAGAACTGGCTTGTGAAGGATCTGTTTTACACTGTTTGTATCACTGATCACAAAGAAGATCTGATGTAGCATAGCTGAGACATCAGGACTGGGGTGAGAATCAGCTGACATCTTTGAGCCTCAGCTTTTTGCTGCTGTTGAAAAAATTAGGAGCTGGGATTATGTCTGATCTGCAGCTGGGCAAGAGAAAGTTCCCACTTCTTGAGAACTGTAAAAGTTTCTACTGAATTCTAGAGTGGCATGATGTCACTTCTGGGCTCACCCTGGGGGAAAAAACTCATCTCTTGGCCTTGTTTTTTCTCCACTAGCCTACTGACCAGTGGTGGAGGTAAGGAGTTAAAAGCAGGAGGTCTCCTACTGGGGGTGGGAAAATTGTGATCCTAAACCTGGTAGCCTCTCCACTGGAAAAATGCAAACTAGGATGGGCCTAATTCTTTAGTGTAGAATCTGCAAGGACATTCCCCTATATCCACTTTCCTCTGTATCCTTCTCCCCATGTTATTTCCTCTTTCCCTTCTCCTGACAACCCTTATATTTCCACATTTCCTTCTCTCCTTTCCATCTACCAACCAACATATCTTTTTATCTCTCCGCCTCCATTTCCAGCTATATGTATTATTTATTTACTTAATTTATACCCTGTCTTTTTCCTCAATGGGGACCCAAAGCATCATTCTCCTCCTCTTTATCCTCCTAACAACCTTGTGAGGTAAGTTAGGCTGATAGTGTGTGACTGTTTTAAGGTTACCTAGCAAGCTTCCATGGCAGAGTAGAGATTCAAACCTGGGTCTCTAACTAGAACTACTGCACCAGAATGGCTGCTGTTAAATCATGGGGTACAACCAAGCCTGCTAGTTGTTGCTGTAGGGCTTGGCCCTGATGAGTCTTCCCGCAAAAGCCAACGGATAGATCACTTTTTTAAAAACATACTTCATGCTCCCATAAAAATGAGCACAGGACTCATGTTGGGGGTTTAAATGGTACCTTTATTATAAATCATCATTCAGTCCAATCTCCCAGTCTTTAGTAATTTATACAATGAGTTCCATACAATGAACTGTGAGTAGGACAAAGCTTGTGGATCAAGACTTGCCCATTTCCTACTGTAATTCACTGAGCGCACACACACACACCCTGCCCATACTGCAACTGAAGATTAGAGGATCTCCATGAATAGTATGGGGGGATCAGAGTAGGGGGTCTGTAAAAGGAGGGGAAACATAGTCCATGTATTCCATCAATAATAATGCCTCTCTGCTGTAGGAAAACAGCAGTTAGATACAATCCCATATACATAAACCATGACTTAAAGTATAAAGCAACTATTTGGGTTTCAAAATTTCCATTGCTTGGTTAGATGAGTTCAAAGATGGTACAGCTTCTTTGTTCTCAAAGCTCTGGAGCATTCCTGAGTTTTCACACAGTTTCAATGAAGCTTAGAAAAACACCCTTTGGGGGAATTTCCACAGCTTTCTCTGAGCTGTGATTATTGCCCAAGGTTTGTACAAAAACAGATTCAAACTCAAAGCAGAGGAAAAACTATAAAATCTTGTGTAAATTGTTTCATTCCTTCCTGTACACATGTGTCTACATGGCAGCCCAAATGCTCCATTGTAAATATGCACAAAATTTCAATCTACATTCCAAGCTGGAGTTGAACTTCTCAGGACAATGACTTTCAGTTCAACCATTATAAATAAGGAAAATGTGTATTCCAACCCACGAAATTACCACTTTTGTGACATCACCACTAAATAAGCATATTTAATTAAATCATTGAGCAAAAATGAATCTTTGATAAGATCAAGAAACCTCATAAAAATGTCTTTTTATGCTCTGATTTAATCGGTGCACTTATTCACTAATATGCATTAGTATCCTGGTTAAAAATAAGAACTGAGAAATAAAAACCAATGAACTGTGCATGAATTTGTTGCAACTCTGGAAACAAGATCAAGTAATTTGGAACTCCAAAGTCCATTGAGACTCTTGGATGGGGAAAATTTTGCAAGCATTCTTAATTGTTTTGAGACCATCTCAGTTCTCTGTTTCTATGTAGAAAGGAGACTCACAGAGGTGAATTTGTTGCTCAACAAATATGCTTGCACACAATAATTGATAGCCACCAGACTTACCTGGAGCCAGATTGCTGCTGTGGAGGTGAGCAGAGGGATGAAGCATGGTGGCTGTCATGTTGGAGGGCCTGCCTGGTGTTCCGCGGGCAGGCCCTTGGCCAACAGAATTCAAATTCCTAGCCACTCTATCAGAGGTGGCCAGGGATAAGCTGGCTGGGGGCAGGGCTGGGCTTCAGACCTCAGGGAGGCAGTTTTCCCTCAGGTCTGGCAGCTAGGTCTTTAAATAGCTGCTGTCCCCAATTCTCCCCACTTAGGCTCTTGCCAGCGAATGGGGAGCATTGCCAGCGGAGCTCGACAGTGTGGCAGGAGCAGAAAGAGGCGGAATCACTTGGGCACCTGAAGAACTGGGAGCACACAGTTGGAGCTGAGCCTCATGCCCCAGATTTCAGTAAGTGGCACACCAAAGGTGGGAGCAGCAAGGACTCGTGGTAGAAGCAGTGTGGTGGGGAAAGCCTGAAGAGCTGGGAGCATGAGGTTGGAGCTGAACATTGTGCTCCGAGCTTCAGTGGAAGAGGCACACCCGAGCATCAGCGGCAGGAGCAGTGTGATGGAGGACATCAGGGGAAGTTGGGAGCACAAGGTTGGAGCTGTTCCTCATGCTTTGAGCATTGGCAGGAGCAAAAGAGACCATCGGGAAGTGGGCAGCTGCTGTGTTCTTTTACAGGGGGATCCTAAGGACTTCCATTGGGTGGCATGGCCATGTCAAAGTGGGCAGGAGAAACCAGGGCTGGGGCCTGGGCAACAGGCAGGACAGCTGGGGTTTCAGCCATTGCTGGAAGTGGGGCGAATAAGCCCCCCTCTTCTGGGAGTGGGACCTAGGCAAAAGGGAAATTGGGACCCTTTGGGGGGCAGGCCAGCTGCTGCAGACCATTCCAAATCTGGCCAGCCACAAAAAGGCCAAAGGGGACAAGCTGGGGCTCTAGGGCTAGGAGGCAACATGGGACGACTGTTGGAATGGGCCAGCCTCCCTTGGGCACTCTTACTGATGCTCCCCATTTGGAGGTGGGACAGAAAGGGCGGGGGAAGCCTCAGCCACCCTCCTGAGCTCAGGCCAGGGCAGCCAAGGATCACATGAATGCTAACCTCAACCCCTCTTCCAGTTCGTTACAGAACATCAGCAGGGCACTGGAACTTCTCACCGCACATGTGGAGCATTTGGGGAACTCCGGTCCCAGAGCTTTGCTTGCCCTGGAGCCTGTCGAGGTCCCACAATATAAATCAAACAACCAGGAAAGATGGGGGAGGTCAGCAGTGGGACATCGAACCACACAGTCTCCTTCCCCCAGCTCAGAGATCTCCAGAAACCAGGAGCAGCAGCAACCCACCAAAAAAAAAGAAGAAGACTTCTCGAAGGAAGGCTCACTGTTGCAGGGGGTATGAGGAATCAGACAGCGATGGGATATCAGGTGAGTCTTCATCATCAAGGGATGGGGCCCCATGGAATGATTATTGAGGGATAGCGGCCAAAGTCCCAGGCCTCCTGGCCTGGGCCCAGCATCGATAGGCAGAGGGCCGCAATAGGGGGAGGATCTGCAGGAAGTCTGGAATGCCAGCCAGGACAAGGATGCCCCCCTGCTCATCTCATCCCTCATGAATGATGAAGAGCCCCTGGCATTCATCTGGCACATAAAGTTTGGGAACGGATTTTGGATAGCTACTATATAGACATCTTTTCCCTGCTCAGGCCAGAGGCAGAGGATGGGAGGTGCACCCCCCCCCTTCTAAGTGGGACAAAAAAAGGGAGAGGAAGGAGGTGGCCAAAGACACCTTCAGCAATTGGCAGAGGGGTTCACAGTGTACACGGGGGTGATGCAGGCAGCCTATCCTGAGAGGGGCCGGCACCTCACCAATCATCTGGGGAATGTACTCCAGACTCGGGCCCTGGCGAGGGACAACACTGCCATGGATTATGACCAAGCTTTTTGTAAGAGGGCCTTTCATAGCCCCAGGGCCAGGTGGGATCTCTCATCAGCCAGAATCTGTGGCTCTAGCTGGTGAGGCCCCATATGTGGGGAAAAGGCAATAGTTCCCGATGGAAGCAGTGGTCAGTTCACCAGGACAGGCCCAGAGGATTGTGTTGGGAATACAGGGCAGGTGCCAGCAGCCAAAAGGTCACTTCAAGCACAATTGTGACGTCTGTGGGGGGGGCATTCCTGCTGTTCTTGCCCTTGTGGTTCCTTGCTTTCCCAGCCCTTTCGAGGGGGCCAGTACTCCAACAGCAATTCCTGTAAGGATGGAGGACCGAGCTCCACCGCTTCCCAAGCCACCAGTGGCAGTAATTAGCCCTGGTTCTGGTGTCCCGGTCTTGGCCCACACTCCTGTCAGACTTCAGGCCCTCCTTCCCCTCCTCTTGCACTACCCCAATAAACACGCCACTCATTACTTGTTTGACGGATTCACTGCCAGATTCCGGATCTTGTTTGTAGGCCCCCACATAGCCACCACTTCTGGTAACCTTAAATCCTCCAGGGATTTGCCAGAGGTCATAGCAGCAAAAATAGCTAAGGAACTGACTGCTGGCCGCATTGTAGGGCCATTTTCCCAACTTCCTTTGCCTAACCTGAGGGTCTTTCCACTGGAGGTGATCCCAAAAAAGGCCCCAGGCTAATATCGTCTGATTCACCATCTCTCCTACCGACGGGGTTCATCAGTTAATGAGTCCATCACCCCAAATTATGCTCAGTAATTATGCCTCCTTCGACCACACAGTTCACTTGGTCCGATCCTGTGGTCCTGGGGCTCTCATGGCTAAATGTGACATGCAGGTAACCTTTCAGCTGCTGCCCGTCCACCCTCTCAATCATTGCCTACTGAGTTTTAATTTTCTGGGTAAGTGGTATGTGGACAAGGCCATGCCTGTGAAGTGCTCCGTGGCTTGTGCTGCTTTTGAGACCTTCAGCACTTTCATTGAATGGACTGCTAAAGACCAAATGGATCCCCCCCCACATTACACACTACTTGGATGATTTTTGGCTCATGGGTCCTTCTGGTAGCACGGCTTGCAGTGAGTATCTCGATACCTTTCAGGCACTAGCCAGGGAATTGGGGGTCTCCCTTGCCCAGGAGAAGACCAATGACCCAGCCTCCCACCTTACTTACTTTGGAATTGACCTAGGTTCCATGGCCAGGCTGTCCCGGTTTCCCAGGGACAAGCTGGGCTGCCTCCAGGAACTCATCACATCGGCCCTATCTCGCAAAAAAATGTACCGCGAAGAAGATCCAGTCCATCATTGGCCACTTTAACTTTATCTGCCGGGTTGTCTTCCCCAGGCGGGCCTTTTGCTCATGACTCTCCAGGGCTTGCGGGGGGCATCCTCCCCTTATCACCACATCTGGATTACCAGAGGCATCAAGGATGACCTCCAGGTCTGGCTTGATTTTCTATCTAGCTACAATGGTTTCCTTATGGCAAGACCCCGTAGACCTGGCGCAGGAATTACAAATCCACTCAGATGTGGTGGGCAGTCTTGGCTTTGGAGTTTATTTCAGGGGGTGCTGGTGTACCCGGCACTGCCCCTCTCCTGGGATCCTCAGGGACCTTACCTTCCTGGAACTGTTCCCCATCCTTGTCCCCATGGCAGTTTGGGGGGAGCATGTGCAGGATAGATGGGTCCTCTTCTGCTGTGACAACCAGGCTATGAGGGTTCTCTGCAAGTAGTCCTGTTGCTCTGAGTGGGTCATATGTTTCATTTGCTGTTTTGTGTTTATCTGTCTTGTGGCTAACATTACTTTCTCAGCCCGTTATGTAGCAGGTGTGGATAACGGCATTGTGGATGCCTTGTCTTGATTCCAGATGGAGAAGTTCTTTGCCTTGACACTCCATAATGCTGGGAGTACTAAGCCTAGTGGCCCCATCAACTTGGCAGGTGCCACACGCTTTCTAGACTTCTCAGCGAATGCAGAGGGTTGGGCCTCCTGGCCTACCTTGCAGACCATGGTACTGTGATACCTGGCCCATTTTCAGGGGCTAGGCCTCTCCCAAAGGACCATGCATAGAGACCTCACAGCCAATTCATTCTTTTCCAAGGCTCAAGGTTTTCCTGACCCATGTGAATTCTTCACCACTCACAGGTCTGTGGAGGGGTGGGTCCTGCTGTCCCCTCCCACACCAGACCAGCAACAGCCTATCACTTTGTCCATTTTGTGCAGCATTTTGCGGGTTGTGCCTGACCTCTGCTGGTCTCCCTTTGAGGCTCAGGTTTTTCATACAACCTTTATCCTGGTCTTTTTGGGGGCATTCCACATAAGTGAGCTGGTAGCTGGCTCCTGCGCTGACCTCTCTGGGTGGGCCCTGGGCATCAGGGATGTAGCTTGGTCAGCTCGCAGGATCATCATGCCATTCCAAGATGGACCAGCAAGGGTGGGGGTCCACCATCTGTTTGAGAGCCTCACTCAACCGCTCCCTCTGCCCAGTTCAGGTGGTCAGGGCCTACCTGGTCAGTCACCCTTGTCACCAGGGACCTTTTTTCCTTCACAGGGGCATTTCCCCCATCACCCTTTACAAGCCTACCTGCAAGCAGCCAGGCTCCCTCCAATGCAGTTTGGCACACACTCCTTCCAGATTGGGATTGGCACCGTGGAAGCAAGTCTGAGCCTGCCAGCCCCCTTGTTCTGAGCCACCATCTGATGGTGGTCTGGGGCCTTCTGATCTTACATTCAACCAGCCAATGAAAGGGGTTACTAATGGCGGGGATGAGCTAGCTGGGAGCAAGGATGGGCTCCAGACCTTAGGGAGGCAGTTTTCCCTCAGGCCTGGCAGCCAGCTATTTAAATAGCTGCCGGCCCCACTTCTCCCCACTTCATCTCTTGCCAGCGAACCTCCACCCACTGGTCCCTTTTGCATATCTGTAATTTTCTCTTGTCACAACTTTGCTTGCCCTCAGCCCTAGGTGGCAATAAAAGAATCCCTGAGGGATTATGTCCCTCAGGGAGGGGACTTACATAAAAAGCCTACATACAGGAAGAGATGAAGACTTTTTGCATTGTAGAAATATAGTGTGGTATAGCAGTTAGAATGCTGGAATATGATCAAGGAGATCCAGATTCAAACAATTGTTCAGCCATGAGCCTTAATGGGTGATCTTGGGCCACTCACATTCTCTCAAGACTAACCTACTTCAAAGCACTGTGAGAATAAAATGGAGGGGAGGAGAACTATGTTTGCTGCCTTGAGCTCTCTGCAGGAAGAACGTGATATAAATGTGATCAAGAAAATTATTCTTTTAACGAGTAATGAAGGAAGAAAGCCTTAACAGCATGTCATGTGGTGTGGTTTTACAGGGCAAACAATATGCATAACACATTTTCTTCAGTATTATTGAAGGTGTAGTTGGATAGGTTGATGATGTTGCTGAGATTATTTTGGTTGCTTAAATGGGATCTGTCATAGTTTTGGGTGAGTATGCAGAGTCTGACTAGTTTTGGCCTTCCATTTTAGCACTGTTCATAAGTTACCTCACACTTGGTTTTCTTTGTATGTAGTGTGACAAAACTTGACATTTATCCAGAAACTGGTCCCTGGTTTCATTTGTAAAGTGAACCCAAGTTGGCTCTTCCTTACAGACAGATGTACACCTGTGCATGCAGGATATACATGTGTTCACTGAAACATGTGAATGAGACTATTGCTGGAGTTAAATGGATGAGTGTCCAACCATCTATGTGACCAGAATGATCCCAATTCCACCTCCTGCTGCAGCCCCCCTGAGATTTTATTCCTGGGGGGGGGCAGTGGACCCACTGACACAACATACAGGATGTCAGACTATGGAATCCCAGTTATCTAGAGTTCATCTCCCCTCTTCTGCAAGAAGCACAAAGTCTCTTGGTTTCAAAAGGTTTATTGGAAGATTATGCTCAGGATACAGGGGTCCATGATCCAAGGACTTGAGGCCCTTGGCTGAACCAAAGCTTTGTTGAGAATGACACATAAAATGAAAGTAACAACACTTCAAACATCCCTTCCCAGCCTCCCCCCCCCCAGTCCTGTCTAGAAGGCCTGGGAAGGCAAGGACATCAAGGTCGGCCGGGCTGATAAGAATTCGTTCCCATGGATATAGGTGGCCTGGGCAGCACCTGGGCCTGGTGGGAGAGAACTAAATAACTACAGATTATAACAGGAGAACATGGCGTAGCTGTGGCTTGAGAACTGACATTCTGACACAGGACACTGGGGGCTTCATAATGAGAGGAGGAAATCCCTGCCACCCTTCCAAAGATAGAAATGTCACTCCATTGGTGGAACTCCATGATTGGATACATGTTACTGGGACAAGGAGTACAGTCCTGGAACCCTTACACTGTGATACTATGCAGAGAAACTCCAGTCTAAGACTATTAAAGTCAATGGTCTTAGAATGAAGTAACGCTACACAGAGTTGCACTGTTAATGGCTTGAGAGACAAGGGAGAAAAGCCCTATATGCCTCTTGAAGCTCTTGATTATTCTATTTTGGAATATATCAGTACTTCTCTCTTTAATAGTAACTGTCATTTTGCTGGTGATTCTTGTGTTTGCTTCATGTGGGTTATTATGGCCAAGCTATTGAAAGAAAAGAGTAAGTGACCAATTTGCAACAGTGAAGTATGGAAGTAATAACCTGCTAATGTTATCTTCCTGCTATACGTGCTGATTTATCAAGCTTTAGAGGAAAAGGAAGAGAACTTTGCTTAATGGATTTGCTGCTCTCGTTGTTGGAAAAGGCACCATAATCAAACTGATGGTAACTTTTGCACAGGCCATTACAGTCAGAAAAGGGGAGAATTCCAATCCTCCCTGCATTACACTCCTGATTATTCAAGTTATATTTCAAGTTGATGACGTGGTTTATTGATTCAGTTAGAGATTGTGACCTCCATTCCCACAGCTGCAACATTTCACCAGTTCTATCAACACTCTTTTAGTTGCTTTTGAAATTCGTCTAGAGTTTTCCAGTTATGGGAGAAAAGGTGCACACCCCCTAGGATCATGGTAAGGTCATTAATGTGGCCTATTCATCAAACAAGGGCCGTCGTCACACGGGCATCTCTTCCGTTAAATTTACAGCATATAGCGTCCTACCTGTTATCGGCACAGTAACGTTTCGTTGGGTCACCTAACGGCTCTTCGCGCCACCAGCTGTCCACACCGAAGCACTCTGTTCTGTTCTCTCTAACCGCGCAGAAGCAGCTCCTCCCCCCTTTTTTAAATTATTCTGGCATTTAATTCCGCTATAATGGAATAACAGCATATAAACATTCCGTTAGAGCAAAACATTACGACCCTTTTGTTTTTCCAACGTTGAAATTATATAAATAGCCCTTTGCCCGCAGAAAACTCCCTGTCTAACGTGATCCCCATCGCTGAAGGCTCTGCCATGGCGATTGAGTCATTTTTACTTCAGCAGAAAGTTTGCATTGTGTTATGTCGTTATGGCATTATAAGGACATAATAAAATTTTAAAAAGGGGAGTCGCAGGAAGAAATGGATTCTGGGATTGAAGGGAGGGCATAGGACGTTGCGAGGCGAAATACATCGATGTGAGGCATTCACACTGAGGCACAAAATAGCGCAACTATCAAGCACAAAGCAGAAGAGAGAAAATCGCTACAGTGTTGAAATAAGGTGGGTGTTTGCCGGGAAATAGTGCCGTTTTAGCGCTAAATAAAAGCCCGTGTGACGACAGCCAAGGAGTCACTTGCATTTCATGTGCTCTTTGATTCTGCACATTTGGAAGCATCCTTTGAATGACTGAAAATTGATATATTGCCTGGTTTTTTTGCACCTGCACAAGTGATTTTGAAGTGATTGCAGAAACAAATTGCAAAAATATAGTTAGGTTCATGGGCAGACAGACACTAAAGGCATACAGGGGCATCCAAGTAGTAAAACTCAGATCAAAAATCTTAAGTGGATCCCCTCCACAACTGTGTAGTCTTTAACAATTCATTGAGATGATGGCAGAGGACTGGGGGTAGAGGAGAAGGAGCTGCAAGAAAGCAGTCTAATGGTGCATAAAAATAATCTAATCATACTAATGGACACTACAAAATTCATTGGGACACACCTCAACAGACAGAGAAAGTGCACAAGACAATGAGAGAACTAAATTCAAAATGAGAAAAATATATTTAATTCATGTGAATTTCCTCATACTACTTTATGAGAGACACCAGGATTCTTTGTTGCTAAAGACTTGAAAATCAAAACACACTGAAAAATACCTGTGTATCAATAAACCATTATTTGTAGTATCATTTTGAATGGTTACCTAAGATTGCCAACCTGGAGTTCTCCTGGAATTACAACTGATCTGCAGCCCACAGAGGTCAGTTCCCTTTGAGAAAATGGCAGCTTCAGAGGGTGGAGTCTATGACATCACATTCCTGCTGAACTCTCTTCCCAAACTCCACCATCCTTATACTCCGTCCCCAAATCTTCAGAAATTTCCCAACTTCCTATGTTGTTGTTTCCCACCCCCCTCTGTGATTTTTGTCCCTCTGTTTACTAAGAGCTACTTGTGGAGATACAAACAAAGATCTCACTTTTTGCATGGGGCAAGGGGGGTGTTAAGGAGAAATAGTACCAATGAAGAATATGCTGGCTTTCTCTTCACATCCATACTCTCATCTAAAGTGCCCTCCCATTGGTATGATGGAGAATTATAAATGAGCACCCCTCATTCTACTCCCACATAATGTTCCTACCACAAATTCATTCCCTGATTACTTGCACAATCCTTCTCTGCTCAAAAAAGGGGAGGAAGATCCAATGATGCTTCGGTACTTTTGACTGCATCACCAATCACATTGTAGGTGTGATCTGACTGTGCAAACATTCATACTTCTCTACCATCTCTACAAAGGGGAAATTTTAGGTCCAAAATATAATTCTAATGAATATGCCTTTAACTCGCATCCTCATCAAGTGAAACTGATGCCCATTAATTAAAGTGGGCTCCTGCTAAGGATGAATGAATTTTTCCTTGTTTTTTAAAAAAACAGTTCCTATATTTTCAGTGGTTTTGAGGGGGGTTGCTGTTGGTTTTGTACATTCATTTGTATGTGTACAGTTTTTACATGCTATTATATATCAATTCAATATACAAGGTACATTTATAACACAGTGTACATATAATGTATAATACTGGTTTTACTGATGAACACATCATATTGAACAAACTATATCTCCTTTTTAAGGAGATACTCAAAATGTAAAAACAAACTGAAGCAAAAAATTATTAAAAATAGCTTTTGTTAATACAAGTAAGAAGCAATATTGAAATGAGAATAAGAAAGATGAAATCATCCTTAGCTGGCATTGATAAATCATCTAGAGTTTTAATTGAAAATGTACCTATTTAATTAAAGCTTGCAGCTGTAATAAAGAAGTTTTAGATTACATTTTTACAAGAAATTGTTTACTTATAACAGTTGGCCTAGTAAGGTTGAACTTTCTGGGTGTTTTAAAAATCAGCCTCACTTCTACAGCGTGACTTAAACTCACTGCTGCTAGTTTGTTCCATAAGTTATGTCACAGTCTTACTTGGACAGATGGCATAGTGTCTTCCATTAGGGTTAGGAAACAGAGAAGACCAGGTATAGGGTTCCATCAAGTCTACATGATTTGACATTGTCCATAGTTTATTGCAACGGCTATATTATTAAAGGCCTGCCTGAACAAAGAATTATGTTGGTAAATATGAGGGATTTATAGCTAACCACCAAGGCAAAACCATGAACCACTATACCAAGTTCATCACCACAAATATGAGTGGTGAGAAATATCATTTTGTATCCATTGTGGCACTGAACTGTAAAATACCAGTTACATACTAGGAATTAGCCTGAGTAACAAATTAATATTCAAAGTAAATTTATGAACAAATGAGATCTCAAACCTGAAAAGATTTTTAATACCAATATAAATCAGAACCCACTTTGAGGTGGTGGTGGTGGTGGAGGTTCATACGCTGACAAGACAGTGGATGAAATAGGCTGAGTATTATATTTATAAATAAATTCTTTTTTTTAAAAAAAAGGGGTTAAAACATCACTCTTTACTCCAAATGGATTTTATCAAGCTCTTCCAGGGCAGTGGTCAGGCATCTTTTTTTTGATGACAGGATAGCCCAGTTTCCATTGCCTTCTAGCAGCCTGCTAATTCTATTGCCCAGTCAGTCAGGGCTCAGGGATGAGACTGTGCTTTTGGAACAATGAACTAGGTTTCCCTCTCCAAGCTAATGCTAACAGGAATGGCTAATCTGAGGATTCCCCATACTTATCAGTATTTAATTCTGGCTGGCTGAAACAGGAAAACCTATTTCATTTCTATTGATTCTATTGCAGTAATGTCGCTCTATATATTGGTGTAGTGGTTAAGAGCGGCAGGACTCTAATCTGGAGAACCGGGTTTGATTTAGAGATGGGCACAAACAGCAATACGAACAAAAAAAAAGCCACAAACAGCCCAATTTGCTGTTTGAGAACAAGCTGTTCGTGAGGCCCCATTCTAAACGAACAGGTGGTCGTTGCAAGCCTTGTTCGTTGCTGTTCGTCAAGCCAGACAGTTTGGCACCTGCGATCAATTCTCTTGGCAACGTGGGCAAGGACTGCCTGAACTCTGCCTGAACTCCTACTGTTGCCCTGGAAACCCCAATCTAAGCCCAATTTAGCTGGATAGGCAGGTCTTCCTTCCAGGAATGGAGCTCCAAATTTGTTACAAGAGAGCAAAGACCATGGGGAAGTGGGGGGGGGGGGGGTTCCCAGCTCTGGCTAGTCTTTGCAGATAGTGGAGAGGGAGAGAGAGCTGCTGTTGGCATTTTGATAGAGAGTGCATTGGAGCTTGAATTTTCTTGGTGTGTGGTGGGATAAGGATCTACCCCTTCAGGTTCCAGGGCTGCTGCCAGGCTCTGGGCCAAGCTATTATTTACTATTGGTACCTTTCCTGCTGCCTGGTCAGGTAGGGTTTCTGGGAGTGGTGTGGTAGGGATCTACCCCTTCAAGTTCCAGGGCTGCTGCCAGGCTCAGGGGGCAAGCTATTTTTTATTATTGGTACCTTTCCTGCTGCCTGCTCAGATCAGGTTTCTGGGAGTGGTGCAGTAGGGATCTTGACCAAACTTGGATGATGGGTGGAGGACAGCCTGCTGGCCCCTACGAACAGCCAACCACGAACATGTTCGTGAACAGGGTCATGTTCGTGGTTGTTCATGAGTTTCTGTTCGTGGATGGCAATGAACAACAAACATCACGTTCGGGTTTTTTTCTGTCCGTGCCTATCTCTAGTTTGATTCCCAGCTCATCCGCTTGAAGCCATCTGGGTGACCTAGGGTCAGTCACAGCTTCTTGGAGCTCTCTCAGCCCCACCCACCTCACAGGGTGATTGTTGTGAGGATAATAATAAACCGGTCTGAGTAGGTATTAAGTTGTTCTGGAGGGTGGTATATAAATCAAATGTTATTATAATAATGTTATTATGTTATCCACTTTTCATCCCAATGGGGACCCAAAGCAGCTTACCTCATTCTCTTTTCCTCCATTTTAGCCTCACAACAACCATGTGAGATAGGTTAATATAGGTTTTATATTTAGGTTTTATATATATACTAGCAAAAAAGCCCATTGTGGGAAAAATACAATGGGCTCTAGGAAGGGGAAGGCTGGCAGGCAGGCATTCCCTCCTCCTCCATCACTGATCCCAGCTGGATGAAGGTGGGGGGCGAGAATGGCCACTTCCTCTGCGCCAGAGGCCAAGTGAAGGGGGAGGCCATTGCCTCCTGCTCCATACATGATCTCAACTGGGTGAAGAAGAGGCCGGCATTGCCCTCTGCTCTGCACCTGTTTCCGGCCAGGTGAAGTGGGGGGGGCACTGCCACCTTCTCCGCACCTGATTCCAGCAACTTCAATGGGGGGGTGGGCATTGCCTCCTGCTCTGTGCCTGATCCCAGCTGAATGAAGGCGGAGGGGTGAGAATTTCCACCTGCTCTGCTCCTGATCTCTGCCAGGTGAAGTCAGAGGGCAGGCATTACCACCTTCTCCACATCTGATCCCAGTCAGGTGAAGGAAGGCAGATATGACCTCCTGCCATGCACTTAATCCAGGCCATGTGAAGGGTGGGCAGACATTGGGGGCATGCATTGCTGCCTGCTCTGCTTCTGATCCCAGCCAGCTAAAGGCAGGGAGCAGGCATTGCAAACTGCTCCGCACTTTATCCCGGCCACATGAAGGGGGAACTGGCATTGCCAGCTTCTCCATGTCTGATTCCAGCCAGGTGAAGATGCAGAGGGCATTGCTGGGTGAAGGGGGCAGACATTTCCATCTGCTTTGCTCCTGATCCCAGCTGGTTGAAGGGGGGGCTAGCATTGCCACCTGCTCTGCTCCTGATCCCAGATGGGTGAATTGGTTGTGGGCAATGCCTCCTGCTCTGTGCCTTGATTCCAGCCATGTGAATGGGGCAGGCATTGCTGCCTGCTTCGCACCTCATTCAGCTGGGTGAAGGGGAGGCAGACATTTCCACCTGCTCTGCTCTTGATCCCACCTGGGTCAAGGCAGGGGGGCGGGCATTGCCACCTGCACCTCTGCTGATCCCAAATGGGTGAAGGCGGAGGCAGGGACGGTGCCAGAGTTTCTGGCGCCTGCAGCCACGAGTGTGTGCGCTGTGTGCACGCACACCTCTGACTGTGTGATGATGTCATGTCATCACGCAGCGCAAGATGGATGGGGCGGTGCACGGAAGCTTCTCTGTGCTCCGCACGCCGCCCCAACAGCTGCTCGCAGCTTCTGCGCCCGACTGGGGCGTGTGGGGGCGGAGGAGCGTGCAGCCTTTCTCACAGAGACAGAAGATGGATTATACACTGTAAGTCAAAAACAACAGGACCAATTAGAAAATGCTTTGGATCGCAAAAATCTGAAAACAAGCAGAGATCTGAAAGACGGAATTGAAACAAAGCTGAAGCAAAGCATAAGCATTAACATAACACATTAAAAATGCAGAAATTGCATAGTAGAATCGTACTTACAGCAACAGATAGTACATACTATATACTGTGTATAGTCCACAATTCCCATCCCTGTACCAAAGCCTCTATCTACAGTATAGCCCTAATTACTTGTGTAAAAAATAATTCAGTTTTGCATAGTTTGCAGAAATCAGAGAGAGTGGGAGTCTTCCTGTCCTCTTCAAGCAGGCCCCCACAGAGAATGCACATGTACCTGAAGTTGTTTATTTTGCCTTTTTGCAGGGTGTCGCCTACAGAAGGCCCTGCTCTGGTGAATAATACTGTCATAGCAGAGAATAGGGGAGAGGTGGTGCTGCATATATGAAAGACCAAGGCTATGAAGGGCTTTGTATATGTCAACCTTGAATTGAGCATTGGTCATTATGAGCAACCAATGAAGTGATTGCTGAATGGGAATAATATACATGTTCCAACTAGCTCTTGATAATAACCAAGCTATGGTGTTCTGTATCAACTGGAGTCTCCAAGCTGACTTTTAGGGGAGACCTATGTAGAATGCATTACAGTAGTCTACTCTGATGATCTACTGTAGGAAAGGCTGCAGATAGATCAAGCAGCAGCAACCTTAGAGGGTAACTACATGTTGCCTGGGGTTGTGCAAGTGAACAAATTTATATGTAGTCTTACAATCATGTGTTGGCTTTCTCCCAAGTTAAAAAACCATCCCTAGACAAAAATGATGTGGCAAAATGACAAAAATGATTATCGTTCAGTCTCTAATCTGCTCTTTCTGGGCAAAGAGATTGAGAGAGCAGTAGCTGACCAACTCTGGACTTTCTTAGATAACTCTAGTGCTCTGGACCCTTTCCAGTCTGGATTCAGAACAGGGCATGGGGCAGAGGCAGCACTAGTAGCATTAGTAGATGATCTCCATCTGAACATAGAAAGGACATGCCTCCTTATTGCTCCTCCTGGATCTATATGAAACCCTTGACACAGTAGGCCATGCCATCCTGTTGAGGCATTTAAAGACAGAACTGGGCATCAAAGGATATGCCTTGGACTGGTTTAAATCATTTCTCATGGAACGGACTCAAAGGGTTGCTGTTGGAGATCAGCTGTCTCCAGAGTGGGAGCTATCTTGCAGGATTCCGCAGAGTGCAATCTTATCTACCATGTTATTCAACCTCTACAACCTCAATATGCAGACGACACCCAGCCCTATATCTTGCTATCCAGGTTCCCACAAGATTCAGTAGAAATCTTGGATCGCTGTCTGACAGCTGTGGTAAAATGACTGAAAATTTTTAAAAAATTGAAATTGAACCCAGGTAAGACTAAAATGATGCTTGTTGGGAAGGCAGAGATCTTGAAGAACATTGTACTCCTCACTTTTGATGGAGTTCATCTGATCCTTGCAAACTCAGTTAACAGCCTAGGTGTTATATAGGATCCAGCACTATTATTAGAAAAACAAGTTAAGGAAGCCACAAAAAATGATTTTCACAGCCTCTCCCTAGCCTGGAAAATGGCTTCTTACTTTGACATGGCCGACCTGGGCACCTGGATCCATGCTATGTTAACATCAAGACTTGACTATTGTAATGCAGTATACATAGGTCTCCCATCTAAATTAACTAGGAGACTCCAATTGATACAAAATGCTTTGGCTCAACTGTTATCAGCTGGAGCTTGAACATCACTCCCATTCTTCAGTCACTTCATTGGCTACCTATTAATTACTGTGCTCAATGGCTGTTGTGGGTTTTCTGGGCTGTATTGCCGTGGTCTTGGCATTGTAGTTCCTGACGTTTCGCCAGCAGCTGTGGCTGGCATCTTCAGAGGTGTAGCACCAAAAGACAGAGATCTCTCAGTGTCACAGTGTGGAAAAGATGTAGGTCATTTGTATCTACTCAGGAGGGGTGGGGTTGAGCTGAGTCATCCTGTAAGAGTTTCCCAGGGTGTGGAATGCTAATGGCGGGAGGCTTCACTGTATCCTGAGGAGGTTCTTTTGCATATGGATTGGTACTTGATGTGCTAATCTTCTCTGCAGGGCTATTGTCGGGGATAGAATGTTTTGTTAGCCTGGTGTTTTTCAGAACTGGAAACCATGCTCTGTTCATTCTTAAGGTTTCTTCTTTCCTGTTGTACAATGCCAAGACCACGGCAATACAGCCCGGAAAACCCACAACAGCCATCGTTCTCCGGCCGTGAAAGCCTTCGACAATACAATTACTGTGCTCAGTTCAAGATATCGGTTATCACATACAAAGTTCTTCATGGCCTTGGTCTGGCATACCTACAGGACCCCCTCCCTCTCTATGCTCCTTCACGGCAGCTTTGCTCTTCCTAACAGGGGCTCCTGCAGGTGCCACTCTGCACATGGGTGAAATCTACAGTAGCCCGTACACGGGCTTTCTCTGAAGTGGTCCCTTCCCTTTGGAATGACCAGCCTGAGGTCAGAAGCCCCCACTCTCCTGGTTTTCTGCAAATGATGCAAAACCAAATTATCCAAAAAGGTTTTTTACTCAGATAGGAGGGCTGTATTGTACGGAGTGGGGGGGGGGTCTCAGATGCTCCACTAATGAGTTAGGATTAGGAACCATAGACTACACCACTATATTGTATTGGATTCCTGCTAACGCTATATCTTTTTGAACTTGTATCTACTGACCCTATGGCATTGGTTATGGAAATGTTCTTAATATTGACTGTTCTAATCTCACACTTTGTAATAATAACTGCATTTATATACCACTCCTCTAGACCGATTAATGCCTTACTCAGAGCGGTGAACAAGTTAGTGTTATTATTATCCTCACAATACAGCTAGGGAGCTGAGGCTGAGAAGAGTGGCTTACCCAAGGGCAGTTATTGAGCCTTGAGTCTCAGTGAGAAAGGTAGACTATAAATGACAGAAAGAAAGAAAGAAAGAAAGAAAGAAAGAAAGAAAGAAAGAAAGAAAGAAAGAAAGAAAGAAAGAAAGAAAGAAAGAAAGAAAGAAATGGTTGTTGTGGGTTTTCCGGGCTGTATTGCCGTGGTCTTGGCATTGTAGTTCCTGACGTTTCGCCAGCAGCTGTGGCTGGCATCTTCAGAGGTGTAGCACCAAAAGACAGAGATCTCTCAGTGTCACAGTGTGGAAAAGATGTAGGTCATTTGTCTCTACTCAGGAGGGGTGGGGTTGAGCTGAGTCATCCTGTGAGAGTTTCCCAGGGTGTGGAATGCTAATGGCGGGAGGCTTCACTGTATTCTGAGGAGGTTCTTTTGCATATGGATTGGTACTTGATGTGCTAATCTTCTCTGCAGGGCTATTGTCGGGGACAGAATGTTTTGTTGGCCTGGTGTTTTTCAGAACTGGAAACCATGCTCTGTTCATTCTTAAGGTTTCTTCTTTCCTGTTGAAGTTTTGCTTATGCTTGTGAATTTCAATGGCTTCCCTGTGCAGTCTGACAAAGTAGTTGGAAGTGTTGTCCAGTATTTTGGTGTCCTGGAATAAGATACTGTGCCCTGTTTGAGTTAGGCTATGTTCAGCCACTGCTGATTTTTCAGGTTGTCCAAGTCTGCAGTGTCTTTCATGTTCTTTTATTCTTGTCTGGATGCTACGCTTTGTGGTCCCGATGTAAACTTGTCCACAGCTGCAGGGTATACGGTATACTCCTGCAGAGGTGAGGGGGTCTCTGCTGTCTTTTGCTGATCGTAGCATCTGTTGTATTTTTCGGGTGGGTCTGAATACTGCTTGAAGGTTATGCTTTTTCATAAGCTTTCCCATCTGATCAGTAATTCCTTTGATATATGGCAAAAACACTTTTCCTGTAGGAGACTGTTTTTCCTTGGTTGTTTGATTCATCCTGGGTTTGATTGCTCTTCGGATTTCATTTCTGGAGTAGCCATTTGCCTGAAGTGCGTGGTTTAGATGGTTAATTTCCTCACTGAGAAAGTGCGGCTCACATATCCGTCTTGCACGATCCACTAATGTTTTCATTATGCCTCTTTTCTGTCGGGGGTGGTGATTGGAGTTTTTGTGTAAGTACCGATCAGTGTGAGTTGGTTTCCTGTAGACCTTGTGACCTAACTGAAAGTTTGCTTTGCGGATGACCAAGGTATCCAGGAATGGGAGTTTTCCCTCGATTTCTTTCTCCATTGTGAATTGTATGTTCAGGTGGATGTTGTTGAGATGATTCAAAAACCCCATCAATTCTTCCTCCCCATGGCTCCAAATGATAAATGTATCATCCACAAACCGGAACCATACACTAGGTTTGTGGGGTGCTGATTCTAGAGCTGTTTTTTCAAAACTTCAACAGGAAAGAAGAAACCTTAAGAATGAACAGAGCATGGTTTCCAGTTCTGAAAAACACCAGGCCAACAAAACATTCTATCCCCGACAATAGCCCTGCAGAGAAGATTAGCACATCAAGTACCAATCCATATGCAAAAGAACCTCCTCAGAATACAGTGAAGCCTCCCGCCATTAGCATTCCACACCCTGGGAAACTCTCACAGGATGACTCAGCTCAACCCCACCCCTCCTGAGTAGAGACAAATGACCTGCCAACATCTTTTCCACACTGTGACACTGAGAGATCTCTGTCTTTTGGTGCTACACCTCTGAAGATGCCAGCCACAGCTGCTGGCGAAACGTCAGGAACTACAATGCCAAGACCACAGCAATACAGCCCGGAAACCCCACAACAACCATCGTTCTCCGGCCGTGAAAGCCTTCGACAATACAAAGAAAAGAAAGTTTGCAAGTGTTCAGGCTTGCAACTATGAGGTCACTAGTGTTAGGCATCACTTTTGTTCTGTTTCTGTTTCTCTCCCCGCCCCTTTCTCCCTTGGTGTTTTGTTGGGAAGGGGTGGTGCAATTGCTCCAATTCGCTGCATGATGCTGCTTGCTTTAACCCTTTGTTTGGCAGGATGCTTTTGTAAAAGTTGACTCACTTGGCTGAAATCACAGCAATGGAGGCATTTGTCCTCTTTTCCTCTTCAGTGTGTTAAAAAAGCACTAATAAACCATTTTACATAATGCTTTTTAGAAGACATGAACACATTGAAGTATGTATTACAGCTGTCCTTTCCCTGTTTCTTTTATACGACCACGCCACCCGTAAACACTCTCAAATTTCTAGCTGTGTGAAAAGACACCTCCACCCTTCATAAACCTGTGTTTCTTTATCATGTTGTCAGCTGCCGGTTGTATTAGTGGGGAAACAAACAAGTGAGCAAACAGGCAGTGAACTGCAAGCCTCAGTGCCTGGCTGTCCACCCACTGCATTGCTCTCTCAAAAACAGCCCTGGTGGCTGGCAAAAAGCAAGCAAGCTGCCCTCCCCTTCCCATCTGCATGCACAATGATGAGTTGCACTGTGGGATTCATTTCCCCACTCTCAGAGGACCTCGATAAAACTCATGCCTGCCCACCCACTGGTTCAAGAGGTGTGTGAGTGTGAGCAAGTGTACAGAAGGCTAATGGGAAAACACGTGTACATTTGTTCACTTGCACAACCCCAGGTAAATTGTCTTGTGTAGTTCCTCTCAGTCAGTCAGTCAGTCTGTCTGTCTGTCTGTCTGTCTGTCTGTCTGTCTGTCTGCCTGCCTGTCTGTCTGTCTGTCTGTCTCTCGTACTGTTCATATGGCTATTACCTTAAGCAGAAATTAAATGGGAAGAACCTTATTTAATATCATTTTGCTGATATTTAATTATTGCCCCTATATATTTTGCCACAGAAGGAGTAACGGAATCATTCGTATCTGATAATACCCATGTCACCTGCACTCTCATATTAGGTAGTTCCATATTTTGAAGTAGAGGGATGATTAAGCTAGCCCTCAACTTATTAAATATGGGACACTCTATAATCATATGTTCAGTGGTTTCAATTTTATCACGTGGGCATCTGCATGTTCTGTTAGCATATGGTCCTTTCTTGTATCTACCTTCCAAAACTGCCGAAGGAAGAGCATTCTTAATCTGATTTCAGATGGAGGTCATCAACTAAAGCCACCAGGGATGTTTCTGTCCCCTATCCAGCAAGAAACCAGACTGAAAAGGGTCCAGGGCACAAGAATTATCCAAGAAGACATGAAGCTTGTCTGATACTGCTCTCTCAATATGTTTCCCCAGGAAAGGCAGATTAGAGACTGGGCAGTAATTGGTGACGTTGTTTTTCTTTAGGGATTTTTTTTTTTAGTATTGGATGGATAACCACCTCTTTGAGTGGCTGAGGGAAGGTGACATGAGTTAGTGACTGATTTATGATGGACATCAAGGCTCATTAAGGTGGTTCTTATATGATTTTAGCAGCCAAGATGGGCTAGGATCCAGTGCATAAGTGCTGGCCTTCATAGATCCCGGGATCCTGTCAACATCCATCATAATAACTGGGTTAAAATTATCCATAAGCAGAACAAAGTATTAGACATTTCTTCTGCCTGGCCTATATTACAGCTGATACTCAGAGCATATTCATGATATATTCAAGAGACAATTTATTCAACCCTGCTGGTGGCCTTAACTCTTAGAGTAATGATTTCCAACCAATGTGCTTGGGCACACTGGTTGGAAATAATTTCTATAAGGGCTAAGACAGGCTTGCACAGTTTATGATTCTCTCGGCTGAGCAATAATCATGGATGGTGATCCAATTGAGGAATCAATACATCTCCCTGCCTTTGTTGCCTGCCAGAACTGGAAGACTGGGGGGGGGCTAGCACAACAGAGCAATATATACGTATGCATCTACTGAGTTGTATCTCACATCATAGAGCACCAATGTACAAAGGTGAGCTAAGGCAAAAGCAATCTCTAATGTTACCACTGGCTAAATGAAGACAGCTCTTCAAAAGCAGGAAGCCCTATTATGCCAGGTTGTGCAAACTTATGTAATAGCAATTTCCACCATGCACATCTGTTGTTAAGGTCACAAAACACATGGATGTCCTAAATTCTCTGAGCTGTAACCCAATTCCTTTTCTGCTGACAGAGAGGGGGAGAAAGAGCGAAATAGTTTCCCTCTTTTCAAAATAGCACAGCTATCCTGATGACAGCACAACCCCCTGGGAAAAGTGCCACCGTAGACTGAGACCCTGGGGAAGCCAAACTGAGCTTTCCTACATTCTGTGCATGGAGTGTATACGTGGCAGCATAACTGAATGTTTTCTGACAGCTCCTTTATTCCAGGGCCCATCACAGGACAGACAGAATGATTTTTGTAATTATTTTTAGGCATAAGATCCTATATCGGCTCTGCTAATGTATATTTTTGAAACCAACATAAAATATATATGGATAGTTCATATGCACCCTCTAGATAAAGCCTTTGAAATATGAAGTGTCTGACTATATAAGCTGCTACTGTATTGCTTTCAAGCCAGGAGGAATAAGGCAAATATACAACCAGCTGATTTTCATCCAAAATCTCTCAATGGAGCGCAGTTTCATTCCAAGGCTTACATATGCAGACTTGCTCTTTCTTGTAGCTAAATTAACTCTGTTTTGTTCATGCTTCTGTAGGACAGCCTGAGCATTTGCCTTGGTAAATGAAGGAGGAGAAGGAAAGCTGTGAAACGAATGCTAGTAGGAACTGGATTCCACCAGCAGAGTAAGTTTGGGGGATATTTGGTGTGACTTTTGCATGGGGGGACCCTAATTCTCCCCCATCTTTTCCTCCCCATTATGCTCTCCCCCCACCCTGTTCCAGCATTTAATCCCTTCTTCACTCAGCATTGGCACTGACCAACTTCACCCCACCTCCTGAGCATTCCTTCTACCCAGTAGGATTTATTGCCATCACCAAAGCAATTTCCAGATTGGGAGGCATTAGACAAAACATCAGGAATGCGTAATCCCTCTCCTCTTCTAAGTGATGAGGAGAGAGAATGGGTCTTTAGCCTGTTTCTCCTCCTTTCCATTCTTTTGACATGTTCTGAAGATGACGGCTCAGAGGGGACAGCGAGATAAAATGTTTGAAACTGGGTATGTACTTTAGTGAACAGAAAATCTCTCTCTCTCTCTCCAAAAAGATACACACACACACACACACACACACACACGTTTAGTATAATTAAATAACAATAAGTAACAATTCTTTAATGGGTAACTGATCTGAATGAAAAAAGTAGATCTACTTATGTGTCAATTTCCCTACCATACCTTTGGAGACAGGGAGCACTTCTCAGAAGATATTTCTGTAATTCTGGAGGATTAAAGCTATCATCATTTTTTTAAAAATGCAAGATGGGTGTTTTCTGTCACATGCTGATCCTGCTATCAGAGCTTAGTGCATGCAATTGGTACACTAATGTGCCTGGGCATACCCAGCATGCCAGCACATTGGTAATCTGCAAATTTTTTATAATCACTGGAGAAGTTAGTTTCCTGGAAGATCCATGAGAAAGTGTTATAAGATGAGAAACATTTTTGCCTAGGTTTTGTTGCTCATTCTTGTGACTATTTCATTCTGTTTTCATCTGAGCTGATCTGGTGAGATTCTGTTGTTGAAGTCAAGCAATGTTTTTTTCAGGATCACTGACTGGCTGCATAAAGACCTAGAGAAATGGTTTTCTATTACTTGTGCATGTAATGTAGGTGAGAAATATGACTACCAAATATGCCAGAAAGAAAATACCATTGCAGTTGTCGTTGGTTCTCCCTTGCAATAATTCAACAGCAGGGTAGTAGAAGGGAAGATTGATATGAAATCACTTAGATCCCAGTCCTGGTTTTCAATCGAAACATAGTTTAACATGGACAAATACAGCATACTAAGAACTATGTGATAGGGATGAGCGAATGTTCCCCATTTCATTACTTTTTATATTAATTTATATTTTTTGAGAATGCTTTTGGTTCTCCAGTTTTCATTGTTGGAAGATTCTCCAGTTTTCAATTGGAAGATTGGTATGCATTGTATTCACAAGTTGCACATTTTTATGCAATAGATATATATTGTTAATGTGTACATTATATATAATTTACATACTTAGAATATAGCTTTTGTGTAAAATGCTGATCGCTTAACACACAAAGTTGGCACATACATATATTTTACTAATACAATGTGATAAAATGAAACTGAAAATGGTGCAAAATTAAAGAATCCTGGATTGTTAACACAATAGATGCAGTATCAATGTGTTTTTGAGGTCATTATACTGAAGATGAGAAATCTGAATCCTCCATAGTGAGTATGTGTTGTGATTTCATGCAAGCACAGAAAAGTCGCAGGATGTGAGATGTGGCACAGAATTCAGGATGCTGAGAAGCTTACTCATTAACATGCATTATCTTATTCATTTAAAACAATTGGGGGTGAGCTAAAATTCTATAAGTGAACACTTTAACTATGAAAAAGGAAGTTTCAATGGAGCCAAAATATTCCCTGAAAATATTCAAAGCCTATTTTGGACTATTTCACTGATCTTTGCTTCTGCTTGCTGCTCTACTTTAAGTGGCTACTTTAAAGACTGTTCCTACTGGTAATCTAATCCAGGCAGTTAGGGATCATGTTACCAGCATGATAATGTGGTAGTGCCATGGCTGCAGTCAGATTTGGCTTCATAACTCTGTAAAGCCAAATCACAGTGACAGCAATATTTCCTGCCCTTTGGTTTACTACTATTCTTGCTCCACATTTCTAAAATTCTTTACCTTTCTGTTCCATTTTCATCCCACAGTTCCTCCTAGAAGCTGAATGTGACATACATAGTTCTCGCATCCTCCGTTTTATCCTCTTTCAAGGCAAGTAAGAAGCAGAGGTGGTTTGCCATTGCCTTCCTCTATAGATTCTTCCTTGGTGGTCCCTCATCCAAGTACTGACCCTGTGTAGATCAGGTGATACCATGCTCCCTTCCCTTCTTCATTGAGGAGAAAGACAGAGTAGAGATGAATTAAATAAATAAATAAGTGATCCACTATTCCATTTTTGAATTCTGAGCATGCATACTTTGCCCATTAACGTCACACACACATGATTTAAGCAATGCACACGTGAACATGGTACATGTGGGTACTGATTTATCTGTAGAGGAATGGAATCTTGATATGATTACAAGCTCACATCCTGATTTCAACTTGCTTTGCAAATTTGCAGAACAATCTAAGTTCTATTCAGAATCCTGCTCAAGTCAGTTTAATGAAATGTTTAATGAAATGTTTTAAATGTTTTTAATGCTGTTATCCGCCCTGAGCCTGCTTGCGGGGAGGGCAGAATATAAATATGATAAAATAAATAAATAAATAAATACTCTCAGAAAAGTGTCGCACTGTTAATCTTGTAACAGGTTGCATCTACTACCTGTATGAAAGACGTTTCTTTTTCAGCCATAAGCTGTAATTTTTTGAGCCATAAGCTGTAAATTAAATCAAACTCTGCATGCATCAATTCTGACATTAATTTGAGAAATGCTTCACATTTCATATCCATGAAAAAAATAACAGAACAGGTAAGGGGAAATCAGTTTATTGCTACCACATGCCTCCACTGTCCTTTTAGCTGGACTGCAGAGAATGTGTGAGCAACATACCAACCTTACCTTACCCCTGTATCCCGTGGTGCTCTTCCACATCTGTCCAGCTGTACTCTCCCCTGTGATTCTTGAGTTGTAGAATTTATAAAGGCTGAATTTGTGCTTCAAAGGTCTCTGCCAAGAAACCTGTCTTCATTTCCAGGTCTTAGCAATGGGGAATGTGTAGAATATTGAAAAATGCCCCATGAGCATGTACAGAATGAATTAACTTCTAAAGTGAACATTGCCACCCACACATATCAGAAGTTAGGAAAAGAGGTTGGCAGGGCATAGAATCAGGCTGCCAGCCACACTTCCGTTCTCTCCCTCCTCCTTATTTTAAAAACTGCAAAACTGAGATCATCAAGGACATTGAGCCTAGCTCACTTTAGCATAGTTTGTCCTAACTTTTTATATCTACTTTTAAACCCTCTGTTGGAATTGTCCCACAGACACTGAAAGTTTGCATAGTTTGGAATGTCTGAACTGTCATTGGTGCCCAATGTGATGTCACAAAAAAGAACAGCACGTTTTGTTCTCATGCAAAAATCTTTTAATACTACATTCTGTTTACTGCTCTTGAACAAAAACTGCCCCCACCAAATGCTCTTCAGTGATGCTTGAAATTGCCAACCCATTTCTGAATCTTACAGAGTTTGCTCATCATTAAATGGTTTATTTCAGGTGCCATATTTGCTTCATTTTTACTATTTCTTGGAAGCTACTTTAGTCTACCCAAAAAAGTAATGAAGGCTAGGAAGAATTGCTGGATGGAAAAGATTTGAGAGTGAGTAATCTTTTCTGAAAAATAACACTTCTACAAAGTTTTTGTTTCTTATCAATTGCTCTACCCCTGTGCCAGAATGATGGATGGCACAAAGCATAATCCACATAGTTCAGACAGAGAGAAAAGTGAGGCTGGGGGATTGCTTTCAATGTATCATGGATAAAGTAGATGTATTTCATACTTCTGTCACGAGGAAGGACCCTTTTAGAAGCCCTTTTTTTAAAAGCTCATTTTTTGTAGTGGAAGTTTATTTGTCAGACTTCTTCTGATCGACCTGTCTAGTTGCATCCGTTTGAGCAGGCAGGGTTTGGAAGAGATATTTTCAGAACGGGCAATAAATGCCAGATATAGTTTGAGATGCGTGCATACAGTTGGGAATAGACAGAATCCTCCTAGGTAAAAGTATCCAGGAGAATTATTAGACAGTCTTATGAAACCAATGCAACATGTCTACATGGATATGATCATGCCATTTAGTTAATCTAAGTAAAATGAAGCTAACTACAACGAACATCTGGAAACAATGCCCTTGAAGATGGATCAATGGATAACCTAAATCAGTTCTTAACAGATCTTGCAGCACAAGTGAATGATCTTTTAATACAGGAGCTCACAGCACTATAGAGGCTTTCTGCCTCCATTTTAACTTTACAGCAATCCTCTGTGGTGAGACTGAGAAAGATGGGCCCAAGATCACAGAGTGAGTCTCCTGCATGCCTAGGAATTTGAACCTGTGTCTTCTAAGCCTTAGTTCAATAGTTGAACTGCTACCCCACATTGGCACTCCCTTCCTCTTTGCTTTGTACTGTTGTATCAATGCCTACCAGACGGGTTTATAAAAAAATCTTGGTAAATATTATGATTTCCCCTCAGTTCTAATGATATTTAGGCCCCCTTCACATGCACATCAAGTGACATGTGAGCCACTTCGCAATGCATTTTTGATCAATGGTGAGTGTGCAGCAGTATTAGCACATTAACGAGGTCAGCTGCGAACTTGTTTCCCACCTCACCAGCTGACCAGGAGAGAGGGCAATAATCAGGTGCTTCTGATGAATGTGATTTTCTTCATAAACATCTTCCTGAGGATTCTGAAGAATTAGATTTATGGTTCTGCTGACTGATTCCATGCACTCAGGACTGTGTGAGAGATTGCTTTGCAAATGTGCTACTTTGTGTTAAACGGCTTTGTGTCCATAGAAGAAAAGTCCAAGAGGGAAATAAGGGTCTCTACATTCTTGTGGTGTCAATGAGGTTTGTCCAGACTTGATTGACACTTGTGTGGAATTGTGAGGGAAGCACTGTACAAGCTATGACAGCAGTGTTAAATTATTTAAACAGAAAGTATTCGGGCAAATAACTAGATAGCCACTATGATCCAGCTAGGGTCCATATATGTGTGGTTACAGGTTTCTGCATGTGTATCCTTGGGTGAGGTAAGAACTGCATATCCAAACAGCTTAGCTCATAGTTCTTTAAAGAGATGCTGTGAATTTTGACACAAATATGATTGCCAGGTGAACTTACCTTGCTTGACTCTCTCAAACAGATGGGAAGAAAGCTCTGATTAGATCACCTTTCTTGTCAAAGTTCATCTTGAGTAGCTTTGAACCTGTGCAGTAGCTTCTTATTTTGCAAGACTATATCATTCCAGCTTCAGTTTTGGAAGATCTGGCATGGTTGTCACTTTTTATATTTTATTTTGAAATGCTGTTATTACACCATTATATTATTTCTACCTCTAAGTGATAGTCCTGGCGGCCTAGTGCTATAATGCTGATAAGCTCAAACTGAAAATTAAAACAAAAACCCAGATGGATATGTCTGCAAACATTAGTAAATAGAGGGGGGAGCATATTCATAATCATAATGAGCACCCTAAGCGCATCAAAGTGCACAGAGACACTTAAATAGTAAGTCTCAGTTCAAATGGATTCATTTTAACAAGGTGCTTTGAAAATGGGAGGCAGTGGCTGACAAGAGGGGACAACTCCTATGAAAGAGTATTGTTGTTGGTGAGCTGACAGCATTTCTTCCTCTAACCAATTGTGCTATTCTACCATTCTATCAGGAATATTGCCTAACAGTAGTGTAATGGTGTCATAGCAGTAATTTCATTTTTTGTAAATGGTGATCATGGCAACAGTTCTGATAAATGTTGACCACTGGCACTAAAGTGTCCAACATGGAGGAGAAAGTAATGTAATCATATTAAATGGACACATCCATTTTTATTTAGAAGCATCCAAACAGCTCACCAAACCACTAGCTCCCTGCTCATAACTGCTGAGCAGGATGTGAATGCGACTGGTGGGTGCTGAAGCATATCTGGTTGCTCAGGCATATCTACCATCAGTCTATACATTAGCAATTTTGGTGAGGATGCTCAGAAGAGCACCATTAGCTTATCTGGGACTGGGTCTCTGTCTCTTCCCACATAGTTGATCTGTTTGCTATTTAACCAGGACTGTGCAAAAGCAGTTTGGCCTCTCATAGGTATAGGTTTATGTCAGGGTCAGTCTGTTGAATTGAATATAGTGGAATATACCCTGTTGTAAAAGTTTGTATGGATTTTTCTGTTACAATTTAATACCTGAGAAAATGCAGAGGCTTCTCCCTGCAATCACCACCAGTAAACCTTGAGACTTGAATGTTTGCTTTTTTTTTATGTTCACAGATCTCTTCACTTTAAGAATGCTTGTGCATTGTCAAGGCAATTGGGAATTGCACTGTTGTATTCTACCACCACATTTACCTTTTGAAAGGTGCACTCTGCTAGTAGTCAAATTGATTAGGTCATGATCAGAGTGGAGTGATATGCTGTCTTGTTTCTTCCTGTTAGGTAAATAATGAATGAATATGCAGTGGCAATGCCAAAAATTCATGAATATGTTTGGAAAGGTGGGTTGAATCCATCCTCTTCCATAATTTCAGTAGAATGTATAACTTAAAGAGAAGAAATACAGCAATCAAGAAAAAGTTATAGAATAATATGATTTTACTAGTAGATTGAAGACTTTCAATGATAAGTGTCTCATACATAAATTGCACATTTAGATTTAAATTAGGAAATATTAACAAAGTATATGTTTCATTGTTCTTTGCTTTGTGCAAAATTACTGGATTTCTTAATATTTTGTGAGTCTTAATTCTGTATTAATGGATCTTCACTATCAAACATAGTTGTTGTTCAAATCAAATTAAAAACCAAACTGTGATAAGAAAATCAAGCTAATCAGTGAAGGCTCAAAGATGAGGCCATGTTTTCTGGGCAATGGTGGTGCTTTTGGCATTCCTTCACACTTGTCCTCTGTACCATGAGCTTAATCGGAAGATCCTGGTATATCCTTGCTCCTTCCAACAGGATAGTTTCCAAGATAATGGCTTAATTTCTCAAGGCATACTTTGGCCTTTTCTGGCACACTAATTAGTTTGAGAATCAGGGATTTATAAAATCAAGATTCAAGTCCAGAGGTACCTTAAAGACGAAATAGATTTCCAGAGTATGAGCTTTCGATGGTCAAAACTCCCTTCATCAGATACAAGGAGTAGGAAAAGGTAGGAGTCTGTAATCAAGGCAGTGGGTGGGAGGGGTATTACAAATTAGAGTGTTGGGAAGTACATGTTGTAATTAGCTTGATAAAGCAGGGGTGCAAAGCGCAGAAAATTAACATATGTGGTGCAACAAATATCCAATGTCCTGATTCAACCCTGGTGGGGGTCCATCTTACTATATAAAAGGCTAAGAGTGTTCCAGACACCTCCCTACCCTGGTGCACCACCAGAGGGCACAGCCATAGAGGGAAGACTAAGCGAGGCAGCCCGTCCCTCCAGAGAGTGTGTCGTGGTGGGAAACCCAGGCTGGGATAAGGCATGGAGCAGGCACCGATGCCTGCTCACTGCTTTCATGCAGCTGGAATCAGGAGTGGAGCAGGGGGAAATGCCCTCCCCCTGCCTTCACCCAGCTGGGATCAGGTGCAAAACAGGGGGCAATGCCCCCCACCATCACCCAGCTGGGATCAGAAGCAGAGTAGGGGCAATGCCCACTCCCCCCTTCACCCAGCAGCAATCAGGAGCAAAGCAGGAGGCAATGCTTGCCGTCACCTTCACCCGGCCAGGATCAGGTGTGGAGCAGGAGGCAATGCCCGCTTCGCCCTTCACCCAGCTGGGATAAGGAGCAGAGGAAGTAGCAATGCATGCCACCCTTCAACCTGTCAGAATCAGCTGTGAAGCAGGTGGGGATGCTTGTCCTCCTTCAGCCTGCCGGGATCAGGCATGGAGCAGGTGGCAATGCCCACCCCCACCTTCACCATGCTGGCATTAGGAGGGGGAAAAAATACGGGCAACCCTGGAACGTCAATAACAGGGAACAAACAACAACTCCAGGGAACCAATTCACAATAGTTGTGTAATTTGTATATCATATGAAAGTGCAAAAGTGCAATAGTGCAATTATACAGTTAATAAATACACAATACAAAAATACAGTCATATTCAGTAAACCTATCATTTGAAAAATCTTTGTCGTCCGTACAGTTCGTTTCATTCAGTTAAAGTGCCAAGTGTCTTATTTTGATAGAAAGCCGGAGGTGGAGATTCATAGAGAGGTGTTATGTCATTCACAGTCCAATAATTTAAATTATTCAAAAAACGCCGACGGGAATGTGCAGGCAAGTACCATTAACCCGTTTCATGAGTGAAACTCACTTCATCCTGGGCATGAAAGAATTCAGGACTGGACACACTGTAAATATAAAATGCAATCAGCAAATACATACATAATATTACATGTAAAAATACATTTAAAACTCAAATATATGTTCACTTTCAATGTGTTACAATCTCCAGCTATGCTCTCCTATGGCTTGTGAAGAGGTGGTGCTAACGGACAAGTAATAGATTAGGTAATGACTGTGTATATATCTCTCATTCGGGGCCGAATCAATCAATGTTCTATCTAAACCAATTGCAGCTGGAGGAAGGTCCGGGGGAATTCCACTACTTACAATGAATCACAATTCTCATAGGAAACAAGAGTAAACAATCTCTAAGTTTAATCCATGCGGTGAAAGAGTATTAAGTTGGAAAATCCATTTGGATTCCAACTGCATGAGTACTTTACCTATGTCCGAAGCGTGTGGACGGTCTAGATGTTCAATGACAGAGACTTTAAAGTCATGGTGTGAGTGTTTACACTGGTGGAAATGGCCAACCAAAGGTGCTTCTATTACCCCGTTTTTTATCCTAGATATATGCTCTTGGATTCTTGTTCTAAGTGGGCGAATGGTACTGCCTATGTATAGCAAGGGACACTGGCATTGGATGATATACACCACATTTACTGACTTACAGTTTGTAAAATCACGCCGTGCAAAGGTGCGGGTGGTCAAAATCTGATCAAGCCCCACCATGTGACTACATACATTGCATGTACCACATGCGAAATGGCCCTTAGGTATATTAGAGCGTGGGGGAGTGCTGGAGAATTCAGACCTAATTAGAAGGTCTCTGATTGATTTGGTCCGTCTGTAACCAACTGCCAGTCCCGATTCACACCCACGGACGTCAGCTATGAGGTGCCAATGCTGCCTTATAATAGAGGTGATCCTAGGGGCTAGGGGGGTATATTCCAGTCCCCACTTAATTTTATCATCCAGTCTCCTCAGTCTAGGAGTCAACAAAGTCTCCCTGTCAGTTACATCAGAACGTGTCCTAGCTTGTTCAATAACATGGCTCGGGTAGCCCCTTGTGGCAAAGTTCTCCCCCAACTCCTTGCGCCCAATTTTATAAAAATATGGGTTGGTGGAATTCTGTTTAATCCTCAAGAATTGGCCCACGGGGATGTTGTCCCGTAAGCTTTTTGGATGAAAGGACTGGTAGTGTAAATAGGCGCATCGGTCTGTACTTTTCTTAAAGGGGCGCACTGCAAGCTTATTGTCCGTCTCTCGATAGATGGTGACATCTAAGTAGTCTATGCTACTTAGATGTCACCACCTCCGGCTTTCTATCAAAATAAGACACTCGGCACTTTAACTGAATGAAACGAACTGTACGGATGACAAAGATTTTTCAAATGATAGGTTTACTGAATATGACTGTATTTTTGTATTGTGTATTTATTAACTGTATAATTGCACTATTGCACTTTTGCACTTTCATATGATATACAGATTACACAACTATTGTGAATTGGTTCCCTGGAGTTGTTGTTTGTTCCCTGGGATTAGGAGGGGAGCAGGTGGCAATACCTGCCCTCCACCTTCACCTAGCTGGGATCAGGAGTGGAACAGGTGGCAATTTCCGCACCCTGCCTTCATCCAGCTGGGATCAAGAGCAGAGCAGATAACAATGCCAACCCCGTCCTTTACCCAGCTGCGACCAGGAGTAAAGCAGGTGGCAATGCCTGCCCCACTTTTACTTGGCCAGGGTCAGGTATGGAGCAGGAGACAATGCCCACCCCCACCTTCACTTGGCCAGGATCAGGTGCGAAGTGGCCAGTAATGCCAGCCCCCCATCACCCAGCTGGGAACAGGAGTGGAGAAGGTGGCAATTCCCACCCCCTGCCTTCACCCAGCTGGGATCAGGAGCGGAGCAGGTTGCAATGCCCACCCACCGCCTTAACCTGCTGGAATCATCCACGTAGCAGGCGGCAGTGCCTGTCCCCCTTCACTCAGCCAGGATCAGGCATGGAGCAGGTGGCAATGTCCACCCTTGTCTTCATCTGGCCGGGATCAGGCATGGAGCAGGAGGCGCTTCTCACTCCCACCTTCACCCAGCTGAGATCAGTAGTAGAACAGGTGGCAATACCTTCCCTCCTTCAACCCACCAGAATCAGCTGTGGAGCAGGTGGCAGTGCCCATCCTTATTCACCCAGCCAGGATCAGGGGCGGAGCAGGTGACATTGAATAGGCCTTTTGCACGTTAATTGGACTTATTTGCACCATCTGGGAAAATACATTTGTATCTATAGTTGAAAATATTGACGGTACTGGATTTCATGGTTACTTATTATATTATAGTTGTTGCTGAAAAATAGACACTGGCACTTTGTATAAAGATAGGAATTGCATATATGTTTACATGGCACTTTGCACTTTAACTATGACTGTGTTAAAGTGACATTGATTTTTGTTTGATGCTTTGCCTTCTATGTGTAACCAGACTCATGTAAATGTACCACTTTATTTTCTCCATAATTAAGATATTTTGATAAGTGATAGTCTAAATGGTCCTTTATTGAAAATAGCATAAAGGTTTTTTCAATTTAATATAGTTAGATTGTCATGGCTTGTTTCTTTTGGTTTTGTCTCTTCTCCATGATACTCTCCTTAATCTTGGAATCAGGGGTGGAGCAGAAGGCAGTGCCCTCCCTCTCTTCACCCTGCTGGAATCAGGCACAGAGCAGGAGGCAAGGGCCACCCACCCTTTCACCGGCCAGGATTAGGAGCAGGAAAATCCTGCATAAACTTACTAATTAACCTAATATGCCAATTATAATACAGTAGATGTGGGCATGAACCAAAATATGAACCAAAATTCATCACAAACCTGGCCAGCTCATGGTTTGTGAACGGGTGGTTTGTCAGAGCCCATTTCTGACAAACTGCTACGAACTTTTAGGCTGGTTTGTTTTTTTGGTTCATAACTGCAGACAGCCTGGCACCGATCAATCAGTTTCCTAGGCAACGAGGGGGCTTTCTGCAGCCCCAGAAGTGACCTTCTGCTGCCCTGGAAGTAATGTTTTCACATACCAAATGAACCAGTTCATGAACTGGGGCAAGTTCGTAGAAGTTCATGGTTCGTGGTTCATGAAACCTGCCGAACCACGAACCACAAACCACATGGTTTTTTCCCCAGTTTGTGCCCATCTCTGTAATGCACGTAATATCTTTTAAATGCACAGTAGAACCTTCAAAAATATAATGAAGGTTCTACTGTGCATTTAAAAGATTTATAAATTGTGATTAAAACATTGTATAAATGTATATTATAATTAGCATATTAGGTTGATTAGCAAGTTTACGCAGGATTTTTTTACTTTTAGGGTCATTAACCGCTTTACTCTCTTTGACTGAATAGGAATTAGGAGCGGAGCGTGAGATAATGCCCACCCCGCTTCACCTGGCCAGGATCAGTCATGGAGGAGGAGGAGGTAATGCCTACTTGCCCTCCCTCCCCTTTCTAGAGCCTGTTGTATTTTTCCCCACAACAGGCTTTGTTACTAGTTGTTCCATATTTGCAAATAAACTCAATTTCAGCAATCTCACATTTTAATTTTCCTTTGAAATTTCTCTGCTTGAAAACTGCTACTCTTAAGTCAGTGATGTAATATCCCAGGGGATTAAAATGTTCTCCCACTGGTTTTTTGAATATTGTGATTTTTGATATCAGATTTATGTCCATTTTTTCTTAGTCCACTAAAGGAAGTTGAAGAGCACTGTTGATACTCGATAGCATGTATAACATTGGACTAAGAATGTATAACTAAGTTATGTATACATGTTATACTTAACATGTATAACATTGGACGTTGAATGAATCATTTAGCCTGAGACGGTATAGCTGATGCTGATGAGTCCAGTGATTGTGTTGTTGGAATGAATATGGGGGCAGAGTTAAAATCTTGGTTTATTGCAGGCCCTGGTCCCAGATTTCATGTCCATGTTGGAAAGTGCATTGTTGTGAGTAAGAAGTTGTTTAAGGTTGTTTAAGATTGGGGGAAGGGCAGGACTGTCTGTGGGCAAAGTTTCCCTCCCAATGCCTTTGAGAGAGCAGTATCGTTGTCTAGCACTGTCCATGACAATGGACATTCACTTGTTCATATTCAGGGAGTATCTTGGTATCTGTATTTAGCAGACGCCAAACTCCACAGGAACTTTGCACTTTAGAGAAAGAACCTGTCAACTTTTGTTTCAGATCTAATTGGGATGCTGAAAGAGACTACAGAAATATAAAAAGATCATATTTATTCTCATTACTTATCCCCTGGATAACAACTGAGGCACTATGTGATATTTGGCATGATCCACAGAATTTGTGATTGTATCTTTCATTTCTCCCCTGTTGTCGTGATGCTTTTGCAGAGGAGGATTTTGAGCCAAGTCCTCCTAATACTTAAACAAAAATAGCTCAAGAGTTGTTCATGTCTGGCATTGATCACAAAGAGTAAGCTCAAGCAACATGTGTGCAGTTACATTGCCGACGTGACAGATGGACACTTTGTTACATGGTATAGGGAGTGGCTAACAGATGATGATCTCCACATTATCTGTGTTACATGACAGGGATAGTATCGGTGGGAGGCCTGCTCAGCACAAACAATTCCTCATCACTGTTTTGAATCCAGTAACCCAGTAGGACAGCTTACCCTTTCTGACAGCTAAACAAAGCAGTGCCTTTCTAACTTGTTGCCAGTCAGGGGAAAATAGGAAAATGGCTTTGCTCCAAGTTTATTTTAGAAGATGGTTTTGCCCTCCACCCCAGATTGCAGGCAGAATAACTGTAGATACAACACATTTATATATGTGCATATGGGATGGCATTATAGCATTTGAGTGGCCAGGTTTATAACTTCTGTTTATAACCAATTTTTCTCAACAAATCCTGTTTTACAGGTAGGAGCTGAAGTTGAGAAACTTGTTGCTTGCCAATTCTCTTGCATATAAATGCTTCCTCCCTTTCATTTTTCAGAGCTAACCATGGTAACCATAAAGTGTGCACTAGCACCTCCACTAACCATTTAACTTTCCATAACGTCTTCCAAATCCACTTCTTCCAAATCCACTTCTTATAACCAGGACTTGGAGCTAACCATGGTTAGCTAAAATGCCTATGTAGACATAAAATGAGCCAAAATTAGCACTGAAAGGGAAGGAGAGTGGAATATAAATGTGAAGGGGGGGTGCGGAACACAAGCTTACAGGGCACTAACCATGATTAGGAGATCAAGCCTCATTATATCCCCAACAGGCCTACAATCCTAGATTTGTAAGAAAAAATGCAACTGGTAAATGACATGTTAAACAAGAATGCTTCTAATCATGTTTGAGTGTATAAGCCATCCCTCTTCAGTGTCTGAAACCATTAGGTAGTGCAAGAACAATGCTTTTTAAAAATGAAGATGGTTTCATTTCAGACTGTGTTAAGCTCTGAGAACTGATGTGCTATAAATAGAGACAGGCGAGCCATTAGATAACAAGCAGAAATGACATTCATAGCAGGCAGATCCACATCCTCATCAAAAATGTGCTGAAATGACAACAGTGTATGTATTTTAGGAATTAAGTGTAACTTCCTAGTGAATTGTTATTGACCTTGGTTTTAAGGTCCAAGCAGCCTCTGCATTTGAATTTTATTCTTGTGCTTGTGCGCATATTACAATACTGGGTACTCCAGTCCCCTTAAGGAGGTGTGGAAGGATAAAGGTGTTTGTGATTCCAAATCTGATTTCAAGGCATTGTGGATACACATGCACTGCTAGGGAAACAGAGTACATGTGAATATAAGACCACACAGAAACTCAGAGCCAAGCTACAAGTGACGAATGACACGAACGGAATACACATGAGTCTGTTCACTTGCCGTTCAAGTGTCATTCGTCACTTGTAGCTTGGCCCTAAATCACTTGAGCGTCCCCATGTAAGATGTCTTGTGTAGAGAGACTCCAAGTCATAGGACTGGTTCTCACCAAGGAGGTCAACCCCATGTTTGGACTGTACCACTTCAGACTGCAGATGGATGCTCACATGAGTGCATGCTCTTCTATACAGTAAGTTCCTTCTACATAGAAAACTAGATCCCAGGGAGAATAGTTCTAACTTAGCCTTCCCATGAACGTGCTAGATTTCTATGAAGAATTGGCTCTGCTGAAACTCCATTCCTTCCAGTTTAAACCAGAAGTGATATAACTGGAAGCTTGTAGAGCACATCCCATTTTGCTACATGCCCTAGTCAGCCTCCCCACATCTCCCATCCCCCCAGAAACCGGGAATTGCCAACCCTAGCTAAAGATTATGTTGGAAAATTAAACAAGACAAGAGATGATGGGAGATGAAGTTAATCAGGGGCTGATACTCAAAAATAGGCTAAATTCAGTGTCCACATTAACCCAAATACTTTCAATTTTGCATCAAGATGCAAAATATGGAGTACTTTCCTCCCCTTCAATTTACATCTCCTTTGTTGGGCCCCAGGAATTATATTTGTGCTACAACACAGGCCCAATTCACATGATTCTGTGCCTTCTTTTGTGCATGTGAACCAGATTCTGATCGCAACTGTGACTTGTGGTTAGAAATTCAGCCTCCCCCATCTTACTATATAATTGAGTAAGTGTATTTCAGACAACTCACTTTATACCTTGGTGCACCATCAGAGGGCACTGCCATGGAGGGAAGCTTAGGCAAGGCACCACGTACCTCCAGAAAACGTGCCATGGTGGGAAGTCCAGACCCAGAGCAGAATGGGACCAGGTGGCAATGCCCGCCTCCCGCTTTCACCCAGCTGGTATTAGGAGTGAGGCAGGTGGCAATGCCCACTCCCCACCTTAAGCCAGCTGATATTAGGAGCAGAGCAGGTGGCAATGCCCACTCCCCACCTTAACCCAGCTGGTATTAGGAGTGGAGAAGGTGGCACTGCCCTCTCACCATGTTAACCCAGCTGGTATTAGGAACAGAGCAGGTGGCAATGCCCTCTCTCCACCTTAACCCAGTTGACATTAGGAGTGGAGCAGGTGGAAGTGCCCTCTCCCCACCTTAACCCAGCTGGTATTAGGAGCGGAGCAGGTGGCAATACCCACACCCTGCCTTAACCCAGATGGTATTAGAAGTGGAGCAGGTGGCAATGCCTTCTCCCCGCCATAAGGAGCTGGTATTAAGAGTAGGCATGGGGCAATGCCCTCTCCCCACCTTTACCCAGCTGGTATTAGGAGTGGAGCAGGTGGCAATGCCCACTCCCCGCCTTAACCCAGATGGTATTAGGAGTGGTGGCAATGCCCACTCCCCACCTTAACCCAGCTGGTATTAGGAGTGGAGCCGGTGGAATTTCCCCTCCCATCTTAACACAGCTGTTATTAGGAGCAGAGCAGGTGGCAATGCCCACACTCCTTCAGCTGACTGAGATCATGAGTGGAGCATGTGACAATGCCCCACTGCCTCAACCCAGGTGGCAATACCCATCCCCCACCTTAACCCAGCTGGTATTAGGAGTGGAGCAGGAGACAATGCCCTCCCCTGTCTTAACCCAGCTGATATTAGTGGCAGAGTAGGTGGCAATGCCCACCCCCTGCCATCACCCATTTGGGATCAGGAGTGGAGCAGGTGGCAATGCCCACCTCGCTCCTTCACCTGGCTGGGATCAGGTACAGAGCAGGAGGCAATGCCATTCTTCCCTTCACCAAGCTGGGATAAGGAGCAGCGCAGGTGGCAATGCCCACCCTCTTCAACTTACCAGAGTAATCCACTGAGCAGATGGCTATGCCCACCCTGACTTCAACCTGCCAGAATCAGGATCAGAATAGCAACCCAAAAGAGGTGTTCCCCAACAATCACGAAAGACAAAAAGGAGCTGAACCAGCAAGGGAACCAGCAAAAATCAGTAGTTACTCAAATCATGTTATCTTAGTATGTAGATGTTCTGAATTTATATAACATGAATACAAAGTTTCAATGTAATACTCTTAAACAGGTCTGCTCAGATGTTATTTCCATGTTATTCAGTAGTGCTTGCTTCCAGGGAAGTTTCTTTCAAATTACAGCCTAGGATTGAAGTCTTCCTTCCAGATGTTTCCAAAGTTGATAGGAAGCAAGGTGTTTCCCCTTGTGAGGCAGGAAGGGAGAGAAAGCCATTTCCTGGGTAGCTATGGGGGGGGGGGCAGGTAGATGCACTCATAAGTATTCGTTTCACTCCCCCTTTCCACCAATAGAGTTAATTAATAATGTACGGTCTCTCTCCCCTTGAGATCTGATTGGTGCTGCTCAGGAAAACAAGAAGCTGTCCTCTGAGGTGAGCCCAGTGCCTGCCCGCTGCTGGAAGAAGGTACAAAATGAAATAAAACCCACACACTTTTTGGTGGGAGAGACTCTTTATAATTTAGTTTCCCAGATTTGGTTTAGCATTCCGGAATCTACTTTAACAAACTGAACAAGAGATTTCTGTGTGTAATTTTGGCTCATTTTTTCTGTAATTCTGGGAATAATCAACACCAGAGAGTTATCACAACTGTGTCCTGCTTATGAGCAAAAAGAAAAGTCTGGATAACTTATGTTGGAGATACAAGCTGGGAGTCAACAAGAAGTTAGACAGCCATCAGTTGGGAATGTTCTAGCTTTGGTTTCCCTGCATTTAGCAGGCAGTTATACTAGAGGCCCCATCCAACTCTTTTACTATGACTTCATGGCCTTTGGTGATCCTACAAAGCAACTCTTATGCTTAAGTCAGAAGACATAGGCTGATTCCGCACACGTTGGATAATGCACTTTCAATGCACTTTATCAATCGTTTGAGGTGGATTTTTTGTTCCGCACACGAAAAATCCGTTCCAAATGATATATAAAGAGGATTGGAAGAGCATTATCCAATGTGTGTGGAATCACTCATAGAAGACTTGATGAGGTCAACACATTATGCATTTGAGCATTTGAGCAGTTTTGTTCTCATTATTGAGAATTTTTAGAAAGAATATTATAGTCGTCTATTCAGCCAGGCCCATTCTAACCACATCCTTTTGAACTGTTATGTGGTAGCCTGTCGAAATGCTGCACAATCCCCAGGTGCAACTTTATCTTCTCTTACTGCTAAAACAAATGGAAATAAAATTTCAACTTCCTTTACTATTCCTTTTGTTTTGGAAATGGCAGACTGCAGTGTCAATATGGTGCATGCCTCTAAGGAGCCAGGAAAGAAGAGAAAAGAATTTCATTTCCTCTGAAGCAGAATAGAATTTTCTTTCTAAAACAGAAGCTCACATTTCTTCTTTATATGAATGGAAGTCTTCTTAATAACACAGAGGGCTGAGAGAGAGAATTGGTTTCTTTCCCCCAGAAAGCTGAATGTGGTGTAATAGAGGGGCCACTGCTCATGTTCTATGATGGAATAGGCGACTCAGCATGTTTTGGACATTGAGGGGTCACTGCATGTCTGTGTATGTGTATGTGTTACTCTCTTGACAAATAAGCTGCTTCTCTTTGTCTAAGGTGGGAATGCTCCCTGACTTCTCCCCTCTTTCTGTTTCCTTTGGGAGGTTCCCTTTATTGCCTCATGGCCTTCCAAAGAGGAAGGATGTATTTTTCTGAGCTCTGCCATGAAGTCCTCATCCACACACCCACATTCAGCCTCACAAGCTGTCCATAGTATAGGAAAGTAATTCTTTAGACTAGGACTCTTTCTTTCTACTCCAAGATATTGCTGTGAATGGAATCTACCTCAATAAACTGTAAGCGCTGTCTTTTCCACGATCTGTTTTCCTGAGGATTGATTACTGCACATTGGGGGGAAACACTTCTGACTGGGTAACTCTGCTATCAAATGAAACATTACTATTCCTAATAGTGTAGATACTTGTATTTCTATAGTTTCTGTTCATTAATGAAATTACTGTAGGGCTTCTTCATTGTGTTGCAAGCTTTGCTGTCCCAGAGGGAGGATGCCGCCCTGGTTTAACCTTGACTTTTGTTTCTCCTGAAAGCTTTCTCTTAGAAAGAGACTCTCCCTCTCTTAGGGAGGACTTATCCCAGCAGCTTGCCTCCTCTTCAGTCAGTCTTTACAATGTCCCTTCTGAACGGTCTCTCTATACACCAGAATTCCCTTTGGGAGAGAACTCATTCAGATGGTTGCAGAATCAAGGACCAGTGAGAGCCTCTGTGGTGTAGTGACTAGAATGCCCTGTGAGAACAAAACTGAAGAGACCAACGATCAAATCCCTGTTCTGCCATGAAGTGCACTGGTTGACTTTGGGCTGATAATTCTCTCCCAGCCTGACCCACTACACAGGAATGTTGTGAGGATAAGGAAGAACCATGTGTACCACCCTGAAGTCCTTGGAGGGTGGATGAGATAGAAATACAATTCCTCATGACTGCCCAAGCCATTGAACTTCCTCCACCCAACTTCCTGCTGTGACCTCCTGTCTATACAAAAACAGGTGTGGGAGGTAAGACATCAGGCAATGACTACCACACAACAATGTTGGTATGACTATACCACTTCTAATCAAACTATAATTATTTCCATCCAAGCCAACCACATCATAGAAGTGTCTACAAGTCTCTGGAAGTATAGCATTGCGTCATAGGATTTGCAGAATTCTCTAGTGTTTCACATTTTTGTAAAATTGTCCCCACATCAGCTATTTAGTGAAATTGCCATGAGAACTCAGGGCATATTAATTACGGTTCTTTTGTATGGTCCTACAACACTCCTCACACCCTGGCAATGAGTGATGACCCATTCTACCCTTTTAGAATCCCACAATGTAGACTTCTCTGGAGATCTAATCAACCGCCCTGGAAAGACCTATAACCCATCCCCTGATTAGTGTAAACAGGTCTGATTCATGCCTGCCTCCCAGTTAATTCAATCATTTTGTTTGTTTGTTTGCTTGCTTGCTTGCTTGCTTGCTTGCTTGCTTGCTTGCTTGCTTGCTTGCTTGCTTGCTTGCTTGCTTGCTTGCTTGCTTGCTTGTTTGTTTGTTTGCTTGTTGTCCATCTTTGAAGGGCTTTGTATGTGATAGCCAATACCTTAAACTGAACCCAGTAACTGATGCATAGCCAACTGAGAGCCAAACTAAAAGTGACGTCTTACACAGGTTGGACACTAGTCGGCTTCCCTCAAGTTTTGATGGGAAATGTAGGCATCCTGGTCTTGCAGCTGTAATGGAGAGCCAAGCTGTAAAACCAGGGCGCCTACATTTCCCATCAAAACTTGAGGGAAGCCGACTAGTGTCCAACCTGTGTAAGACGTAACTTTTAGTTTGGCTCTGAGTGACTGAAGAATGGGAGTAATATGCATACTACACCTAGCTCCTGATAATTGAGCTGTGGCATTCTTCACCAACTGGAGTCTCCTAGTTGACTTTGAGACCTATGAAGACTGTATTACAATAATCTAGTCCTGATGTAACCATGGCATGGATTTAGATGATCAGATCAACCATATCAGGGTAGGGGAACATCTTCTAAACCAGACTGAATTGGAAGAAAGCATTTTTTGCAGCTGCATTAACTTGCTTGTCTAGCCTCATAGCTCTTAACCAATTCTGCAATGGTCAGCTGAAATGCATTTTAACTTTTTAAACATCTTCCCCTCCATTATATCACTTGAGTACATCTCTTACTAGTACCTCTCACAACTGAAGGTTTGAATGATCCTATGAGAGCTTGGATTTTGACATTTCCACTAATTGTGTCTTGGATCCTAAAGTTCCACCTGTTGCAGTATAACTGCATTTCACCAACAAGCAGCCAAATCCAGAAGCTCAGCTCAGTACCATTGGGGATCTGATTCTGCATCAATTTTGGCCAGTTACATTGATTATCCAAATGCAGGTAAATCCAGGTACATAAAAAGGGCTTACAAAGTTCCCCCATTCTTGTAGTTAGTTCTGCTGCTGAGACTTCTTCCATTACAGCAGAATAACTGGACTTTCTCATTAAGACAGGCAAAATATAATTTTTCTTTTTCCTTTTGGCATCCCTTCCTGAAATTGACCTTCCCCATCTTTTTGTCTTCCACCATCTCTTAGCTTCTCTTCTCCCCGCTCTTGGCTGGTTAGCCTTATAGCCAGCTGATCTGCTTCCAAACTTCTCCACCTGATTAGAGAGCCCTTCTCTTTCAATGCTGAAGAACCTTCCCTGTATATCCCTTCACATCTTCTGGTCCTGGGGGTGGGTGGAGGGTGGGGTGTATTGTCTAGAGTAACCATGCGGGAAAAATACAATTTGGGTCAAAAAGTAAATTTAATTATTAGTTTAATGCAAATGACTACTAGGATTATGCAAAAATGAATTGTTTTATTAGATTGCTAACAAGAAAGTTGCTACTGTGTTGTGGCCATTGGATAATTCAGCCTTGTGTTTTGTATTACTATCATTTTGCTTCCCTTTGCCATTCTGTATCTTAGTTAGGTGTATACAATAGACTCAAAAGATCCGTTGGCATTTCTGTCCAGTTCTACACATGTAGAGACACTTTTGTTTGCATATCCCAACACAGAGACTAATTGGTGTAACAGGGAATCAGTGAAAATCCCTCTTGGCCATGTGGAAATTATCAGAAGGATCCAACCTACAGATGTTAGTGACCATGTGCTAGCTTCTATTCCCTCCTCTATGTGCACTGTGTTCCCCTACATACGTTACATGTAAGGATGTGTGATTCAGGTCAGGAATACTGAATACACACCAGAAAACTAACTATTTAGAATTATTCAGGTATATCTGGATATATCTGGCATATTCTGATATATTTGGATAAATCAGAGTTTACATTACTAAATTATCTAGATATATTTGAGAATATCCGGGAATCATATTTTAAAGTTCGCAGCAGTTTGTCCCCCCCCCCCACCCCTCCACCTTTGTAGGCTTCCCAGGCACAAGGAGGAGGAGGGAAGGAGAAAGCTTTACTATGCATTTGTGTCTGTGTAAGTGTTGTTTGCTTCCCATATGCCATTGCTAGATCTGGCTGCTGCCTTGGTATTACTGGCTTGCTAGGTTGGATGCTAGGATTCTCTGGTTTGACATTGGGTCTGGTGGGATTCTCTGGTTTGATATTAGTCCTGCTGGGCTTGCGTTAGCCCTGGATTCTGCCGAGTATCTTTGAGTGACACTGGTTCTGTTGGGCTTCTATGACAGTTTGGTTCTGCTGGGATTCTCTGGCTTGACATTGTTCTGGTGGATTCTCTGGCTTGATGTTGGTTCTGTTGGACTTTGTTTGCATTGAGAGGCTTTTGTTCATTGTTTGCTGTTATGTGTTAGCTAGGGCTTCCTGTGTCCTGGATAAAGCTTTGGATTTTTTCCACACAGGAAACAATGGAGAGCCAGGGGCAGCTAGTTTAGGGACCTATAGAAATAGACACTTTGGTCCACTACACTTAAAACTTGGAGTTTTTGAACAAACAGGCAGGACTAGGTTCCCTGCAATTTTGGTGTAGTTTTCTTGAAAAATGGCTCATCCAGCCTCCTGGAAATATTTCCCAATAGGGGATAATAGTGAAGATTTCCCCATCCTACTATATAAAAGGCTAAGCGTATTCAAGACAACTCACTTCCTACCCTGGTGTGCCACCAGAGGGCGCTGCTGTGGATGGAAGCCCAAATGATGCAGCCAGACCTCCAGAGAGCATGTCACAATGGGAAATCCAGGCCTGCCCCCTGCCTTCACCCAGCTTGGATCAGGAGCAGAGAAGGTGGTAATGCTCATCCCCCACCTTCAACCAGCTGGGGTCAAGATTGGAACAGGTGGCAATGCTAGCCCCTCCACCTTTGCCCAGCTGGGATCAGAGTGGAGCAGATGGCAATGCCCGCCTCCTGCCTTCATCCAGCTAGGAACAGAGCAGAGCAGGTGTCAGTGCCCACCCCCACCTTCACCCAGCTGGGATCAGGAGCATAGCAGGGGCAATACCCACCCTCCATCTTCACCCAGCTGGAATCAGGACTGAAGTATGTGGTAATGTCTTCCTGCTCTTCACTCAGCTGGGATCAGGAGGGGAGCAAGTGGCAATGCCCATCCCCCACCTTCACCCAGCTGGGATCAGGAGGGGAGAAAGTGGCAATGCCCATCCCCACCTTCACCCAGCTGGCATCAGGAGGGGAGCAGGTGGCAATGCCCATCCCCCACTTTCACCCAGCTGGGATCAGGAGGGGAGCAGGTGGCAATGCCCATCCCCCACCTTCACCCAGCCAGGATCAGAAGTGAAGTATGTGGCAATGCCCCCCCACCTTCTCCCAGCTGGGATGAGGAGCAAAGCAAGTGGCAATGCCCATTCCCTTGCCTTTGCCCAGCCGGGATCAGGAGCAAAGCAGGTGGCAATGCCCGTTCCCCTGCCTTCACTCAGCTGGGAACAGGAGTGAAGTGGGTGGCAATGTCAGTCCCCCCCCCCTTTATCCACCTGGGATCAGAAGCAAAGGAGGACTATTGATGGTCATTGAGCACATATAAGTTATGTGATTATATTGTTGCTTTAAAAACCTCCGTAAATAATTGCTGTGAGAAACTGGCTCATGTTATTGTTAACTTGTATGTTTGTACTTATTATTTAAGCACTTGCACTTTAGATATAAAATATAGATAAAAATTTCAAAATACTTTAGTGTACACATAGAGAATCTCTATATTCACTACGGGAACGATTGTTTTGTTTGTACTGGCTTTACCTGTAGGAGCCCTCGTGGTAGTTAGGGATCAGGAGTGGAGCAGGTGGCAGAGCCTGCCCCCCTTTCACCCTGCTGTGGTCAGGCACAGAGCAGGCAGCCATGCCCGTCCCCCTGCCTTCAGTGACAGAGGAGGAGGGAATGCCTGCCTGCCCACCCTCCTCTTTCTAGAGCCCATTGTATTTTTTCCCACAACAGGCATTGTTGCTAGTAGGTAATAAAGGAGCTGAATATATTCGGAATTCCAAATACTATACCAGTAATTTTGGGCCCAAATATCAGGAATACTAAATACTTATGGTATTCCTGATACCTTGATCTGAGTAATTTTATTTTGCTTCCCTCCTCCCCTAGTTATGTGTACAAGGCTAAGAGTTCTGTTGCATTGTGTTCAGTCCTCATAAAAGCTATTTCCCTTGCAAGATCAATGGGACAGGAAGCATGGAATGTTGGGACCTTGTTGTATTATGCCAGTGAATCCTCCATTTTCTAGACTTGGGGCATTTAGGCACAGACCAACGTGATTTGATTTGAGGTTCCTCCACAGGAGGCACAAATACAAACACTTTATATTCTTAAAGCAAGTGATCTCCTTAACACCAGTGCTGCCCAGTTCCTGTGGAAATGACATCCTCTGACAGCATGTCAATGATAACCATTTCTAATTCTCAGTTTCCCACTAGGATTTAAATTAGAATCTGTTTTGTATGTAGTCGCTTCAGAGCCTGCATTCGTAAGGCAAGCTCAGTCCTGCAGTAATTGCACAGGCTCAGATTTGTTTTTCTAAACCACCTGCCACTTCAGTGTCTTTTTATTTGGACCGGGGGGGGGGGGCGTGAATGCTGATGTAACAAAGAAAGTAATCTGAAATCTTATGAAATGTCCTCAGTCTGCATTTCCCCCAAGGGGAAATGTTTAAAAAATGCAATGCAAGAGAAATATGTGATTCAGCCTTATCATCCTGTGCTAGATATTTAATTAATTGATACTACTTCACTTTTCATAATCGCAGGCTTTGATATTAGCTCTTTGTAAAGAGATGTACTGTGCCCAGATGTTCCCACTAATATTGATGCAACCAGCTCTTTACATGTTGGACACAAAAGCACAAAAGCCTTGGCACTGGACAACATCAAAGCAATCAGAACTCATTTGAAATTTCTGCTCTTCTTCATTTCTTACTGGGAGAAAACAGACACAAGCTTACTCAATAATAGGGGTGTGCACCGAGAAAATTTGTACGGGGGGGGGGGGGAGTTTATCATGATTGCTTATTTCTGGGCAGGATATTACCAATTTGGGAGTCAAATCAATGTGTTTTTATTTCAGGACTATTATTTTCAATAGGGAATCTATTCAAGGGTCTGGGGCAGCTGTTTATAACGATAATGGCAACAAATTTGCACAAAACACAGTGGGCAGCATCCTAGCAGGAAAGCTCTGGATGGCAATGGCATTAAAAAAAACCCCGTCTTTGCATTCATTTCTTTTTCCTCCTCTTATAGCAATTGACTGAAAATAAAAAGAAAATTACCTTTCTGCTGAAAACTCTCCATTTGCTGTGCTTCCTTGTTGTGGTCTGTTTGTTTAACAAAGTAAGGAAGGAGACTGGCAGCTTTTCCATTATTCTCAAGGGGGACCAGAGGCGCTGGGGAGGTTTTTTCCAAACAAAATGACATTGCAGGGAAGTGAATACTGCCTGTCCACCAAAGACCACCCAAATTTAAAGTGAATTGGACCAGGGCCCATTCCTCATGGCATACTTGAAGCCCACAATACTGAGTATTCATGATGCGAAGCAATGGGCTAAAACTACATGCACAAAGGTACCAACTGGATATTAGGAAAAACCTTTTCACCATCAGAGTAGTTCAAAAGTGGAATCAGCTGCCTAGGGAGGTGGCGAGCTCCCCCTCACTGGCAGTTTTCAAGAAAAGGCTGGATGAATACTTGTCAGAGATGCTTTAGGCTGATCCTGCATTGGGCAGGGGGTTGGACTAGATGGTCTGTATGGCCCCTTCCAACTCTATGATTCTATGACAATCAGTGCTGAATTGGCTTGTGCTCTTAGAATTCTGCACTGCACAACCTCGAGGCGATTTGGTGTCTGCTTTCTTATTCCAGATAAGTTGAGAAGTGTCTCTTTCAAGCCACCTTTTGTGGGGGCTGGAGCTGACATCATTTTTTAAAAAAAATTTCAGAGCATGCATAATAATGTATTGTCGAAGGCTTTCACGGCCAGAGAACGATGGTTGTTGTGGGTTTTCCGGGCTGTATTGCCGTGGTCTTGGCATTGTAGTTCCTGACGTTTCGCCAGCAGCTGTGGCTGGCATCTTCAGAGGTGTAGCACCAAAAGACAGAGATCTCTCAGTGTCACAGTGTGGAAAAGATGTTGGCAGATCATTTATATCTACTCAGGAAGGCTGGGGTTGAGCTGAGTCATCCTGTAAGAGTTTCCCAGGGTGTGGAGTGCTAATGGCGGGAGGCTTCACTGTATCCTGAGGAGGTTCTTTTGCATATGGATTGGTGCTTGATGTGCTAATCTTCTCTGCAGGGCTATTGTTGGGTGTAGAGTGTTTTGTTAGCCTGGTGTTTTTCAGAACTGGAAACCATACTCTGTTCATTCTTAAGGTTTCTTCTTTCCTGTTGAAGTTTCGCTTATGCTTGTGAATTTCAATGGCTTCCCTGTGCAGTCTGACAAAGTAGTTGGAAGTGTTGTCCAGTATTTTGGTGTCCTGGAATAAGATACTGAGCCCTGTTTGAGTTAGGCTATGTTCAGCCACTCCTGATTTTTCAGGTTGTCCAAGTCTGCAGTGTCTTTCATGTTTTTTTATTCTTGTCTGGATGCTACGCTTTGTGGTCCCGATGTACACTTGTCCACAGCTGCAGGGTATACGGTATACTCCTGCAGACGTGAGGGGGTCTCTACTGTCTTTTGCTGATCGTAGCATCTGTTGTATTTTTCGGGTGGGTCTAAATACTGCTTGAAGGTTATGCTTTTTCATAAGCTTTCTCATCTGATCAGTAATTCCTTTGATATATGGCAAAAACACTTTTCCTGTAGGAGACTGTTTTTCCTTGGTTGTTTGATTCATCCTGGGTTTGATTGCTCTTCGGATTTCATTTCTGGAGTAGCCATTTGCCTGAAGTGCGTGGTTTAGATGATTAATTTCCTCATTGAGAAAGTGCGGCTCACATATCCATCTTGCACGATCCACTAATGTTTTCATTATGCCTCTTTTCTGTTGGGGGTGGTGATTGGAGTTTTTGTGTAAGTACCAATCAGTGTGAGTTGGTTTCCTGTAGACCTTGTGACCTAACTGAAAGTTTGCTTTGCGGATGACCAAGGTATCCAGGAATGGGAGTTTTCCCTTGAACCTCCTCAGGATACAGTGAAGCCTCCCGCCATTAGCATTCCACACCCTGGGAAACTCTTACAGGATGACTCAGCTCAACCCCACCCCTCCTGAGTAGATATAAATGACCTGCCAACATCTTTTCCACACTGTGACACTGAGAGATCTCTGTCGTTTGGTGCTACACCTCTGAAGATGCCAGCCACAGCTGCTGGCGAAACGTCAGGAACTACAATGCCAAGACCACGACAATACAGCCCGGAAAACCCACAACAACCATCATGCATAATAATGTTGTAATGTTGGAGGCCAGTTTGTTCACCACCACCCCCTTATCCCTGTCCCTGTATTAGCTGATTGGGCAGCCTCGTGCCCACCAGTTTCTTTATTTTTGAACATGAGCCCCAGTTGTAAAGAAAGGAAATAAAAAAAGTAAACACAAAAAGTGATCAGTGAGGAATGTGGGTTGCCATCAGGGAACGAGATGCACATTGTGCTTAAAGGGGTAGAATGCAGGAATGTCTTACAGCTTTGCGACTCTCCCCTAATTAAAAAAGGGGGGGACTAGATGCTCATTTGCTTGGTGCTTGTTTCAGGCTTCTCCTAGTGCCAAAGAGGAAAAAAAATAAAGACACACATGGAGCTGTGGGGAGGGAAGGAGCCATCTGGATGCAGTGCTATGATCCTTATCTGTAAATTTCCCTGTGTGCTAGCCAAGATTTAGGTTGAGTTTTTTAGATTTAAAATTTCAAGTTAGAAGGAATATAAGTGCAGTAACATTCCAGCATTACTACCCTTTCTAAAAAGAAAAAAAAAGGCAGAAAAAGTTTGTGGAGCTAAGGAGGGTGGCTGTGGTTACCAGCAGACAGACCAATGAGCTCCTGGAGGAAAGGAAGGAGGGGATGAGAAGCAGAATGTGAGTATGGTGTTCCATGCAGACATAACACACTGCAGCACTGACTAGGCAATGACTTTAAAAACAAATCGTGGAATGTGCACAAGGAAAAAAATGAGGAAAAGATGGTCAAATGTATCTGCGTCCCATGACTCCCTTCCATGTGTGGAACTCTGGAGAACATGGTAAGCAGAATGAGATATGAAATGCTATAAAATGACCATGCAGAAAGGGCCCAGGTGTCCCATTCTGCAGCCACTGGTTCCTCCAGGCTTTCAATTTTCAGAAGGAAATCCCCACAAAGGACTGGGAAATAGAAGACTTGTACAGCTTGTGATCAGCTGGAATTGGCTGGGAGTGATCTGAGCTGCTTCCTTGCAAGGATCCAATTGGAAGGGAGAAATGCCATTGTCCAGGAAATCAGGTGAATCAAAGAGAAACTTGTACTCATGTTGCATGTCTGGTAAGCACTGGAACTTGGGGGGGGGGAACTGGCCTTTTGGGCAGAGGGATTTGTAATTTCCAAGCATCTTGGATTCGTTTTACTTTTCCAGAAAATCAGATTAATGATTTGGAATTGCAATTTCCATGTATATCTTCATCTTGGAAATTTCATTCTGCACACTGTACCCAATATTATATCTCTTTGTGCTGATAAGTTCTTGTGCTGATCTTTGTAAGCATGTACTTCACAAGCACAAATAGTAGCACAGAAGTGACTGCTGATGTACTTACTACAAATTGACCTGCTGGTTGTGGGTATGAGAGGGAAGGGCAAGACAGGTCTTGCCCCTTCCTAGAAGCCAGTAACACCTCTATACCATGAGAACATAAAAGGAATTGTTATAAATCTGACCAAAGGTTCTTCTAAAGGAGTAACCTCAGAAGATAATGGAGATCCATGAGCAGACCCCCTCTCTTCCTAAAATAGCTAATGTGGGGGCCCCTATTTGGATTATGAATATGATGCTGGGGTAAGCTTAATATCTTCCCTGCATATTTTCCTGGCTGTAAATTGTTCCCCTAGAGCAGCTATTCTCCCTGAAAGGAAGAAACACATGGGGGGTGGGGAGTTGCAGCACCAGTGGGTTAATTTACACAGGGGAAAGGGCATGGTGTAAAGGTTTATCCTCTTCTTCAACATCAAACTTCTTTTTAAAAAGTTTCATCTAGTGGTGTGAGAGTGTCATAGTAGGAACAAAAATCCACACAGAACCTGCAAAGAAATTTGTGCCTTGCACTCAGCATAGGACAGCAGTAGAGATAGCATTCTAGTCTAATTCTAGAATAGGATGCCAAGAGATGCATGAGGCTTGTCTTGCCCTCATGGCTGCAAGATGGAGAAGGAAGAGAGTGAGAAGAAGAAGCTGGAAGGAAGTTCCTGACAGTAGCAATCTACACTTCAAACAGATAACTTCTGACCAGAAATAGAAAGGATAGAAAGGTCCTGACTAGAGGAGGGCACAGACTGGGAAAAACCACAGGCCGTCGGGCTATGGTCCGTCGCGTTTCATGGATCATGGACCACAAACTTTTCACAGACCTGCGCTGGCTCGTGGACCGGTTCTTGGGTCCATGACTGCCAGTCAGCTGGAGCAAGGGAGGGATTTAAATGTTAAAGCCCTCCTAGTGCCACTTGCCAGTGATGCTGGGAGCACTTTAATCCCCCTTGCTTCAGCTGACTGGCACGCCTACCAGTCAGCTGGAGCAAGAGGGGAATTTAAACGTTAAAGCCCTCCGGGCACCACTTGCCAGTGATGCCGGGAGCACTTTAAACCCCCCATGCTCCATTACTTTAATGCCCTGTTGCTCCAGTCAGCTGGAGCAAGGGGGGATTTAAATGTGTCATGGGGTCCATGAAAAATGGGCATCCCATGACCCGCCGGTTCGCGAACACTGAACCAGCCCAGTCCGTGTGAAATTTTGGTGCATTTTCCAGTCTGTGCCTACCTCTAGGCCTGACTCTTCTAGCACCTGGACTCTCTATATAGTCCCCCTCTGCAACCTGAGACTAGGGGACAGTATAATAGGCCTTCACTTTCAACAAGCAGAACAAGATTTATTGCATATCAGCCCTGATCCCACACTCGCCAACACCGAATTTTGCAAAAATGTACTGGTATGTATATGTCCTCAGGCAGGGGTGGGCAATTGTTTTGGCTCAGGGGCCACTTTGTGGGAGCGGAGGTTAGTGGAGGGCCGCACCTTTTAAAATGATTGCATTCATTAGTTAACTTTGCATTTCAGAAAAGGTATAAATTGTATCATAAAAATCACTAAAGTTTCACTAAAGTTGGAAATTTATAGATTTACTGTTGCAAAGACAAAATTGAAATTAACCAGATAAACCGGAAAAGCGTGTATCTACACTGCGCTTGCGTATTGACGTAGCCGTCCTAGTGGAAAATACGAGACGAATCTTCGGTCGCACACGGGAAGGAAATCTCGGTTCAAGGCGGATTTTTCTGATTGTCTTGGCGGGCCACAAAAAACTCTGTAGCGGGCCGCATGTGGCCCGTGGGCCGCAATTTGCCCACCCCTGTCCTCAGGGAATCAATAGCCTAGAGAATATGGCGGCATCCTTAAAGACTATCATGTTTTTATTTCAGCATAAATTTTAATGAACTAGAGTCTGTTTTTTCAAATGCAATGTGACATTGCAATTGACAGTGCTCTCTCTCTCTCTCTCTTTCATGAAAGTGTATGCTTAGAATAAAATTTGGATGTCTTTAAGGTGCCACTAGACTCCTATCTATTTTTGCTGCAACAGATGACCACAACTGCTCCTTTTGAAGAATATGGTGCCTGTTGCAAAGCTTCCTCATTCAGGTCCTTAACAGGAATATTTCTCTCTGTCATCTTTGAAAGGCAAATTGTCCAATCAGTGAATGAAGGCTTCTTCCTGGTTCAGTGTTCATGAAAGATCAAATTATCTCCCCTGTATTTATATAGTCTTAAACAGGGTTTTTCTTTCTGGGGAAAGAGGTGGAGGAACTCTCAAGAGGGAAATAAGGAAGAAACACATGGGATTCTTTGAAATCATATTATTTTCATGCACTATTGCCGAGTATTTTCAAGAGGTGCCAGAACTCCATTCCCCCACGTTCCCCCTGAAAAAAAGCCCTGGTCTTAAAGGAAACTGGCACTTCTCTGGGCTATGATTTTTAAAGAAGCACATTAGGAAGACTCATGGCTTGAAAACAGCAATGCCTGTTAATATTTTAGAGTACTTGGAGATTCAGAAAAAATACTATGCCATGGAAAGTATTATTTTGTGACACAGAATATTGTGCTTCACAGCAGATAGCTGAAGTGTTAAATAGAAATGGGGTAAAGCCTGTTCTTTGGGGTTCCTGGAACAACACATACACAAAGAAAATGTCTCCCCAGTTGGGAATATTCAGAGTATCCCACACCATTTCAGGAAGGAGCTCATAAACCTTCAAAAGAGAGATCAGTCTTCTACATGGACATTGAGTCTATGATACATGCCATTCTCCTCTCCCACAAAAGACAACTATTCACCAGTGCACATACAAACAGCAAGCTTGGTTTAGATCAAGTGCAATGTGTTGTTACAATCTAAAATCAGTGTTGTGATGGCTACAATGACTAAGAGCATGGATTGCCTCCCCTTTCTTGTTTATACTACCAGAGGAGTTAGCCGTGTTAGTCTGTAGTAGCAAAATAGTAAAGAATCCAATAGCACCTTTAAGACAACCAACTTTACTGTAGCATAAGCTTTTGAGAACCACAGTTCTCTTTGTCAGATGCATCTGATGAAGAGAACTGTGGCTCTTGAAAGCTTATGCTACAGTAAAGTTAGTCTTAAAGGTGCTAATGGACGCTTTACTGTTTTGTTTATACTATAATCACTGTGTTCCTACTGGCTTTGAACCACCTTGTTTTTTCTATAGACTCATAGATATGATTTCTGTTTGAAGCAAAGACAGAATCAGTGAGTTTAAATTGACAAACAAATGATTTGTATTATGCAATAATCCCTGGGAAGGGAGGACAACTTGGAATGGTTGTGTTCCATCTTTTAAATTGTAAACAAAATTATCTTGTTGACAGCGGGAAGGATGACAATTAGTTGGACCAAAATTGCAAAATGTGGAGAATTTGCCAGAAATTAGGAGAGGATTCTCCAAATAAGGAGTTTTTGATATCTCTTGGATTTTGTAATAGTGAGTCTCCAGCCAATAAATCATGAAGATATTAGTCACTGTTAATGTGAGGGATGAATAGCTTATAAATGCATTCTTGGTGAATGATCAATACTGAGAAATCAATTTTTTAGGACATTGAGAAGAGATCTCTCAAGCTCTCCAACTTTCTTCCATTTTTAGTCTGAACCTGCCTTGCCAGAACCTTCTAGAAGATTCTAATACCCTGCCTAAAGAGGAGTGTTCTTATTTGATTAGATGAAAATTCAAATATGGCATTTTGAGGGGCGAGACAAAGGGTGGATTGATTTGGGGTGTGATAGAGAATGTATGCAGTATTAGCACTACTTTGAGAATGCCTTCTCCTCCACCACACTGCACTTGCTGCCAAGCATGTATACACTGAGGGAGAATCCTTCATCTCTCCCTGGAGTGACCCTACAACTTCTGCTGATTTTGTGTATTCCATGATGTGGTGAAGTTTACAGGAATTACATTCTATAGACTGACTAAAAAAGGAGGAGAAGAAGGGTACCTCAAGAAAAGGAAGAGCATCAAACACAAGAAGATGGCATGTGGAAGAATGTGACCCACAGGAGCAGGAAAATCAGGAGACAGTCTGAGCATTTATTGTTAAGCAATTGGTTCCATTTCCCCATAAATACCAACTTTGGACTCCAGGAACAGCAACTTCAGCCCCGGTCTCCACAGAGTTCCAAGAAAGTTTCTCAGGCCCCTCTGGGTGAGATGACTTATACTTCTGCCCCCCCCCCAAACCAGGGGATGTGTGGTAGTGACTAGAGATGGGCATGAACAGAAAAAAACCTGAACACGATGTTTGTTGTTTGTTGCCATACATGAACAGGGACTCATGAACACTTACAAGCATGACCTATTCATGAACATGTTCGTGGTTGGATGTTCGTGGGGGCCAGCAGGCTCTCCTCCAGCCATCATCCAAGTTTGGTCAAGATCCCACTCCCAGAAACCTGACCTGAGCAGGCACCAGGAAAGGTGCCAATAATAAATAATAGCTTGGCCCCAGAGCCTGGTAGCAGCCCTGGAACCTGAGGGTGGGTAGATCCCTACCGCACCACTCCCAGAAACCTTACCTGAGCAGTCAGCAGGAAAGGTACCAATAATAAATAATATCTTGGCCCCAGAGCCTGGCAGCAGCCCTGAAACCTGAAGGGGTAGATCCATATCCCACCACACACAAAGAAAATTCAAGCTCCAATGCACTCTCCCTGTCTATCAAAATGCCAACAGCAGCTGTCTCTCTCCCTCTCCACTGTCTGCAAAGACTAGCCAGAGCTGGGAGGCCCCCCCCCTCCCCCATGGTCCTTGCTTTCTATTAACAAATTTGGAGATCCAAACTTGAAAGGAAGACCTGTCTATTAAGCTAAATTGGGCTTAGATAGAGGTTTCCAGGGCAACAGCAGGAGTTCAGACAATCCCTGCCTAAGTTGCTAAGGGAATTGATTGCATGTGCCAGACTGTCTGGCTTGATGAACAGCAATGAATGAGGCTTGCAACGACCACCTGTTAGTTTAGAATGAGGCCTCATGAACCGCTTGTTCTCAAACAGCAGATTGGGCAGTTCATGGCTTTTTTTGGTTCGTATTGCTGTCCGTGCCCATCTTTAGTAGTGACTGGGGACTACCTACTGAGAGGGATAGAGGCTAAAGTGTGCTGGCCAGACATGTCATCTTAAAAGGTATGTTGCCTACCAGGTGCATGCATCCAGGATTTGACAAAAAGACTAGAAAGACTCATGAAGCCCCTCGGAATATTATCTCTTCTTGCTCATCCATGTGAGAACAAATTATGCTGCCCAGAACATATTAAAAGAGACTATGAGGCTTTGGATAAAAAGATGAAGGACATGGGAACACAGGTTGTTACTTTGTCACTTCTTCCTGTTGATTGTGGCTTGGGAAGGAGAGAGTAATACTGGAAATCAATGACTGGCTAAGCAGATGGCATCATCAGGAAAGGTTTACTTTCTTGGACTATGGTTTATGCTTTTTGAGATGAATCACTTGCACCTCACAAGGATGGGGAAAACGTGTTTCATAAGAGACTTGCAAACCTGATGAGGAAGAATTTAAACTAAATCCTGTGGGGGAGGGAGATAAAACCCCAAAAATGAGTGTGATGGATTACTATTAGTATTACTGGAAATAAGAGTACTAATGATGAGTGGTGAGGGGTACATATGCAAGAATCCATTAATTTGCAAGTAAGGACAAAAATGAAGCACTCTGGGCACATAAACCATGGGTTCTGATGTCTCTACACTAGACATGGGCATGGAATGGGGAAAAAAAGAACCATGTGGTTCATGGTTCATTCATTTTCATGGAACACGAACCATGAATTAGCCAAATTTGAGCCGGTTCCAAACCAGTTCGAGGTTTGAGGTTCAATGGAGCCCAGAACTGGCATCTTCATGCTCACAGCCAAACTAAACAAGACTTTCTCAATGTCCAATACCCACCAAATTTGCAGGTGACCTAGTCCTCACTGTCCTCTAAAGACCACCCAAGTTTCAGAGAGACTGAACCCTGGGAAAGGCTTGATCCATGGTCCCTCCCTTTCCTGTCATTTTCTCTTCAGTGGCAAAAACTGGAGTGTCTGCTGGAAGCTAATTTGAGGGGCTACAAACTGACCTTCCCAGTGTGCAATACCCACGAAATTTGCAGGGGACATAGTCCTCTGTCCTCTAAAGACCCCCAAAGTTTCAGAGAGATTTAATCCCGGGAAAGGCATGATCCATGGGTCCCCCCCTTTCCTCTCATTTTCTCTTTGCAGTGGCAAAAACTGGAGTGTCTGCTGGCAGCTACTTTGAGGGGATGGCCCTTTTCCTGGCTGGATGGGCCAGAGTGGGAGCTCTCTAGTTCACAGGAACAGCTGCCAATCAATCTTGGAGGCCTCAGATTGGGGGCAATGAAAAGACTTCCACCGTTGCTTGGGCAATGAACTGAATGGCGCAAAGTGTCTGGCTTCCCAAACCAGCAACAGAACGGAACAGAACAGTAGGAAAAGTCATTTGCTCAGTAAAAAAACGTGTACCCATGGAACACATTTCGTTGAAAACGAACCAGCTGTTCCATTTGGAATTTTGTTCTGTGGTTCATTTCGTGCCCATCTCTACTCTACACTAATGTATAGAGTATGGGGAACAAAGAAGAGGAACTTGGAGTCTTGAAGAGGAACTTGAAGGGAACTAGGACTTAATTTCCATTACTGAAACTTGGTGGGATGACATTCAGAATTGGAATATTAGGACTGAGAGGTATAATTTGTTTAGAAGGAACAGATCAATAAAGAAGGGGGAGAGTAGTAATATTATATGTCAAGGATTTATATACTTGTGAGGAAATACATGAATCTGGCCATACAAAGTCAGTTGAGAGCATCAATTACCCTGGTATCAGTTGGAAGTCAAACACCCCTCAAAATGTAAGGTATAATAAATTACTGACTTATCTTGCTGATCATAGCTTCTAGAAGGTGGAGAAGGAAACACGGGGGTCTGCTATCTTGGACTTGCTTCTTACCAACAGGGAATAACTGGCTGGTGAGGCACAAGTAGGGGGCACCCTGGGTAGTAGTGACCATGTAATTCTGGAATTTCAGATCTTGGAGAAGAGGAAAGCTATAAGCCTCTTCTGCACTGGGAACACAGCTCCTCACTATCTCAGAAGTCAAGCCAAAAAGCCCTCGACTGGGTCCTTTCACACCTTTCATGTTTGGTCAGTGTGGGGCCATTCTTTTTAGCCTGCACTGTGTCAAAATGTGTCAGGATTGATGAATGCTGCACTGTCACTAATGCCATCATCAGTGATGTCACGGCACCAGCCTTTTCCTTTCCTTTCCTTTTGTTTTATTTTAACTTTTGCACACAAGATGAATTGATGCATTGCTGAAATGCTGGATCAATCTATTTCCCAGATTTCTCCCTGTCGGCCCATCAGTGCATTGATCCTATGCTGGATTTAAAAAAAGAAATCTAAAAATGAGTCGAAAGGAAAATGGAGAGGAAAGAGAGGGGGGTGTGAATGGAAAGGAAGGGGAGAGAGTTGCTGAATAGACAACAGTGGCACTCACAATGAAGTGAGCTGGCAGAGGGTAGGAGGGGGCAGAAAAGGGTGGAACACTAAAAGACGGGATAAAGAGTGTGCGTGGGGAAACAGCAGACTGGAAAATGGATTTTTTACAAAAACTCGGGATATGAGTGCTCCCAGGAAAGCTGTGAAAAAGCCACATAGTAGCCAGAGTGACTACTCATGGCAGCAAATCATGTGCAGATGGTCATGAAAAAAACACTGAAGTATGAGAACTAAACTGGCAAAATTGGCCTGTGCAGAAGTGGTTATAGGTTGGACACTAGAAAAGCTAATTTTAACAAGTTCAAAGTCATGGTGGGTAGAATCCCATGGTCAGAAATACTCAAAGAGAAGAGACTACAAGATGCATGTGAGTTTCTTAAAACTGAGATATTGAAGGCTCAATCATAAATTATGACAATTAGAAGGAAAAATGGGAGGAAACTAAAGAAGCCAGGGTGGCTCCATAAACAGCTTTCTAAAGATCTGAGAATTAAAAGACACATTTAGGAAATGGAGGGAGGGCCATATAACTATGGGTGAATGCAAACAAATAGGCAAGGCTTATAGGGAGACTTTTAGGAAGGCTAAAGCTCAGTATGAGCTTAGGCTAGCAAAAGATGCTAAACACAACAAAGAGGGCCCTTTGGTTATGTTGACGCAAGAAAAAGAACAAAGTAATGGTAGGCCCACTGTGGGGAGAGGAATTTTAATAGGTGATAATTTAATGGAATGGATAATTTAATGAATAAGTGGGATTTTAATAGGTGATAAAAGGGAGGGCAGAACTGTTCAATTCCTACTTTGTCTTGGTATTCTTTTGCAAGGGAAACTGTGCTAAACCTGGAAAAGGAAAACTCATGATGAAGAAAGGGAGTTGCAGCTTAGGATAGGAATAGGAGTGGTACATAAACACCTAACTTCTTTAAATGAATCAAGTCCTGAGACCCAGATGAATTGCATCCTAAGGTGCTAAAAAAAACTTGCTGGTGCAGTTTTGGAGCCTGTGTCTATCATCTTTGATAATTCTTGGAGAACATGTGAGGTGCCAGAAGACTGAAGGCACACAAATGTTGTCCCCATCTTCAAGAAGAGGAAAAAAGAGAATCCAGGTGACTACCAGCTCATCAGCTTGATATTCATATCTGGAAGCCAGTTAGTCCTTGAGCATTTAGAAAAGACAGCTGTGATTATTCAGAGCCAGCATGGTTCCTCAAGAACAAGTCATGTCAGACTAACCTCCTTTTTAAAGAGAGTTACTACTTTGTTGGATCAGGGGAACGCTGCAATGATAGTTTATCTTGCTTTCAGTAAGGCTTTTGATAAGGTTCCACATGATATTCTTGTTGACAAGCTGGTATAATGTGGTTTGGATCCTACTAATGTTAGGAGGATTTTACAGACCACGCATAACTTTTCTGCTGAAAAGTTCCACATTTGTCATCATTACTTGTTGTGATCTGTTGCCTCCTTTCACAAACAAGGAAGGCTTCCTTTGCAGAAAACTGCTCCCCCACACCATCATTGCAATCTTTGAAATGTTTTTGAATTTTTCAAATAAAATTCTGTGTGCATGTGTGTGATTGCATGTGATGAATCAATCATCCAATTGCTATGAGAAACATGTCTTCACACTGGGCATCCACTGTAGGCACATATTAAGAATTTCCTCCTGGAGGAGGAGGGGAAGATGGGAGCTGGGGCAGGGGAAGAGGAGTCTGAGTCCGATACAGACACCCCTACATAGACCCAAAGTGCTCCTTCCCAGAGCCAGGTAGAAGTGTTCTGAGCTGTGAGGGTCTTCTTGGTCTTAAATTCCTTCTCTGGAACATGTGGCTTGTCTCCAATTGCAATTGGCTGGGATCACTCTCCTCAAGGATCCAATTGAAAGGGAGAAATGCCATTGTGCAGGAAATTAGGAGAATCAAAGAAAAACACGATTAACGACAATGACGATGACTGTAAGCATTCCACCTGAACACAAAAAAACACATATTTTTTTCAAGGGAAGAGGTTGCAATGCCTAAGAACCTCAGATTTGTGTTCATCGTTTGATAAATCATGACAATGACCCAAAACAGCAATTTTTGTGTATATTTTTAGTTCAGGTGTTTTTGGGATGCACACTCCTACGTCTGACAGATTTGCAGTTACTGTTGTGCCTCACTATTGTCTCTTCAATATCTTCCAAAGCCTAAGGCACTTACACGGCTGAGCACTGTATTTCAAAGACATTTAATGAGGTCAGGGATAGTCATAGAAAGATATCACTCGATTAAATTGATTTTTTTATTTTAATAATCTTCTGCTTTTGTTCTAGCTTTATATCAGTAATGGGAGAAATTTCCAGCTCTATCCAAACAAGTAGAAGTAAAGTATGAATTAGACCATCAGACAAATATTAAAACATTACTTTTTCATACCTGTTCTGCATAGAGCAACTAATAGTCTTTAGATCTCTTCTTATTCCATGCTACTTGGTTAACATAAGAACATAAGAACATAAGCAAAGCCATGTTGGATCAGGCCAGTGGCCCATCCAGTCCAACATTCTGTCACACACAGTGGCTAGAAATCCAGTGCCATCTAAAGGACTGTCAGTGAGGCCAGGACACCAGAAGCCCTCCCACTGCCTTCCTTCCAGCACCAAGACAACAGAGCACCACCTCCCCACAAAGAGAATACCATCTATCTCCTGTGGCTAATAGCCACTGATGGACCTCTGCTCCATATATTTGTCCAGTCCCCTCTTGAAGCTGGCAATGCTTGTAGCTGCCACCACCTCCTGTGGCAACGAATTCCATGTGTTTATCACCCTTTGTGTAAAGTAGTATTTTCTTCTATCTGTTCTAACCCGACTGCTCAATAATTTCATAGAGTGCCCACGAGTTCTTGTATTGTGAGAAAGGGAGAAAAACACATCTTTCTCGACCCTCTCTAACCCGTGCATTATCTTGTAAACCTCTATCATGTCTCCCCTCAGTCGTCTTTTCTCCAGGCTAAAGAGCCCCAAGCGCCTCAATCTTTCCTCATAGGGAAAGTGTTCCAACCCTTTAATCATTTTAGTTGCCCTTCTCTGTACTTTTTCCAGTGCTATGATATCTTTTTTAAGGTGTGGCGACCAGAACTGTACACAGTACTCCAAATGAGGCCTCACCATCGATTTATACAGAGGCATTATGATACCGGCTGATTTGTTTTCAATCCCTTTCCTAATAACCCCTAGCATAGCATTAGCTTTTTTTATGGCAGTCGCACACTGTGCTGACGTTTTTAGTGAGTTATCTATCATGACTCCAAGATCTCTCTCTTGGTCAGTCTCCGCCAGTTCAGACCTCATCAACTTGTATTTATATTTTGGATTTTTGGTTCCAATGTGCATTACTTTGCACTTGGCTACATTGAACCTCATTTGCCACATGGATGCCCACTCTTCTAGCCTTGACAGATCCCTTTGGAGTGCCTCACAATCCTCTCTGGCTTTCACCACCCTGAACAATTTCGTGTCATCTGCAAATTTAGCCACTTCACTGCTTAATCCCAATTCCAAATCATTAATAAACAAGTTAAAAAGCATTGGACCCAATACCGACCCCTGTGGCACCCCACTGCTCACCACCCTCCACTGTGAGAAGTGCCCGTTTATGCTCACTCTCTGTTTCCTATTAATTAGCCAGTTTTCGATCCACAAGAGGACTTGGCCCTTTATCCCATAGCTACTGAGCTTACTTAGGAGCCTTTGATGAGGAACTTTGTCAAAAGCTTTCTGGAAGTCAAGATAAACAATATCTATCGGGTCTCCCTTGTCCACTTGTTTGTTCACTCCCTCAAAGAACTCTAACAGATTGGTGAGACAAGATCTTCCCTTACAGAACCCATGCTGAGTTTTCCTCATCAGCTTTTGGTCATCAATGTGCCCACTAATTTTATTTTTGATAATAGTTTCCACCAACTTACCCGGTATTGACGTCAGGCTGACTGGCCTGTAATTTCCCGGATCTCCCCTGGAACCTTTTTTAAAGATGGGGACAACATTAGCTACCTTCCAGTCCTCAGGAACAGATGCAGAGTTTAATGACAGATTACATATTTTTGTGAGGAGATCTACAAGTTCACACTTGAGTTCTTTCAGAACTCTTGGATGTATGCCATCTGGGCCCGGTGATTTATCAGTTTTTAAATTATCTAGCAGTCGCATAACCTCCTCTCTCGTCACCTCAATGTGACTCAGGTCTTTCAAAACCCCTCCCAAAGTCAGTGCTTCCGGAGTGGGCATGCACTTCTTATCTTCCACAGTGAAGACAGAAGCAAAGAACGCATTCAGCTTCTCGGCCATTTCCCTATCACCCTTTAGTAATCCTTTTACGCCTTGGTCATCCAAGGGCCCCACGGCCTCCCTAGCTGGTTTCCTACTTCTAATATATTTAAAGAATTGTTTATTGTTTTTCTTTATGTTCTTTGCAATATGCTCCTCATATTCCCTTTTTGCCTGTCTGATCACAGACTTGCACTTTTTTGCCACAGTTTATGCTCCTTTTTATCAACCTCACTCCGACTAGTTTTCCACTGCCTAAAAGAATCCTTTTTACCTTTTACAGCTTCTATTACATTGCTTGTTAACCATGCTGGCCTTTTCCTAAACCTATTTGTGCCTTTCCTAACCAGCGGTATATATTTAATTTGAGCTTCCAGGATTGTAGTTTTAAATAGTCTCCAAGATTCCCCAAGTGTTTTGACCTTTTTTACTTTCCCTTTCAGTTTCTTCTTCACGTACCCCCTCATCTCAGAAAAGTTACCCCTTTTGAAGTTAAACATGGCTGTGTTGGTCTTATTTGGCAATTTCCTATTTATACATATGTTGTACTCAATAACATTATGGTCACTGTTCCCAAGTGGTGCAATCACATTTACATCTCTCACCAGGTCTTCAGCATTACTGAGGACCAAATCCAGGATCACCTCTCCCCTAGTAGGTTCTGTAACCATCTGTTCCATAGCACAGTCATTGAGACAGTCTAGAAACTCACTTTCTCTCCCCCGATTCGAACACCCATTGGCCCAGTCAATGTGTGGGTAGTTAAAATCACCCATTACAACACAGTTTTTTTGTTTAGCAGCCATCCTTAATCCTGTCATCATTTTATAATCCTCCTCTATTTTCTGATCTGGAGGGCGATAACAAACTCCCACAGTTAAGTTTCCATTTGGGCCCGTAATTTCAACCCATAGCATTTCCAGAAGCGAATCTAATTCAGTTACCTTCTCAATCTTACTGGAATGTATACATTCTCTGACATATAGAGCCACCCCACCACCAACCCTTCCCTCCCTATCCTTCCGATATAATTTATATCCAGGAATCACCGTGTCCCACTGATTTTCCTCATCCCACCAAGTTTCTGATATGCCCACAATGTCTATGGATTCGCCCAACACTAAACATTCCAGCTCCCCAATTTTACCTCAGACACTTCTAGCATTTGTATATAAACACCTGTAACTTCCCCGGCACACTTTGCCTCGAGACGTAGTTAGGTCATCTGCACTGTTTGTCTCCATCTCAGTTGACAACTCTAATCTATCTCCCTGTAGAAGTGTTATACCTAGCCCTTCATCTCTCTGAGATGAACCATCCTGAACCAGAGACACTTTATCTCTTGTCGGCTTTCCCCTAGCATTTAGTTTAAAAACTGCTCTGCCACCTTTTTGATTTTAAGTGCCAGCAGCCGGGTTCCTTCTCGGGACAAGTGGAGACCGTCTCTCTTGTACAGCTCCCGCTTGTCCCAAAAAGAATCCCAGTGCCTAACAAACTTGAACCCTTCCTCCCTACACCATCGTCTCATCCACGCATTGAGACTCCTGATCTGCGTTTGTCTCTCTGGCCCTGCGCGTGGAACAGGTAGCACTTCTGAGAAGGCTACCTTGGAGGTCCTGGCCTTGAGTCTCCTGCCTAACAGCCTAAATTTTTGTTCCAAGACCTCACGACTGCATTTCCCAACATCGTTGGTTCCAACATGGACCACGACTGCTGACTCTTCCCCAGCACTATCTACCAGCCTATCTATAACACGCGTAATGTCCGCTACCTTCGCACCAGGCAGGCAAGTCACCATACGGTCAGAACGCGGTTGTGCCACCCAGCTATCTACTTGTCTAAGGATCGAATCACCAACTACCAAGAGCCTCCCTCCCGCCCCACCCAGGGATGGTTCCTTGATGCGAAAGGAAACCTGCTCACCAACTGAAGAAGAGGTCCCTTCTGAGGGCATGTTCCCCTTATCCTCAATACGGTGCCCTGATTCCACAAGATCCTCATTCTCCTTGACAACAAGAACGCTGCCATTTTTAGAGTGGGACACATCTGTCCTGTCCCTGAGAATCTTGTCCTCGTGCCTATCTAACTGTCTCCGCTTCTCCAGGTCAGCCACCTTGGCCTCAAGGGTACGTACTCGTTCCCTGAGAACCAGGAGCTCCTTGCAGCGAGCACACATCCAGGACTTCTGACCAGAAGGCAGATAGTCATACATGTGACACTCAGTGCAATACACTGGAAAGCCCCCAACCCCCTGCTGGCATTCTGACTTCATTATTCTGTTTTAGGAATAACACACTAAGAGGAAAGAAAACGGCTATGATCCCCCGGCTAAGAGCCACAGGCCAAGAGCCCTTTAGCTCTCGCCCTTTGGCTCGCGCCAAAGGCTTGCGCCCCTGCCCAGCAGTTGCCTTTTCAATGCAAAAGGTCACTTCCTGCTAAGCACAGGAGGTGAGCACAAAGGGGGTGTGTGGCTTGTACTCCAGCAACCCCCAGCAGCCTTACAAACACACTCACCCTCAAACACAATCAAGCCCAAACACACTCAGCCTCAAAACTACACTCAAATCAACACAAAACTACACACAAAAAGCCCCAAAGCTAGAGAGGACCACCCTTAGCTTCTCAGCTTAACCCACCACAGCCAAGAAAGGCAAAAAGCCCTTACCTCCTCTAGCAGCTGCAGACCATGTGCTCCTGAGCCCAGGTGACTCTGTTCCATAGCTTTTCATACACCAACTAAGCTTTCATCATCCATTCCATAAGCTATCCTTCCCATGCTGGGATACCTGGCTTGTACAAAATATTTATCTCCTATAGAGACCTGTTTCTCACTGTGGTTGTATAACTGTAGTCTACATATGGGAACTCACACTTGGGGAAACAACACATGAAAAACTGGCACATCAAACTATCCTTTAATTCTAATATGTTAGTATTTTAGTTACAGATTTGAGTAAACAAAAATGTCTTGACATGATGCCAAAAACTCAACAGTGGAGCCAATTAAATAGCTGGAGGAAGGGTGTTACATAGCTAAGGCTCTGTCTCTAGTAGTTTCCCTCCCTCCTTCAAAAGATGAAGGCATGCAGGGCCAGGTCTCTGATAAGCCTCCTAATGGATGGTTAAGCTCACCCTACATTCACCCGTTCAGAATTCTTTGCAGCATATGTAAATATATGAAGGTAACATTAATATGGGAAAGGTACTTAACATGCTTATAGTAAAAATGATGGCCCCAACTCCACCACACACATGCCCAGACAGCAATCTGGTTTGTCTAGGCATAAGATCAATTTACATTGATTTGGACTGGATCCCATTAATCCTGCTCATTAAAAGCAGAGTCTTCTTCTAGTACAAGGATCCTTGCGGTTGGATCTTATGACTCCATTTTACCATGAGAATAGTGGTAGTTGTGTCGGTCTGCACTAGAACAGCAGGATTTGAGTCCAGTGGCACCTTAGAGGCTAACAAGATTTTCAGGGAATAAACTTTCCAGAATAAAAGCTACCTTCTTCAGACATGAAGGGAAGGGAAGCTCTGAAGAACGGAGATTTGACTCTCAAAACCTTGAAAACCTTGTTCATCTCTAAAGTGCCACTGGACTCAAGCCCTGCTGTCCCATTCTACCAGCTCTTCCTTCAACAGAGAAGGACTTCTTCAACACTATTTTCTGTCAAAGGAAGCCTTTCTATTAAAAAAACAACATTCTCCATTGGAGGAAGTATCTTTCCCTTGAATGAAAACTTAGCACAAATGAGTCACAGGATTCAACTTAGTGGAATCTGACCCTCTATCCTTGCTCTGTAGAAGGCTATGCTGTTAGTGGAATTGGTTCATCATAACAACAACAACAATAATAATAACAACATTAGATTTATATACCGCCCTTCAGGACAACTTAATGCCCACTCAGAGCGATTTACAAAGTATGTCATTATTATCCCCACAACAATCACCCAGTGAGGTGGGTGGGGCTGAGAGAGCTCCTAGAAGCTGTGACTGACCCAAAGTCACCCAGCTAGCTTCAAGCAGAAGAGTGGGGAATCAAACCTGGCTCTCCAGATTAGAGTCCCAGCTCTTAACTACTACACCAAACTGGCTCCAACCCATTTACTGGGGCATGGTTTAGGCACTAAATTTTTACTGACCAATATAAAACATCCTTTTCTTTGTGTTAAGTGGAGGAAGAGATGTGTTTGTGTGTTGGAGGGGTGAGAATGTGCCTTTTAAACTAAATTGCCTAGTGTGTTACAAGCAAAATCCTCTAAAGTAGAGACACTTTGAATAGTCCTATATATGAATTCTCTTGCCAGTTCCTTCTTCAAAATCATTTGATCAATCTATGTGATCACAGATAAAAAACAACAAAAATTACCAAACCAAAACTGCTGTGTGCAACTCCAAAGCATGCAGCAGGGGAAGAAAAAAAGGACATGAAAGAAAAGAAAACACATTCTTTCTAAAAAAGAAACAAATTATATACTATTTTTGTTGTATCTCTAACTGTGTCACTTTTATAGATATTGATTCTCCCAAAGGACAATGAAATTTCTCAGTTGCTCTATAACAACTCACAAAAAAGTCAGTTGCTAGGGTCAAATATAATTGTTTTCTGACTTATGACTCACAATTCAGAACAGCTAGATCTTCAAATACTGTTGTTTAAATATCCTGAAGGGACTTCTAGTTCTCCTCTTTTAGAAAGTGTGATATTTTTCATAATATATTTTGAAGCAATCTATTTTTCTGGGATATCGTTGAACTTGCTAGTAGTATTTGGTTTCTATATGGGTCATTGTAAAATGTGTTACACACTTGTCAACATGTTTATACTCTATAACTCTTTTAAATACAATTTTAACATGATCTGCTATCTATTTAAGACCTTACAGAAAGACATGCAGCTAGCTGCCTTTTCCTTTAGGTTGCTTTTGCTGTCCTCTCTGTTCAGTCAGGAAATAATATATGACTAAATGTTGGAGGGCTGTGGGTACATGTCTATAGAAAAGAGAGTCTAAAGAAAAACTGAAAGGCAAAGCTATGAATATCTAATTGGGATTCATTTAGGAAAATGAAAACATAAATTCAGGAATGAAAGAAAAATTGGATCCTGACTTCTAAAGGACAGTGCCTAGAACTTAAGATTTACAAAACTAAAACTTAAGATTTACAAAGCTCCAGAATTTATCTGAGCATTTCCCTACAACTAAGAGCCAAGTTACAAGTGACGAATTACACTTGCCAGGCAAGTGTAATTCGTCACTTGTAGCTTGGCTCAAAATCTTTCAGACATGCACACAGCTGATATCAATAGTCACCAAAATAAAACTCCTCTATGACACACACATAGTCCCCATTCACTCATTATTAAGTGGGGTGGGGTGGGAGTGGGGGTGGAATGATCTAGCATGATGTCCAATACATACAAGACACAGCTAATAGTTGGCAGAGCAACAATTAAAGCAGCGGCAGTCACACAGTACTGGTTAAAAGGTTAAAAGAATTTATTTAGGAGCTACATATTTGAGAGAAAAGAGGAGAGAGAGAGAGAGAGAGAGAGAGAGATGCTGTCTATCTGACTACATCTTAGAGAGAGAAAGATCAGGAGAGAGAAGGAGGAGGAAACTGCTCTGTTTAGACCAATACGAGACAAGACAAGGAAATGACCTTTAGGAGACAAGAGAGTTGCTGCCCTCACTATCCTATCTAACTGATCCTCACTGCCCCCTGTATGGAAAGGTCCTCTTCTTCCTTCTTGTACACCAGACATTGCTAATCACAACCATATGTTTTAATTTTTCCAGTGAACATTGAGTTAATGAGTCGTGAAACATGGGATAAGTGATGCCACAGCTAATTATCCCAATTAGTGAGTTTTGCAGATAGGCAGGAAGATTCAGGTTGCTGCTTGAAGGGAAATTCAGATTGTACATTTCAGGGCTTTTCAAGATGTTACATACTTTCCATACAAAAAGTACTTCCATGTTGGAAAAGCACTTCTACTCTTATTTATCACATACAATGATTTACGTCCAGATCTCATGCACTAATAGATACAAGTGAAAGTGTAATGTTTTGTTTAGAATGTTGGAGTATACAGATACTCAGGGGAGTACTCAGCCAAGAAGCTCACTGAGTGACCTTGGATCAGACTCTATCACCCCAGTAGGGGCAGGGCCAGTGCGTCCATTGAGGCAGGTCCGGCAGCCACCTTGAGCGCTGAGGTGCCGGAGGGGTGCCAGGAGCGGGGAGCGCACCACGGAGCTGGTGGTGGCAGTGTTGGCGGCTGAGCAGGAGGGATGGGAAGCCGCCTGCACACCACCCTGGCCGCCTGCCATGCCTGGCCCACAGCTGCTGCAGCCTCCCAGCCCTCCCGCCCTGCACTGTTGCCGCCACTGCCAGCATGAACACCTGGCCAGGTGCAGCAGCCATGGGCCAGGTGTGGCAGGCGTCCGGGGCGGCATGTGGTGCGACAGAGCGGGAGGGCTGGGAGGACACATGTGCACCTCCCCAGCCACCTGCTATGCCTGGCCGGGAGCGTGCACCAGCAGCGGCAGCATAGGGTAGTCTGAGCCGGTAGCCTCCCAGCCCTCCCGCCCAGCCGTCCAACGCTGCCATCAGTACATAGCTGTGGGCCAGGCACGGCAGGCAGCCAGGGCGGTGCATGGCAACCAAGTGGGGGGCCACCCACGCACCATCCCAGCTGTCTGCCGCACCAGTGGGGCTGGCTTGCAGCAGCATGCTGCATGATGATGTCACACACAGTGACGTCATCATGCAGTTCGGGTGCGCACGCTCTGCACATGTGCAGCAACAGATCTGAAACTGCCCCCGGCCTCAAGCACCAGAAACCCTGGTGCCAGCCCTGAGTAGGGGTATATTTTTCATGTCCCTGCAGATCTAGGCGGCCTGATCAATCCAGGCTGCAATTCCATTACTATGAAGAAAAACAGCTGAAAATAAATTGTAGGTTATGCTTGAGGTTATTTATGGAAACTTATTTCCTTTATCACATTTACTCATATGAGTATTAGTCTGGATGGGTCTCAGGAATAATCTTTCTTGGAATCAGAAGGAGTTTGGGAGGAAGAGGAAGATGGGGAAGCTCCTGCAATCTTTCTGCCCACAGATTGTGGAAATCAAACCAAATAGTAAGAGTCTGTTTAGAATTGTACTGCAAGTCACCAAGCTGTTTTGTCTAATGAGTGTGAATTTGCAGGTGAAATTGACTTTGGGGAGACAATTCATGATTTTGCAGTGAAAAATGAAAGAAAAAGAAAACTTTAAAGCCAGCTGGCCTGTTTATAAAATGTTTGCAGCTGCTTTGGATTGTTAGAATGAAAAATATTAAAATATCAATAGGATAATATCTTTATAAATAGTCAGCAATCTTTGTAGGACTCTTCTTCAAACTGGGCGTTGTATTAAAAATAGCAAAAAAAAAAAGAGGCATTGGTGTATAATTGCAGACCTGTAGTGTGTGTTATGTGCCGTCAAGTCGCCTCTGACCTATGGCAACCCTATGAAGGAAAGACCTCCATAATGCCCTATCATTAACAAACATAGACATTTCATTTAATTTCAGAATTAAAATAAACTTTTCTTTCATGCTTTTGCTTTGGAGGAAAGCT